>NC_132808.1:12121565-12423065 GCF_048594095.1 Paramormyrops kingsleyae | reverse complement strand
TCAGGGATCGGGGAATACGGGTTTTAATGCAAAAACACAAGGCACACAACAAAACAACGTCAATGACCGAACTGGGGATACAAACGGAAACGCGGACTAAATACACTGAACTAATGACAACAAATCAAAACAGCTGTAAAACACTGGGATTCCACATGAGGTTAACGAGGGGGCGTGGCACACATTAGGATCGGACGGAGCGGGATATGACACTGGGAACTATGGCTGTAATGGCGATGTGCACTAGTTAGGGCAAAATCAGCTAAGAAAACTTCCTGTCACTTGTTAAGCATCTAGGCTAAAATATGTGATACAACTAGTCACCATTAAACTGATTTGTATATAAAAGCAGTGTATATGCATGTAGTAATACATCATTGATAAAATTCAGTCTTCACATCTTTATAGGAAGCTTACTTTATTCCCTAACTGGGGAGTGTGTTGCTTTCACACCGCACCACAGGAACTGGGACCTTTACGTTTTAAGCATGAGAGATGCAGAGAGCTCGTAGGTTAAATTTAGCATTCAAAGCTATACTGCCACGTCAAAACAATGGAGGATGAGCAAGTTGTTTTTTAGTTGCTAGTTATTAGGGGGATCGATTGCGATCAATGGCGATTTTACTTATATGATCCGTGTTCATGATTCTTATTATGTCTAGCCAGGCGACTGATTTTTCATTTTCCAAAGAATAAAAAACAATGTAATGTCATTCTGCTAATAAGTGCTGGTGCTCAACCAAACCAGAAGTTTAAGGAGATTGCACCATTGATAAGCACTACCCTGTTAAACTTGTTAAACTTGTCTCTTAGGCTTGGATATGTTCCAAAACCTTTTAAAGAAGCTGTTATTAGACCTGTTCTCAGTAAACCAAATCTTGAAACTAGTGATTTAGAAAATTATTACCCCATCTCATATCAAAGATCCTGGAAAAAAAGTTGTTATGCATTTGCTGTGTTACTTCCTATAGAAGAATAACCCTCATGAATAATATCAGTCTGGTTAGTTGGTCCTAAGGCTGCTTGAAATAAGTTTCACAACCTCAAGCTTGGTGGTCTTACTACTCAACTTAACACAGAGTTCTTGGGGTCCTTTTTGGTTCAGATCTATATTTCAATGCTCGCATGGCAACTGCAAAAAAAATGCAGCATCCAGAATTCTTACTAAAGCTAAAAAATGACCACGTTAGCCTGGTTTCATGCTCCCTGTACTTGCTTCCAGTTAAGTCGGATTGATTACAAAATACTGCTTGTCACAAAATCGGGGGCTTCTAGCACGGCGGCGAGGCATAGTGCAGGCAGGAAAAGGTGGACGATCCACAGGTGGCTCACGGGAACATGGGAGTTTATTAACAGAACAGAAAACACGGGGAACACTACAAAACAAAAAACAAAACAGGGGGTCAAAAGCAAAATAGGAAAAAAACTAACTACTGTACAAAAGGTTAAGGGAACAAGGTCCAGGGAACAGGGCAACAAGGAGCATACAACCTGCTTTGATCTCAAGGAGCAGGATATCTATTAGCACCTAGGGTAGAAAGAGCTACAGCAGACTGCAGAGCATTCCTGCCTGCCTCTCCCTTCCACTTATGCTGCTGTAGCCATATCTGCTGGAGCTTACATATTGCACTCAGCTAACTGTTTGCACTGCCTGTAGTTTCCACCTACTTTGGATAATGCAATTTTATTTCCCCTGCCTCTCCTGGGGTGTTCTGCCTAGAGACCCAAAAAAAATAAGATATTCTGCCTGCCCTGCCGCCTCTGACCCCCTGTTACCTGTGACGTCTCCCCTGCCTGCCCCGCCGCCTCTGACCCCCTGTTACCTGTGACGTCTCCCCTGCCTGCCCCGCCGCCTCTGACCCCCTGTTACCTGTGACGTCTCCCCTGCCTGCCCCGCCGCCTCTGACCCCCTGTTACCTGTGACGTCTCCCCTGCCTGCCCCGCCGCCTCTGACGCCCCTGTTACCTGTGACGTCTCCCCTGCCTGCCCCGCCGCCTCTGACGCCCCTGTTACCTGTGACGTCTCCCCTGCCTGCCCCGCCGCCTCTGACGCCCCTGTTACCTGTGACGTCTCCCCTGCCTGCCCCGCCGCCTCTGACGCCCCTGTTACCTGTGACGTCTCCCCTGCCTGCCCCGCCACCTCTGACGCCCCTGTTACCTGTGACGTCTCCCCTGCCTGCCCCGCCGCCTCTGACCCCCTGTTACCTGTGACGTCTCCCCTGCCTGCCCTGCCGCCTCTGACGCCCCTGTTACCTGTGACGTCTCCCCTGCCTGCCCCGCCGCCTCTGACCCCCTGTTACCTGTGACGTCTCCCCTGCCTGCCCCGCCGCCTCTGACGCCCCTGTTACCTGTGACGTCTCCCCTGCCTGCCCCGCCGCCTCTGACGCCCCTGTTACCTGTGACGTCTCCCCTGCCTGCCCCGCCGCCTCTGACGCCCCTGTTACCTGTGACGTCTCCCCTGCCTGCCCCGCCGCCTCTGACGCCCCTGTTACCTGTGACGTCTCCCCTGCCTGCCCCGCCGCCTCTGACCCCCTGTTACCTGTGACGTCTCCCCTGCCTGCCCTGCCGCCTCTGACGCCCCTGTTACCTGTGACGTCTCCCCTGCCTGCCCCGCCGCCTCTGACCCCCTGTTACCTGTGACGTCTCCCCTGCCTGCCCTGCTGCCTCTGATGCCCCTGTTACCTGTGACGTCTCCCCTGCCTGCCCTGTTGCCTCTGATGCCCCTGTTACCTGTGACGTCTCCCCTGCCTGCCCTGCTGCAGTACCACCGTTCATCCTGCCGTCAGAAGCAGCACCATCACCTGCATTGTCATTTTGTTCATTTGGCTTCCTCTGCTGGTCCCTTTCATTCTTGTTCCTCCCAAGGTTTCTTCCTTGCCACTGTCACCTCTGGCTTACTCACTGGGGACTTTGAGCAAGGATAATGTAAAATGCTTTGAAACAATAAAATGGTGTGAAAGTGCTCTGTTACGTACTGGGGAGCAGAGGCAGGACTCGGGGTGTCGGGAAAATACAGGGTTTAATCAAAGGGAGCACACGATCAGGAGACAACTACACCACATAACGTCAATGACCGGACTGGGGAAACATACTTTAACGCGGACTTAAATACACAGGATTAATCAACATGATTGGAAACAGCTGGTGACATCGGGATTCCACACGAGGTAGTGAGGGGGGCGTAGCACACAGGAGGATCGGACAAGCAGGGCATGACATGCGCTATACAAATAAAACTGAATTGAGCTAATGAGTACCAGATGGAAGCATCACAGCGGGGAAACGAGAAGGCTTGTTGGAAGAACAAAAAGGTCACGCTTTTATTAAGGCCTTAAAAGAACCAACACAGGTACTGAACAACTGCCAAACACGCTTAACTGGGAAATGCAAACACAGGCAAAGACACACAGAACAATAGGAAATAGGCCTACAACACAAATGTTTACAATGACACACACAGGGCCTATTTACAATATTCCCAGCATGCACGGCGCACATGCTGGGCTCCACTTTGCAGAGCTCTCTCGCCAGAGCTGGAGTATATTGATTAGCGATCAAATTTACTGATGCAGAAAAGAAAAAATATATTAATTGACATTGGGATACAAAAATAATTGTCTGCTCATTTTTTGCTCTGCTATAGCTCTTTTTCTGCACATTCGTGTAACTTCCATGTTAACGCCGTTGCTTGTGGTCAACCAGTCAGCAAGCTAGCGCTGTAAGCACCTCCTCAGTGTTTTGTGTTCAGACAAAAATACTGGGTCTGGCGTAGGTACTTAAAATGTGTATGTGTAATATTTAGGGTAATGACTGTGGGCAACAAGGCTGGGGGCCCCACTCAAATTTGTGGTTTGAGTGGTGGCAAACACTGCCGCTGCTCACTAGGCAGGGAACTGGGAGGAACACTGGCAAGGAAGCACACAGACGGGAGGCCAGACACAATTCCTCACAATTAGCAGACTGCTCACACTGGTTATGTAGATTCACTTATCTAGTGCAGCTGTCAGTATTTAAATCGAGGTGCAGCAGCCTGCTGAGTGGCACTGGGAGAGGGGGCGTGGTCGCTGACGGCACTCCGGATGCATCCTCACAATTGGAAACTTCATCCGTGGCAAAACTTAACTTTGTCTTAAAGTGAAAAAATAAAGCTAAGCTAATACAATCTAGCCTACTCTTAAGTTCTGATGAAAAGAAAGAAGAGGGAGCCATCAGGACACGTCATCATACTGTCTCACGTTAAGGGGGCACCCAAGGCAGGACCTAATCATTTGTTTTCCATGCGAAGAGCAGCCAATAGTGGCATTTTTGCCATTCTAGAACACTGTCTCCCAGCACAATCCTCGGGGACCTCTAGACACTCCTTATTTTTGCTCCCAACACACCTGTACCTGTTCTTGAATGGCTGGGACCTGGGAGGGAGCAAAAGTGTAGACTGTCTTGGGTATTTTAGTAATATTTTTCAACCATAGGGGGACCAGCAGTTACCTCCTTAATGGCTCATAGTTTAAAGCCTCTGGAAAAACCTGTATACTTTTGAAGAGACAGATGAAAGCTATGTCTGTCAGAATCAGATCATCTCTGAGCAGACTGGATCTGGCACTACAGACAATCTGTGTCTCTGATCGTATTTGTCAACAAAGGCAATTTTATGTGTCCGCAAAAAAAAAAAAAAAAAAAACTATTTGTCAACCTTTTCCATTGGGGTGTCTCTATTTTGCATTTTCTTAAAAAATATTCTGAAATAAAGTAAAATACAAAAATGAAAGTAAAAAATATATACAACTAACTAACTATATCATTGTACCATCGTTTTAAGTCAGATATTTGATAGAACACAAGAAATCTAGAGACAAACAATAACAGAATAAGTGGAATTACTACCATTGGCTGCCACTCTGTAGGATTTAGCCAGGACAGCTTTTATGATGTTGGAACTGACAAATATGTATTACACAATGCTATATCCTCCTGACTACCAGGAAAAAAAATATTTTCAAATTACTTTTATTTTTCCTTTTTCCAATTGTTTGAGTTCCCAAAGCCCCAGCCCTATAAATCTGGTATCATTTAAAAGTCCTGAATGTCCTCTTTAAAGCACAACAGGAGTTAATTAGGTAGCATGCAGGATTTGGGAGATATTCAGGTTTACAAATGTCCTCTAGAGAGGACAAATTTTAACTGCCGATAGTCAGAAGGATATACAGTATATATATATTTTTTTTTTGCCCACCACCACCCCCCTCTTTGGAGGACAACTTTATGTTTAATTACAACATAAAAAAAGAAAAAAAAAGAATAAATGTGTCACGCCCACGGAGGCGGGTCAACCAGGTGTCGGGCATTAGGGACTAATTGCCTCCCTTATTTAAGGAGGGAGAAGATCGCAGTCAAACTGCGAAGTATTGCGCTAATGACTAGCCTTACCGAGCATTCTTCTGTCTTGCGTTCCCATCTGCTCCCGTTCCTTGCCTGTTTACCTTTTGTGAAACCCTTACCTCTTATCCCTTACCTCCTTAGTCCCGCTCCCGTCCTTGATTCTCCAGTCCTGTTGAGCCCGGCTTCTCTCGTCGTCCACCCCTCCTGTTACCCAGTACTGTGTGTATCCGTCGGACGGACTCATCGGCTTTCGACCCACGCTCTCGTCTCTCGACCACGATTACCGCTCACCCCATTTGGACCTGGTTGCCAGATCACCACCACAAGGAGGGTGCCCCTGCCCTGCACCACCTCCCCGGTTACTCGGGCTGCAGTGCTCTCCTGCATCACCTGTGTTGAGGGGACTCTTGCCTGTAACTGCTTGCTCTTTGCCTTATTAAAACCCGGCTTTCCCCGTACTTCTGGATTTGTGTCTCCCTCGTCAGCTCGGTGTGACAAAATGTTTACATTCACTTTTTTTTTTCTCACGTAGTTGGGGGGGGGGCTCATTTATAACATACAAAAACCCGAAATACAACATAAAACAAATAACAAGCATACAGGAGGCAAAATAGTGCCACAAGATCCGACAATGATGAAAAAGCAAAAAGACAGACAAGAGACAATACGAAGTGACTTACAAGAGACTGGGACCAGGCAGCTAAGCAGTTACAGTTAGAGATGCTAAAGTTGATCAGATGTATGTGTATGTGCGGGGTTTGTACTAAAAGTTTATAAAAGTAAGTGTGTATATGTGTACAGAGAAGGAGGGGGGAAAGGGGTTAACTCTGGAGATATACAGTTTTTTTTTTTTCTCAATGCTATTTTTAATTTACCTCAGATTTTACGTTTTAAATTCAAGAGTCAAGATTTTTAATCTTTATATTGATATTTTTTAATTGAGCCATTTACTTGAGCGGAACATGCCAGTTATTTCTGCCAGTTAATGGCAGTGCCGAGAGCTTTTGTTGTAGCTAAAGTAATGATTTGTTTCTCTTTAATGACCATTAATAATGCCTGAAACACATTTTGCCCATTTTGAGGACATTAGTATGTAATGTGCCCTGTGCATTCATGTAGGATTCTCTAAAGATCAGACACATAATATAGCTCTACAACAGCAGTCTATCCCTAGAAGTACAATTACTAAAATTGAACAGAAACTAAAATATATAAAAACTAAATATATCTTTAAAATAAAGCTAAGAAAAACTAATAAGTACCTCATTAGAAAATTAAATAAATCTAAACTGGATTACAAAAGTAAATCGAAAATAATATAAAAATAAACAAAATAAAACATTGACACTTTAACAATGGACTCAACTACACTAAGTGTGGCTTCATTCATATCTGCTCATGTTTCCTGCTCTTTGTCATCTCGTATCACCTGTGCTTTCTAGGCAGACAAGCGAAAGTTGATGGAAATTTTTATCTGTGTCTGCCGGCATAGAAAATCCCTCATCTTTCAATTGTTTATCTAGGACAGTGTTGTGAAATGGTTAATCACTCCATTCCTTGGCATAGGAGGTAGGATTCTTTTTGATTGAAGAGCGAGACAAAAAAAACTTTGCCACTGGTATAGGCTTACCCAGACTAGAGAGGTGGTCCAACGGCTATGGAAGCGGGTGAGAGTCCACCTCTGTTTATGGACACAGGATTTGGCCAGGATGGCAAGAGAAAACCTGTACCTTGCAATGGGAGTTTTATGTTTTCCATTCATGGGGTGGTGATGGGGGTGATGATAGAATCTGCAATAGATGACGATTATGAAATACCATCTCACTCTTGCCTGGTGTTTCCAGATTCTGTGATGTGGTGATATATCGCTTCACGCTGCAGGTGGGAGGTGTGTGGGTGACAGCTGGGTTATTGTGAGGGACAGTAAACAGCATTGACAAAACCCTCTAAGAGTACGTGTGAATTTGTGTGATTCATCAGAATCACAATCAGGTTTATTGGCCAAGTGTGTGTATGGAACACAGAAGGAATTTGTTTCAGACAGTTGGGGTCTCTCCGGTACATTACAATACAATAGAACAAAACAGATTAAATGCAATATAAATGACATCGTATTTACAGGCAGACAATGTACATAAAGTGCAAACAACATACGAGGTGCAAAGTGTATGGGGTCTTAGATTCAGTTCAGTGGTGTGTTGTGAGTGAAGCAGAATGGAGCAGTCAGGGAAACAGGTGTTGCAAGTCAGATGTTTGTAAGGGTGATGGCTTGAGGGAAGAAACTGTTCCAGTGGCAAATGGTCCTGGTCTGCAGACTTCTGAATTTTCTGCCTGAGGGGAGGAGTTCAAAGAGACAGTGACCAGGGTGTGATGCCTTAGCTGGGGATAGAGATACCCCAGCGAGATGGTACTTGTAAGAGATGTTGTGAAAAAGGCTCCCATCAGATATCAAAAAGTGTATTTCTGGTGGTTAGACTGATACTTATCAGTAGTGCAGCAACCTCCAAGATCCTGCTCCGGAACTGACATATATGTTCACTAGAGGATTAAGATAAACTTTACTGTTCTAAGGTGGGAATTCTTCTGCATACCTCAGCGAGTATGTAGAGCACAGGAAAACATACAGGACAGGTCAGGTCAGGTTGGGGAGCATGCACTGGTACAGTGTATTGCCGCACCCACCACATGACGAAACACCTCGGGATCCCGGCTGGCGACCCCCCAAGCCGAGACACGGTCCAGTCCCACCCTCCGGAAATGACCATATATGTGCCGCAGCCAGGTGTCACTTGGGTGTCTCCTCGGCCTGGTCCAGCCGCCTGGGTCCTCAGCTACGAGGCTCCTCTGAGCCGGATCACCCTCATGAAAACGTGTCACATGGCCGTAGTGCCGTAACTGATGCTCCCTCACAATGCAGGTAATGTGCCTCATTCAGGACTCCTCTAGCAACCGCTCATTCAACACAAAGTCAAACCAGTGGTACCCAAGGATTCTCCGAAGAGACACGGTACCGAAGGAGTCCAGTCTTCATCTCAGCTCACTGGATAGCGTCCATGTCTCACAGCCATACAGCAAGACAGGGAGCACCAGGACTCTAAAGACTTGGACCTTTGTCCTCTTACAAAGATATCAGCCGTCTTCCTTTCTACAGAAGTGTGGCAAAGCGTAAGGGAAACGGCACCATCACGTCTGCAGGTGACACCACTGTGATTGGCCTCATTAGCAATGACGACGAGGCCCCCTACTGGAGGGAAGTCAAAGATCTGACTGCATGGCACCTCAATGTCGACAAGACTGTCGAATGACTAGAGGTCTCCACTCTGCACTGTTCATCTATGGATCTGCTATTGAGACAGTCAGCAGCTTCAGCTTCCTGGGCATCCAGATCAACACCTGCTTCAGAGACCGTTTCTTTCTGCAAGTTCTGTTTTGTCAATGTACTTCCTGCATTTCCACAACACTTTATACAGTATTATTGTCATTTTGCACAAAGCTACCTAATCCCCATGTCCCTCCTAGGCTTTGGAGCAGCCGCCCTCCTCACATTAGGGCTCTGCTTTTAAATCCAGATAGAAAACTCATCTCTTCTCCCTGGCTTTTCATTAGCATGAGTGACTGACATTCATTTTGCTTCTTGTGCTCAATTTCTCGTTTGTCACCCAGGGGTGTTACCATCCTGGGGTGTGCATTTGGGTATGTTGAGTGGGCACCGGTGCTCGAATTGAGTCAGAGGTCTTGGGGGGTCCCCTTGTGGGCAGCTGTCAACTGGAGTGGTGACCCATTTGCCAAGGCCCTGGTGCACTGTCAGGAAAAAGGGTACAACCCTGGTCTCGTTCCCCAAGGTACCAACAGCATTAATGTACCCTCAATGGAACAAAAATGTTCCTTTTCTGTACCTGAAATTAGACTAAAAGGTAGATTTACCTCCAGCTAGGGTACGATTGGCAGACCCTTGAGGGTACAGCCCCAGTGACAAGTCAATGTGCCCTCAGAGGTAAAACAAATGACATCTATTGATCATTTAACATCTGATTTTTGTATACCCTTGGTTTTTCTGTTAGTTCCTTGTGTTTGCTCCTTGTAATCTCTTGCTTGTAGTTATGTCCTGTACCCATGTTTCTAGTCATTTTTAGTTCTTGTGTCTGTAGTGATTCTTGATTATGCTCACCTGTTTCTTGTTAGTCATAGTCCTTCATGTTTTCTGTAATATCCCACACCTATCCCTTGTTGAAGCCCCCGTTATGTATATATACAGTGACACGTGTTTTTGTTGAAGATAATTATTTTTTGATAAAGGATTTTTTGTTTTATTAAATGTATTTCAATGAAAGGTTGGATTTTCTCATTTTTCCAGTATGAGATGAAGCTGCTTCACCAAAAGATAGATTTTGTTCTAACCCTTTTTACAAATCTTTACAAGGAGTGCCAGTAATCGTGGAGGGCCCTGTAGATGCCTGTCCTTGCCCTGTTTCCTCAGTTGGTCATTATGTGTTTGTTGCTGCTGCTGCAGTTGTTCCTGTGTTGCCTTCTGCCTTTAGTTCTTGTTGCTTATCTGCTTGTTTTTACCCCTTATGGTTCTTTTTGTTTCTTGTGTTTTTTTGAGTAATTAAAGTTCCTTTTTGTCAGCTATTATGTGGATTGTCCGTCCTTCACCATGTCCTCCCGTAACAGAATGTCCGACTCAACCCGACAACCCCATGACTCCATCATGGGTTCGGTCACGCTGGGATCTGTATCCCTCACCCCCACATCAGCCTCACTGCAGTCTGACACTTACAAGGCTTGGGGTACAAATGAAGTTTACATTTTCTGCCTTCGTTTGTGTGTGTTTCCTTGGGCACTTTTGCCAGTACCCCCCGCAAATGTGGTCAGGCAAATGGTGTTCTTAAAATGTCCGTATTGTGTGTGAGCCCTGTGATGGACTGATACCCCATCCAAGGATGGATAAATGAAGCAATATACACTGCAAAACCAATCACATCAAAGTCAAAGTCAGCTTTATTGTCAATTCCTTCTCATGCACTGGACATGCAAAGGAATCGAAATTGCGTTTCTCACTGTCCCATGCGCAGACAAGACAAAAGACATGACAGGATAGGACAAACAGTCAAGTGCACAAGCACAACAAAAAACACATCCTAAGTACTGAGTAACGGTATATAAAGTGTATAAAGTATAAAGTGCAGGCAGCTTAAGGCATATACCGTTGGTACTGAGAGAGATATATAAAGTGTTTCCAGTTTTGTAAAAGTGTTTCTGTGCAGAGAAATTCAATAATAGTAGTGCTAGTAATAGTAATAGCAGCTGTAATAGTAATAGTAATAATAATGGTACAACAATAATAATATAATAATAATAATAATAATAATAATAATAATAATAATAATAATAATAGTAGTAGCCGATTGTGCAATTTGTATACTTCAGAGGTAGTTCAGAGGTAGTTTCAGTCGGGGGAGAGAGTTTAGTAGTCTCATGTTAGTGTTACATCATGTTAGTGTTCTGACCGCACAAACGTGTTTGCCAAACAAACGGTTTAGGTTTACGTTCTGTCCTTTTATCATGCATGGAGAGGAATAGGGAAAGAAAAGAGTTTTTTTTGAAAATGTGGAGAATGTCGCCCTCTAGCGGCCAAAAAGTTTCAGTACAAAACAAAACATGAAATATTTTCATTTTAATCAGCTTCGGCATCTTTTTCTGGTTTTAACATTATTTTCACAGAGAACTACATAAGCAGGGATGACTGTTTCTGTCTGTATATTTTAATGGTCTGGCCTGATACTTTTAACGTGTCGGGATTTACAGCGAAAACACAATGAAGTCCTCTGGATTCTTGACTTATGTGTGAAACGCTTAAAGTCATTATACTGTGAACCACCCAAGAAGCTGCCGCAAACCACAACTCCGCTAGTTAACCAAAACTCCAAAGCCGTAATGCAGCTGGGAAGCTGCATTTCCCCCCAATCTGCGGAAGAATAATGCCGCGCGCCATTACCTCAGCACAGTAAATAAAGAGCAATTTTCCAAAACGACTGGAATATCGGCCATAGAAAAACAAAGGTTTCGACAGCCATCATTTAGGTAATCGGGACTGGTGTGAAAAAGTTGAATACAGAGGTGGAAATTTCGGGTCCAGAAAGTGCAAATCAAGACCAAGATTTTGTTTCAACCAACCAATTGAGTACTCTGTGACTGTGACTCTTTATGCTCAACTGGTTGGTTGAAAGTAAATTATGGTCTGGATTTTAACTTTCTGGACCTGAAATTGCCACCTCTGGTTGACTATAAGGCCGTCATGGCTGTTAGTTGTGCATGGTATCTTGCCTGTGTTGTCAGGTGTTAATGCTATTAGGAGCCGAACACAGCGGAGGTACCATCCTACAACCGCTAGAGGGCACCGCAGGCTTGGCAGATGGAGCGGAGCTAAGAAATTCTGCTTAGGCAATTATATAATTATAAAAGCGCCAACACAGTGAGGAACAAATAATCTATAAAAGAGCAAAGGTTGAAATACGATACACAAGCGTCTCGTCGCTAGTTCGGGTAGATTTGTGACAGACACGTCAAACGCGGGCATGTTGGAGTGCAACCAAGCCAAGAAGCAGAAGCAAAAAAAGACAATGTGGTTGATGACCAATCATTTAGTTATCGTTTACAGTCAGGGGATAATAGCGGTTGCACTTGCCACAGCTATCAAAACCAATCAGTATAAACTCGACAAAGTAAATGTAGCCCATTATTTTAGCCTGTGATGAATATAAATTCAATATGGGTATAACATGTAGTCTGGGGCGTAGCCAGGGCTGGACTGGTGATCTGGGCATTTCCCCTAGGGGCCAATAGGCATGTGGGCAGGCTAAATCTGTCATGGCGATCTCCCCCTCCGCAAATGTACCATAGCGGACCCTAAAGTCCAGGGTCCATTTTTAATCCCAGTCCAGCCCTGGCCATAGTAGCCAGAGTGTCATTAGAGATTTTGGGCCCCATGAAAGCATATCATATTGGGCCCCCAACCCAGAAAAATCATATTATGTTCCAAATTTCTTAGGGCCCCTGTCACTCGGTGGACCTTAGAATCATCTGCCTCCCGACAAAATGTCACTTTGGATCCTCCACTTGGGTTGGAACCTTCAATCTGAAGAAATACAGAATTTTACAACCGGTGTGGGGGGGTGCTAATCTGCTCAGTAGATTTTGCCAAAGTATCCATGGCCCCCATGTAGTCATTCATGAACCTGGCCTTCAAATTCACGTCGATTATTTTAAATACAAATATAATTAACTTGGTCTCTGTTCTGGCTCAAATTAAAATATCAACCTACGCTAAATGACCAATTATTTTTAATGTATCTGGGATGCACATAAGTAAGAATGTGAGAATGTGTATATATGTGTTATATTTTGGTTATTTGTTTGCAGGCCATAATTACATTTTGTAATGTACCTTGGAAAATCACTGTTAGTGCCAGTGGCTGTTACAGCTTCTCTGCATAGAGTGCAGCTGATTTGCTGTTGGATTAGTGAGACTGCACACTGCACAGAGCCTTCATGCACCCGACTGAACACGTCAAGTCTGGCCGCTTTTGGGTAGACAGGCCCCTTCCCCCAGCTGCACGGCGACGGCAGACTCCGTCACCCTCAGCTGCTGGACTGGCAGGGTGACTCTCGGGCTTCATTAGGAAGGCAGAGCTCATGGATGAAATCCAGGGAGCTATACTGGTGTTTTGCCAGTGAAATATTATCCGATTTGCTCTAAAATGTGTGAATGTTAACAGCCTGTGAGGCTGGGGTGCTCTGCTCAGTATCCATGCAGCCGCCCCCCCCCCATTTATTATTCCTCCAGAAATGCCTGGAATTAACCTCAGTCTGCATGTATCCCCAGAGCAGCCGGAGATAAGGAGTACAGGTGAAGGCTGCAGGAAGCTGAGCACAGACACACACACGGTATCGGATACCAGGGCGACCACAAGAAGTCACCCACAGCTCACAGCGCCTGGGATCCTCCTGTCCTGTTGATGACTATCCTGCTTTTTAAATCAAATGGGGTGTGAAATGTTTAAAGTCTCGAGCTTTATCAGTCGCACACACCAACATACACTGTACATGCATGTGGGTGTGGCGGAATGCTTTTTCCACCTGCTTCATGGATTGTGCTCAGAAGAGAAATATGTGACATGGAGAAAAGTAGTATATGAAACATGAAACATGTAACCTTCCAGTGTTAGGGTGGGGCAGCCCAGCAGGGAAATACAGGTGTGGAGAAGGAGACAAGTATATATACAGAGAGAGAGAGACAGAGAGACTGACAGAGTGACAGACAGACAAAGAGATGGATAGACAGACAGAGGGAGAGAAACAGACAGACTGACAGAGAGTCAGAGAGACAAAGAGAAAGACAGACAGACAGACTGACAGAGAGAGAGTATGTCCATAAAACATCATGGGGATTGACAGAGTGAGAGAGAGAGACAGATAGACAGACTGACAGACAGACAGATATCCAGGTCAGAGAGAGAGAGTATGTCCATAAAACATCATGGGGATTGACAGAGTGAGAGAGAGAGACAGATAGACAGACTGACAGACAGACAGATATCCAGGTCAGAGAGAGAGCATGTCCATAAAACATCATGGGGATTGACAGAGTGAGAGAGAGAGACAGATAGACAGACTGACAGACAGACAGATATCCAGGTCAGAGAGAGAGTATGTCCATAAAACATCATGGGGATTGACAGAGTGAGAGAGAGAGAGACAGATAGACAGACTGACAGACAGACAGATATCCAGGTCAGAGAGAGAGTATGTCCATAAAACATCATGGGGATTGACAGAGTGAGAGAGAGAGACAGATAGACAGACTGACAGACAGACAGATATCCAGGTCAGAGAGAGAGTATGTCCATAAAACATCATGGGGATTGACAGAGTGAGAGAGAGAGAGACAGATAGACAGACAGACAGACAGACAGATATCCAGGTCAGAGAGAGAGTATGTCCATAAAACATCATGGGGATTGACAGAGTGAGAGAGAGAGACAGATAGACAGACTGACAGACAGACAGATATCCAGGTCAGAGAGAGAGTATGTCCATAAAACATCATGAGGATTGACAGAGTGAGAGAGAGAGACAGATAGACAGACTGACAGACAGACAGATGTCCAGGTCAGAGAGAGAGTATGTCCATAAAACATCATGGGGATTGACAGAGTGAGAGAGAGAGAGACAGATAGACAGACAGACAGACAGACAGATATCCAGGTCAGAGAGAGAGTATGTCCATAAAACATCATGGGGATTGACAGAGTGAGGGTAGCCGTGCAGGACAAGGGAAAACCAGCATGGAGCTTCAGACCAGAGGGAGGGAGGCTGGCCAGTGATGGGAGAAAGGAGGGGGTGTTTGAAGAGATGGAGTGATAAAGAGAAAAAACAGGTATGTGAGCGGGGAGGAGGTTCCCTGGCAGAGAAAGGTCCTTCTGAGGTCCACAAGAGAACAATAAAGAGATCCAGCCTCTGAGATCCAGCCATTAATGCAGATCACCTGTGCAAGGCCCCGTCCCCCGAGCAGGACCCACGTGCTGCAGAGGCTCCGTCTGCTAATGTCACAGCGGAGGGAGATGCAAGAATCACTTTATGTATGTCTTGCCTCCAAACCAGAGGCCTGAAATCAGACCCCCCCCCCCCCCCCCCGCCACCACCACCACCCCATTCTCATTGCCTGCAAATGATGTCAATCATAGACCGCGGAATGCAGTTTTCCCAAACACATGCATGTGACGCAAATATAATTTTAGTCGTTCCCAAAATTGCACAAATATACATGCATCATAGCCATAATTATTGTGCAATTCAAGAAATGATGGTGTTTTGTATTTTGAGCACTTAGTAACAAGGCGTTGGTGCCAACTTTCATTTTACCTCTTCAGATGACCCCTGCCCCCACCATGTCACTGTGTCCCCATGCCCCTCCCCTTAAAATAATTTTGCCCGGACCTCTATATAGCCAGTCGGTCTTTCATGATGTGTGGATGTAGCAGGAATGATCTTTAGCAAGGAGAGCTGCTGCAATCAACATTAATCTGTAATAAGATTAAGATTAATCCCAGTAAACTCCTACTTGAAGTCACACTGGAAGTATTTGCTTTACTGGTGGCTAAGGCAGGCAGTTATGGTTAAATATTAAATTATTATTAAATACATACTTCTAGAAGGAAATGGAGGCTTGTTGTTACCTGAACATGCAGACTTAGGGGTGAGAATGGTCAGATTTAGCTCAGGGGATGTTTGCATTCCTAGTAAAGGGGATTTCAGCAGCAAGAAAACTCACTCCAGCAAACAAATCCATGAGGTTGCCCTGAATCATACTCCTAACTCATATACTGTAAAACCCATGAAACAGATCATTTCCCCGACGAGGTGTGTGTGGTGAGGGATTCAAGGGTCTCCTTCAGTATCCTCCTCCACACCACCCCCCACAACACCCCACCAAAAAAAAAAAAAAGAAAACACACAGACTGCACCTCAGAACGTAGGAATCCGTCCTGTCAAAGGCAGGAAGCCACGGCCGCACAGATAAGACAAAAGGACATATCCGAA
Organism: Paramormyrops kingsleyae; assembly: GCF_048594095.1. NCBI lineage: Eukaryota > Metazoa > Chordata > Actinopteri > Osteoglossiformes > Mormyridae > Paramormyrops > Paramormyrops kingsleyae. The sequence goes on along the minus strand of NC_132808.1, from coordinate 12,407,091 downwards.
GTCCCCCTGTCTGTTGAAACAAGTCTGAGTGTGAGTATGCGCCTCTGAAGGGTCCCTTTTGGCAAAATACACAAGAAGAGAGTGAGTTGATTACACACGAATGATTTATTTTTGTCGAACACAAATGTCAGGCAGTAATACGTGGGCTTTGCTGCAAGTCCTGCTCCTGACAGATAGTTCATTCGGTCGGTGTTAATCGGGTCTCCGGTCCTTTTCCAGCGAACCGGACGATCAGTCGGACGATTTTACGGTTTGCTCTGGCTGCCCGGCTTTTGGCACCAGGTAAGATCATGCAGAGCTGATGCACTTTTTCCTTCTCCGTTTTCCTTTACCGGACGCCTGATAAGCGGAGCGTTAAAGTACCCTTTAGATCGCACCATTTGTTCGTCCCGCGTTGCTCCGCTTTCCGTCTCTGCGCAGGGAGCCGCGGGCGGCCGATCGGCGGCTTCCTCTCGGTTCCCTGTCTCACTTTCTCTTCCTCCCTTCCTTTCTACCCCCCCCCCCCCCCCCCCCCCGCACGGTGTTTCTAATTACAATGGCACTCCTGGTATCTGGCAGCGCCACCGCCACGCCAGACATATGGAGTCAATCAGCCCCGGCGGTGCTGATGTTTTCTTTGGGACCGCTGACAGGCTGACAGGGTGTCGCACCATCGCGGGGAAGTCAGGCATGAAAAAGGGGGAGCGAGGGAGAAGAGGAGAGCAGGACAGGGTGAAAAAAGACCACTTCACTGCTGTGACTGCCCCTTTTCTCTCTCACCCGCACTCACTCTCCTCTCTCTCTCTCTCTCTCTCTCTCTCCCCAGAACTTTTTTCCCCTTTTTAAAATGATTTTGAAACAGAGGGAAAAGCATTTTCAGTCTGGCTAGGATGCTGGAACGTCAGAGCCTGAGGAGGATACGAAGAGGGTCTTTCCTTTAAGCGGCGGGTCTGGCTGGCTGCACTGTGGACCCCATCCCAGCACCGAGCACACAGGCAGCGGCTCCAGAGCTCGCCGGTGGGGAGAGGAAAGAGGAACGTCACCCCCCCACCCCTGTCATTTCTGCTCCATCACCACGGTGGGACGCCTGGGGACGATGTGGTGGCCCCTGCTGGTCCTGTGCGGCTGCCTGCAGCTGGCCGGGGGCTTGCAGGGCCCGCGGCGTTCGGACCTGGCCGAGGGCGTGGAGGGGAAGGTGGCCCGCCTGGGCCAGGCCTTCAAGCGGCAGGTCCGGCTGCTGCGTGAGCGCAGTGCCCTGCTGGACTTGGTCTTCCTGGTGGACGAGTCGTCCAGCGTGGGCAACGCCAACTTCCTCAGCGAGCTGCGCTTCGTCCGCAAGCTGCTCTCCGACTTCCCCGTGGCCCCGGGGGCCACCCGCGTGGCGCTGGTCACCTTCTCGTCCCGGTCCCACGTGGTGAGGCGCGTCGACCACATCTCCACGCCGCGGGCGCGCAACCACAAGTGCTCGCTCTTCAACCAGGAGATGCCAGCCATCAGCTACCGTGGCGGGGGCACCTACACCAAGGGCGCCTTCCAGCAGGCAGCGGTGAGGCCCCCCCTCCCTCCGGTACCCTCTGCATGTTCACAGAGCCGATCGCACGCCGCCTGCACCGTATCCCCCAAGTCAGGGCGCTCCTGACCTGCTCCTTTAAGGTCACCTTAATAATTAGCCGTAAAATAATTAGCTGCTTCTTTTCTTATATCTTATTCATTTATACTAATTACATAAAGATTGTTTATTTGGCTGCAAAATCTTATAACAATATAAAGCTCAATGTTATTTTGCATCTTTGTATGCCTGACGAAACATAGTTTAGCTAAAATACGTAATTTATATAGGTATATAGGTATATAGGTGAGCAGTTGGATGTGGATATGGCCCCCCACACCCCCCACCCCCCACCCCCCTCCCCCACTGCAGCTGTATGCGCTCGGGGTCCAGACTGGCTACTTGGTTCTGGTGCCATTATCCAGTCGGGGAAGGCTCACTGGACCTGCACCAAGGAAGAGTGTTGGTGTGAAAAAGAAGGTATAGACGTGTGAGCTGGTTAGGGAATGGATCTCGGCGTGCTGGGAGAAGAGAGCAGGCTCCCGCCATTGGTGTGAACTCACCATAATTTCCGGAAGGTTCCATAAGGGCTCCTCCTCCCCCAGGGCTGCTCTATGTTATCTGATGGCTGCAGATTATGAGGCTCTAATGACAGTGTTGAGCAGCATGAGTTACAGACCGGGGTCTTTATCTAAGGATTTGTGGGGAGGGGGTCAGATGTGGCATGGGTGGGGGGTGTGCCGTCTGCAGGTCTTTTTGGTGGGGGGGGGGGGGGGCACCGGTGAGTCTGTCGTCGTCAGTCAAGCCCGGCCCAGCTGTCGCTCTGCCTGTGGGGTATTAACTCCCTAGATAAACATTCAGGGTGCTCCTGCGGTGTGGTGCCAGCCCCTGGGGGGGCCGTGATTAATCAGTCTGTCTGCAGCACCATCCTCTCCCCCACTGGGACGGTGTCTGCGTCTGATCAGCGTTCTGGTGCACGGTGAGGCCGTGGTCTTTGTCACTAATGAGGGTCTTTGTCCCTGGGGTGGGTCTTTGTGGCTGGGGGCAGTCTTTGTCTGAAGCGCAGACTGACGTATCCTAGGCGCTGTTTTTCATAAATCCGCCGCGTGTTTAAAGAGTGTCAGTATTTCGCCGCTACGCTGCCTTCTGTTTACTGTCACTGCTGTCTGGATTTAGCTCCTTCGTGACAGGGTGGGCTCTTTTAAATACAGCTCAGGCTCTGGGTCTCTACGGTAACACTCCTTACGGTGACCACATCTAATGGTGCAGGGACCCTCAGTCCATCTTTAACGAAGCCGAGGATCACTGCAAGTGGATTTACAACTGGATTATCTATCCTCCTGAAGTTAGATTGAGAATGCCTGAATTTCACAAACAGCCTTAATGCTTAAATTTAAGGCATTATTTCACTCATTCTGTGCCTTTTTAACTCATTTGACAAACTGTAATGCTGTATGACATCATCGCTATGTTGAAATAACAGGCTACATGCTCTAAGTGCTCGTTTATGTTCTTAATAACTCTTATTGGACTGTTTTTACCCCTTTGACAAGCAGTAATCTGAGATCATTGCGATGGTGAAGCATCAGTCTCCACGTGCTGGGCACACGTTTCTGTTCTTAATAAGCGATACTTGACGCGTTTGGCCGTTGTTTTCTTAAACGGCGTGTGGAAATCTGGGCCCCATTAGTGATATTTTTGTCCTCACGAGAACCTCCGAGTTCCTTCCTCCGCAGCTGGGCTCCCTCCGCACGGCCCCGAGGCTGACCGGGGAGAGGGCAGGGCACGTGTGTGGAGCGTGGAAGCTGCCTGGTCCACAGTCTCTGGGGCCGCTGTCACCGGGGTGGCCCGCTGGTGACGTCCCCCGTGACATTCCTGTACCCTGCCTCCCTCGCCTCGGTGTGTGGATTAAGGCACAGGGCATAGTCACTCTTCACAGGGCATAGTCACTCTTCACCCTAGAGATTTACGGCCCTTAGCAGGTTGGCTGGTGTCCTGCTCAGGCCACCCTCTGCTGCCCCTCAGGCAGCTTTGACCTCTGACCCCATGACCTTGGTTCAGGCCACACACGGGGGTCTGATGTGTGGCCCCATGCTTTAAAGCTGCTGCTGTTGGGAATGTGAGTGTTTTCTGACCCGGTGGAGATCTTCTGGAAGGCTGGCATCCCCCTACACTCCCTGCAGGTGGAGCTGGGACAGGCGGCTCCAGACGGCCCTTACTCTGAAATGACTTGAGCAGGTGCAACTTTAAACCCCATACCCTGTAAGTGAGAGACCCCCCTCCCCCCTCCATTTTGGCACGATCCACTTCCTGTTTACCACCAGCACTTCCTGACCTATGAAGAACAGCTGTTTGATTTCACGCAGCCCAGCTAAAACAATGACCTCAAAATGGGCTTCTCTGGCAGGGCAGGGGTTATTCTGGGGTGGCGTGGGGGGGGCTCTAGAGGAATGCACCACTCCACCACCCACACCGTCCAGTTCACAGTGCAGATTCCAGATGATTCACCTCTGAATGCCATTGACCTTCAAATGAGTTATGGATGCCCAAGGAAATTGTCCCCGGTGCCATTTTTCTCACCTATTCACAAATATTTCCATCCTTATTGCTGTTTGGACCTGAAACCTTCCTCGTCTTAGGAAAGCATTTGTGGTTGTTTCACCAGAAACCCAAGTCTGTTCTTCATCAAGCGGGCTTTTTTCTCAAGAGGGCATGTTTTTGCCGAAAATGTAGATAAGTCACGAAAATGTGTGCTTGCTGGACAAAGAGCTTGGCATCTGTTCAGTTTAATGAGCATAGTTGACAGGACGACAGGACGCAGGTATGGGGGGGGGGGGGGGGGTGGGACATGTGTGACAACATTACAGGCCTTATCTATGGCGTGCAGTACCACGCTGCAGTGTGCAGACCCTGGATACCTCCCCTGGACCGAAATCTGCCCACAGAATGTCAGAACAAATGGAAACAGAGAACATTATAAAAACAGGACTGTAAGACAGTGTTTCCCAATCTGGTCCACAGGAACCCACAGTCGGTCCGTGTTTTTGTTCCCCCCGAGCTCCCCATCAGACAGTCCACATTTTGGGAGCTGGGAGGGAGCAAAAATTTGGACTGTCTGTATGTCCCCGAGGACCAGATTGGGAAACACTGCTCTAGGAAGTCACAGTGCAAGAATGCTTAGACACATATCGTATTAGGTTTAATGTCCATTCATCTTCCAACCACTTATTCAATACAAAACCACGCTGGGCTTGGAGCCTATATCAGCGAGCAAAAGGCAGGGGATGCCCTGGATGGGACGTCAACCCCTCCCTCCTGTTGAAACTAGTATGTCGAATTTGTCGTGGCCCATATATTTGATGATACGATATTACGTATTGCGTTTGTGCGTTTGACGTGTCGGTATAGAAATCGTAATCTGAAGAAGCCAAGTGGCTTCTTGCAGTCCGCGGGGAGGGCGCTGTAACAGTCTGCTTTGGGGATGAAGCCAGCTCTCACTGCCCCCCAGGCAGATCTCTGTGTAATGCGCCGACTGATGACGGTGATTTATGAATGAGATGATGGAATCTCACAGAGGCGTCCAAATGTAATAAAGGAAAGTCTCAGTACTTGGATGGATCACACACATTCATCCGGATGGATTTCTGTGGGCGCCGCCTCATTCACGCTCCTACCTTTGGGCCCTGCTGGAACTTTCCGGTGGCGCCATTTTGGTATTTGGGCTGAGGTTCAGAAAGTAACGTGTGAAGTCAGACCTCGGCCTGGTTCCGCCTCGGCCTGCTGTGTTTTCCAGATTAAATATAGATGGGATATCCTGCAGTCAAACCGCAGACATGAAAGGTCATTTCGTTAGGGTCCCTGCGCCGTCAGAAGTCACAGACTGGGTACAGCTGTGCTCAAATCTGTCTGCATTCAAGGTCAAGGGATTCAGGGAATCTGCTTATGAAACCCAAACCTTCTGTGGGTTCCCTGCTTGCGGTCTTCTGGTTTTCACAATGTCTTCCGCATAGCCGGCGGTTGCAGCACTGGTGACCTCTTACCAAAACATTTTTGCATTTGCGTTTTATTTACTTAATAAATGGATGCTTTTATTCAAAGAAAAATCCATATTTTTCGAAAAAGCAGGGTCAGATAGTCCCTGAAGTAACCGGGGTGAGGATCCTTGCTTAAGAACCCAATGGTGTAATACTCTGACGACTGTGGGTTTTGAACCGGCAACCTTCCGGTGAGGGAACATAAATAACAGGGCTGGGCTTTCAAAGGCGGGTCAGTCTGGTACCGGGTTTGGAACTCACAAAGGCCATGGGACGAGATCCTGGAAAATGTCATTTGCTGCTGCCGCTGTGGCCATTTTCCGGAGCTGGGCGGGTTTGCGGCCTGATGTCCAGAGCCACAGAGCACTGCAGGGAGACACTTTCTTGCACAAGAATATATGATTGGAGAAAACGGAAATGGGGCCTCCTTGTCAGGGCCCGCAAATACGCTTCTGGCTGCCTTTTGCTTTCTAGCTCCCGCGAGGTGATTTTTTTCATAAATAAAATGCGCACTTCTGATATGTGATGTTTAAAGTTAGTCTTATAGAGCCCCTGAGAAAGCCACTCATTCAAACACACAAAAAATGTGTGTTTAAAGGAATCTCTGTTCGGAAATGTCAGAAACGTGTTAGGCGGGTTCTGTAAGTTACCCTAGCTGCAGTTCCCACTTCGAGCTGATATTACGCTGCACGTCTCATTTCCGGAACAGAAAGAAGCAGAATACATTTAAGTGTACACTGGGGGTTTCCCAGACCAAGCATGGTGCCTTCCTATAAACCACAAATGCACACGGACACAAACAGTAGGTGGAGCAACAGTTAAAAGCTGGATTGCTAGTTTGTGTGTCAGAGTGGGCCATTCTGTCATCATCCCAGTCACACTGGCAGACTCAGTGTGTTTAAAGCAGCTGTTTCACTTTGATCTATCTGCTTTTGCCTGCCCCCCCACGGCCAGTAATGATGAAAACAGTTAGTATGGTCAGCCACTCTCTGGCTGACATGTAGAGAGGATTAGTTCTGCTCCTCTTCCTGAGCTGACATTAAGCCATATTTCATGTCAAACCCTCACACTTTTTTGTGTTTTCTTCTTGTGTTCCTCTCCTGTCGCAGATTCCAAACTTTTCCTCCCAGCTTCCTTATAATGTTTCTCACAGCTTTTCCTGGCTTTCCACAGCAATCCCTGGCTTTAAACAGCATTCCCTCCCTTTCCACAGCATTTCCACACTTTCCAAAACATTCCCTCCCTTTCCACAGCATTCCCTCCCTTTCCACGCTCTTCCCTGGCTTTCCACAGTGTTCCCGCCGTTTTCACAGCATTCCCTGCCTTTTTCACAGTGTTCCCTGGCTTTCTCCTGCTTTCCCTGTATTTCCACAGCTTTCTCTTGCTTGTCACAGCTTTTCCAGGCTTTTCCCAGTTTTCTCTGGCTTTTCACAGCTTTGCCTGGCTCTCCACATCTTTATCTGGCTTGTTGCAGCTTTCCACTGTTTTTTACAGCTTTCCGCAGCTTTTCCCAGCTTTCCCAGCTTGTCACAGCTTTCCCTTCATTTCCTCAGAGCTTTTCTCATACATTTTATCACCAAAACCATAAATGAAAAAAGTGACATTTTTCTTCATATATAAGGTGGGGTGCCAGTAAATGAATCTGTAATAGATCAGCACCAGGCTGTGCCCATATCTCGCCCAATCCACCCCCCCACCCCGATCATGTCCCCGGCTCATTAGCAGTCATGGAATGACTTGGATGTGCCATGGAGATTCCCTCACTCCCGAGATGGCCGTCTGACTCATACTGTCTGGGGCAGCCGATTCCATCATTCTTTCCGGCAGCCGGTTCCTCGGAGTGGCATCTGTGTGAATTTACACACCCATCCGGGGAGGGGACCGGCCTGGATTTACCTGGCTGTCTGCCTCACTGACAGCTACTCCTGGGTCAAAAGCCAAAGGTCAAAGGTGAGGCACCGGCCATCATCGCAGACCACATCCAGAAGGTGACCAGGAAAGCTGATACACAGAGACCTATAAAATCCAGGGAGCAACCGAGGTTAAACTGAGCAGCCTGCAAGTATGAAATGTGACCTCATCCTGGTGACGGAAACGATATTCGCTGTGCTGAATTTACTTATATACAGCTACTGTCCTCTGGGGGTGGGTGGGGGGGGGGGCGGAGCCATAAAAAGTTGCCCATCGAATATTGTCGGGGTAAGAGGGTTCCCATGCCATGTCTCTTCAATGAAATGACCAGCTTCCCATTTCGGACGTCGACCGGCCCCTCTGTATGGCAGAGCTCAGGCGTGCGAGCGTGTCACGCCGGCGGGCGGGGAGGTGCACGCGTTGGGAGCCGTGTCTCTGTGCCGGCGAGTCTGTATGGCGGAGCTCAGGCGTGCGAGCGTGTCACGCCGGCGGGCGGGGAGGTGCACGCGTTGGGAGCCGTGTCTCTGTGCCGGCGAGTCTGTATGGCGGAGCTCAGGCGTGCGAGCGTGTCACGCCGGCGGGCGGGGAGGTGCACGCGTTGGGAGCCGTGTCTCTGTGCCGGCGAGTCTGTATGGCGGAGCTCAGGCGTGCGAGCGTGTCACGCCGGCGGGCGGGGAGGTGCATGTGTTGGGAGCCGTGTCTCTGTGCCGGCGATCTGCTCTTCGCGCCCCTCTACCCTAATGTGCTCAGGATGCTTTACTCTCCCTGCTGCCTGCTTTTGCAAGGCCTGTTTCTTAGAGGCAATTAGCTCTGGGGTTTGCCGTTACAGCCTCAATAAAACGGCTGGGGAACGAGGCCAAAGCGAAGCCTCGGTTACTCCAGGGAGGAAAGAGAGAACGCGTTCACTGAGATTATATAATTTGATGGCGGCCGCATGATTTAAAGAACACGCATTTTTAGTGGGTGCAGTTATGCTTTTGTGAGGCTGGTATTATTCAATATTTATAGTTTTCCTGTATCCTCAACAGTCGAGCTTTGATCAAAGCGGGATGGGGACTGATCTCAGTAACATTACGGTGCGGTGAGGTGTGGGGGTGTGTGGGGGTGTGCGGGGGTGTGCGCCTGCCTGTAGCACTCAGGGGGCAGGCGTCCAGGCCATTGATCTGCCTTTGAGAGATGGCCAGGTGGCCTCAATCCGTTCCAGATGAGGAAGGCGAGCCTAGAACACACCGGCGCTGCTGGGTCTCACTCTAAAGCTGCCAATTAAAGTGCAAGTGAGCCTGGGGGAAGGAGATAAGATCTCAGCATGGGGGAGGGGGGGGCGGAGCTAGGTTGCATCCATCTGTTGACGTCCCCGTGAACGAGATCGACCGCCCGTGCTGACTGTGCTTCAAATGCGGGTCAAAGGTCAACGTGGCCACAGCGTAATACAGTCATTAGGATGAGAAATGATGATTATTATGCAAATCTTATGGGCATGACGGTACCCGAGGGCAGACGGCATACCCCCTCAGTGGGAGATGGTGGATCTCCCCCCACCCCCGTGATGGTGACCTGCATCCAATAGTGGCTCTGGGTGACAGATTGGCGAGATGCTCTGATGCCCCATATGCCAGGCACACAATTCTCAGTCTGCAGTCCTCACATTGCAGTGTCCCTTCCAAAGCTGTCTGCAAGATTTACCTCTGTTTTCTTACCGTTTAGCTTAATGTGCAGTATTTTGAAGCATTTTCCTAAATATTTACTTTTGCTAGTTTGTGCCCATTAAAATGAGCTGACGGAGGCAGTTTGAAGGGAAGCTGGTGTATTTTCTTAAGTACATTCCCTGTCACCGGGCGAAGTAATGCAACAGGATAGGACGGGTGAGGGAAAGAGCCGTTTTATGGGATGAAAATCCTAAATATGCAGTTTTCTGTCAGACGGCGGATGGCCGCGAGCGGGAGTGTGGCACGGCGTATCTAACGAGCTTGGGGAGGGGGGGGGCAGGGCCCGTCAGCAGCCAGGACGTAATGAGCAGGGCTGCTCACCTGACTGCCGCTGGGACAGGCTGACGGCACGCTTAGTCGGGGTGGGGTCTTACTCTGGGGAGTGATTATCAGTCCTGCACTGTGTCCGCCAGGGAGCCAGACGTGAAGGCGGCATCGGTACTGGGATGCATGCTTCTTCCCTGGTCAGACTCTGCACTCTGTGATGTTTCTGTAGTGTTGCCGCATGGACAAAGTAAGTACATAGATCCATCCATCCATCCATCCATAACTGCTCATCTGCTACGGGACTGCAGTGCCTTTAACCAGTTGTGTTGCAGTTTTTAGGGAATCACAAGACGAAAGGTATGTGATAAACATTTATACTGTTTGTCTCATTAAAAGAATTTAGGGGAAAAATAAACTCCTTGTAAGAAATCCTAACCAAACATGGGCAGTCCCTCAGCAAGGAATCGCTACATTTTTGTTGCAGTGCAAACAGTGTAAAGTTCAGAAGATTATTGGAGGAAGTTCAGCGCGGTGATTGACCTGTACTGGGTACACATTGATGAGTAGCAAACATGCATCACCCTTCCATAGCTGCAGAAAGCTATGGGCTGCCCTAGTACTGCCTGACCAAAAAGAGGTCCCGACACCATCAACACTGTAATGCTTTGGATTCTAGGGCATTCTGCTAGAACACCTGGGGGTAGAAAGTGCGGGGGGGTCCTGCATTTGTGCCCTAATGACAAATAATGGGAGATTTTCTGAACAATGACATCCTTTGGACCGCCGAAGTCGCGTCATCCTCCTGTGTGGGGGGCCTCAGCAGTGTCACTGACGTTGCCCTGATGACGGTGACGTTTGGCTCCGTCCGCCCAAACATCAGTGTGATCCTTCTCCATTTACCCAGCCCGTGGGATGTCAGAGCCAAAAGTGAGTCTGGCCCCGGGTTTTATGACCCTCGCTCTTCTTTACAGCCGTTTTCCCTCATAAATATGTGCCGCCTTGCTAATTACAGCAGCCACAGGTCACATGACAGGTCACATGGCCTGTGCAGGGCTGCCTTTATTCTGCAGTTTGACTGAACCAGTGACACACAGATTAATGTTGATGTTCGTCAAACTTATTTCAGTGCTTTATTGAGCGTCTTTTTCCAAATGAACTTCAGTCTGGAATCTAAGACGTACAGCCGACCTCCCACCCTCTCTGTGGTCTATTAAAAAGATCAGCGTCTGCTGCCGGGAGGGCTAACAAAATTTGTGGGGTAAAGCCTGGCAAGGCGTCTGTCCCAGACTCCGTGGCTGTCTGTCACACTCCCAGCCACTTGGGGTCTCACTCTGCTAGTCCAGCACTTTGATAGACAAGGAGACAAGGAGTCTCTGCCTAATGTCAAAGCCCCCCATTAAGGGTGGGGCATGCGGGGGGGTGCGTCTGGGCCTTGTCTGCAGTATGCTGAAACGCAAAGCAAACAAACGCTGCCCCTTTAAAAAAAGGAAAACAGCCTCTCGTGGCACAAAGGACAGAAACCGCAGGCCGTGCTGACATCACTGTGGCGGCGGCAGGCGAGGCAGAGGGTCACGTTTTATATTAGCGGGTTACCATAAACGAGGCCCGCCTTTTCTCAGCTATCAGCGGCCCGGGCGTGGCCCGGCAGTGATGGGAACCAGCGGCAGGCCGCTTTGAGGGCCCCCAGGGGCCCGTCGCCTCGGCGTGTCTGTAATTACTCTCTCCCCGCAGGCGCGCTTGAAGTCTGGCCAATTAAACAATGAAGAGCAGAGTTACCCATTCTTTTCCTCCTCTCTCTGCACACCATCCCTCTCTCCTCCAGCTCGTCTTAATCTGAGTGGCTCCGTATTTGCTGGGCACGGTCCCGTTCTGGGAGGATCCCGGATCCCGGGTCGACCTCCGGTCTTAATTACGCAGCTGTCTCCAAGCTTTTCACCCTCATCTTTTGTTCGATAATGAGCTTCAGAGTTGGGCCTTCAGAGACTGTGCCCCGACACTGCTGCTCCACTACCAGCCGCACCACTGCCCTTGACAGGTCGTGTGGATATGGAGCGGGTTGATGCTTAATTTTGCTGCAATGCTGCAGGTGCGTAAACAGCACCTTCTCTCCGAAGACGCGTAAATATCAAGCGTTCTGGGCTTAGAAACAGGGCAGAGGGACCAATCAAGCGGTTACTCAGAAGTAAGGAATAACATGGAACCACCAAAGCAACTAGGCCGTAAAAGATACGGCCGCATTACTACGGAAAAAATGTTTATGAACCGCCTGCTCTAATTACGAAGCGGCATGTAATGCAACTTGTTTCTATAAACGGCTTCCAGTGGTTTGTACGAAAGGAGCGCTCACATCCGGCCCTTTGCTGTTCTTCTGCTTCTCGTACTTCCTGCTCGAAATCCGCCAGCCACTTCCCAGCGATTCCTGCTGCGGTCTCTGACTCAGTATTTAGGTTCGTGTTGACAAGCAGTTTGCCTCGGCTGCAGTGTGAGACGGTTTCTGGCATCCTGTCCTACAACATGCTTCCCTCTATATCCTGACCAAATATAATAGCATTTTGACACGCATGTGGGCTGGTGAAGGAGTGGCAGGACTCGCGGAGTCATTAGTACGACTCTTTGGACAAAGGCGGCTGTTAAATAATCATAAATGTAAATGTACAATGAAGCTTTAATTTCCCTCTACAGCAAATACTGCGTCATTCACGGCAGAACGCATCGCGGGTGATCTTCCTCATCACGGATGGCTACTCCAACGGTGGTGACCCTCGGCCCGTGGCGGCCTCACTCCGCGATCAGGGCGTGGAAATCTTCACCTTCGGCATCTGGCAGGGGAACATCCGTGAGCTCAACGACATGGCCACGCACCCCAAGGAGGAGCATTGCTACCTGGTGCACACCTTCGCCGAGTTCGAGGCTCTTGCCCGGCACGCCCTCCATGAAGGTGAGCTCTGGGCATGAGTTTGCAGGAACAGCCACCTGTAGACCTGCTTTTATACCTGGAGTTCATGGGAATAGTCATGCTAACGCTAATTAGCTAACGCTAAAATTTAGCGTGAATATGAACGGAGTGACTGAGTGTTTCAGCTGCTCGACGTTGCAGACATTTTTAATACCGTCATACCATCCAGATATTATACTGCGGGATATGGTATTTTGACGGCCTTTTAAAAAGCAATGGTATTTCCCGATAACATTTGAGAGAGGAGGAGGGAGGGGGGATTTTTTGAACAAAAAAACAATATACTTTAAGGTCCGCACTGCCTCCCTCAAATCAATATGCCAAACACATAATAATATATGTATATTAGTCGGTTAGCATGTTTCATTTAGCAGTTAGCAAATTTTATTTAAAAGCTAGCAGTTAGCAAATGTTATTTATTTAGCATATTTTTGAGCCTTCTTAACATATGTGTATGCTCGTCTGTCCTCTACATGCTTGTTGTTGCTTGCACGAGAATTTCCCTCTGGGATCAATAAATTTGATCTAATCTCATCCAGTTTAATTCAGTCAGCTAGCACGTTTCATTTAGCAGTTAGCACACTACATTTAGCAGTTAGCACACTACATTTAGCAGTTAGCACATTTCAGTTAGTAGTTAGCACATTTCATTTAGCAGTTAGCACATCTGAATCAGCCACTTAGCACATTTCATTTAGCAGTTAGCACATCTGAATCAGCCACTTAGCACATTTCATTTAGCTGTTAGCACGTTTCAGCGTCAGTTAGCGCATTTTATTTAGCATATGTCAGACGCATGAGACGCTAACGAAAGGATGGTGCACAAGGGGAACATTCCTTCTGAGCGCATATACATTTCTCATAAAGTCTGCTGAGAGAGTGTCTCCCAGATGGTGCCATGCAGGTCAACATCTGCACTGTAAAAGTCCTGAACTCTCTCCCTCTGGAGAGATGTTCATGTGGGCTGGCCACCTCCTGACTCACGCATGTTCCTGGTCTTCCTTGTGCCAGACCTCCCCACGGGGAGCTACATCCAGGAAGAGCGCGGCCGCTGCTCTTCGTTATGCAAGTCTGCCGGGGACTGCTGCGATGCCATGGCCAGCTGCCTGTGCGGCACCCACACGGGCCAGTACGACTGCGTCTGCAACAAGGGCTACTACGGCAAGGGCCTGCAGCATGAGTGCTTTGGTGCGTACCATTGAGGGCCTCGGGGGGACGGCGGCGGGGGGCGGCACACAGGGGGTTCAGCTGCTTGGAACCTTCCGAACCGCATCTGCATATCGGCTGTGGAAGGAAAGGGCCTGGGAACAAAGGCTTCTGGGTAAATGCCAAGAAAGCACATTTATTCAAATCCAGGGTGGGGCCTTGCTGTTTCTATGGCGATAGGAGTGCAGGAATGGAGGAATAAAGCTATTAAAGCATACACAGTACCAGAAAAGTGCCTGTAGCACATACCAATTAAACCACAAATATATTAAACAAGGCTATAAGTGTTAAACAAAAATGATGTTTAACAGCTGGTCTGAGCTTAGTGGTGGGGGTTCGTGTAGGATTGTACTGAACTATGTCGTTTTTGTGAGGAGGCATTGACTTTAAGGTCAAGTAGTCTGTATTCACCTTACCACTTACAAAAGCGTCTGCTTCTTTGAACCTTGGTTTGGTATGGAATGTATATGGGCAAAGTTACAGATGGTTATGAGTTCTAAATCCATCTGCTCCAACGTGACCCCATGCAGAGTGTCTGCCACACTTGCAGGTTATGGCTTTTTGCTGGGGGGAACCAGTGATTGTACAAACATAAAATTTCAATCCTCAATCATTGGTTATGTGTCTGTTGCCTGAGCAGCTTCTGGCGCGTCCTTATACTCCTTGGATTACGGCAAAAACCTCCAGTTTACATACTTGCACCATGTTCGGATCATTGAAACCATCAATTGCATTTAGCATAGCATAGCCTTTTTGGCAATGCAGTTACAAACGGAGCTTTTTGCAGATTACAGCCAGGAAATCCCAGAATGTGGTTAAGTGTGTTATAGCTGTACTGTAGAATGAAAGTGAGAGGAATGTGTGGACATGCTGAAGCGAGGAGCAAGTCTGCCAACATTCAATCAATGCATCCGACAGTGAAGGGGAGGCCATGATTATCGGGGAGCAAAGAAATGTGGTCGGAGGAAGAGGCCAAACAGCTGCTTAAATAATCAGCCGTGCACCGATTGACAATGGCATTTTGGCTCTGTGACGTGGGTGACCAGAGGAACCAGAGGTGAACTGGTCCTGACTTTTTATGCTTTTTTTTTTACCCAGTGAAAGCCGGTTTCGTCCCACCTAATGAGGGTTATCAATGGTGTTTGTGTGATGGTGTCATGAGGTGTCCAAAATATGCCTGTTGGCAGTTACTGGTGCACCTCCAGCGTCAGACAGTAGAGCTTGCAGGATAACATCGGATCAGCAGCGCAGGTGGAAGGTGGAAGGTTTGCAGAAACATCTTGCATCATGTGTTTTGATTAAAAAAAACAAGTTTGCTTTCAGTCTAAGGGTGTTTTCACATATAGTCCTCTTCCAAGGAACTGAACTCCCAAAAGTGGTCCCAAAAGTGGACCAACAGAAAGGGAACTCAGTTCTTTTTGTGTTCACAATGCGAGTTCATTTGAAAGGGGACTCAGTTCACTTTCTGGTTTACTGCAGCTCAGATGGGGCCTCAGTCCTTTTTCTGTTCATACTTCAAATTCTTATGGAGCTGACAGACCTTTACAGCTTTGGATTCTGGGTAGTTTTCACTTCAAACAAGATGGCTGCTGCAATACTTGTCATCACGTGGTCGGTCTTGAAAATAGCCCACAGACACAGGGAAAACCAAAATAGAACAATTACTTCTGAACACAAAACTTGCATATTTTGCAGCCATTATTTTTGCTTGTTTCCCGGGACTGTGCCACGTGATCTGCCTACGGCAAAGCTAAAGGGTAAAAATTGTCGAAGCAAGCCAGGACCGCTTTGTGTTCACAATGCACAACGTAAACGAACCGTGACCCAGACTAAAAGCAAACTGGACTGAGACTACCTCTTGATGTGGTCTCAGTTCAGTTTGTTTCAACGGGGTCTGAGTTCGTTTGGCGTGTTCACATATATGCAAAAAATGCTGACTAATCGATCTGAGTTCGCTTTAAAGGATGAAACGAACCAAGTGTGAAAACACCCTAAGATGCTGTGCACTTTTCAGCTGCATTTTCTATGAGCCCTTATCCTCCGTCCCTCTTCACACAAAGAGAGAAAGATCCAGACCCATTAGATCATCATCCTCCCTTGTATATGTTAGGCAAAGCCGACTGAAAAGCACATGCAAATGGAAAAAAGACAGTTGAGGTTTGGCATCAAAACTGTATTACATACAGGTCCATTAATTGAGATCAGATGGCTGTGATTAAGTGGCTACCACCATCCTTCCCGAGTGGCTTGAGGGTACGTCTAGTACGCTGTCAGCATCTTTTTTTCTCAGCCTATGGTGTAGTCGGATATGACAAAGCTCAGCTTCACACTCTCCGACACATTCACCTCTAGAACAATGATGGCTGGCGCGGGGTTGAGCTGTTTGGACCGCATCACCTCTTCCTCTGGTTTTCAGCCGGGGGGGGGGGGGACGGTATCTCTGGACTCTGTAATGAATGAATAAACCCCCCCCCCCCTCCCCCCACGGAGGATCGTACCCCGTAGCGAGATGGCGACTCGGATCCTGAGAATAACGTGAAAGCGTGAGGGGTATCTGGTCTGATCATCAGCGAGAGCCCGCCAGGCTTCTCGTAACTCTTCAGACATCCCGAGCTGGGGCCAGGTGGAATGATGGAGAATAGCGGCGTAATAAAAAGCAGGACGGCATGCAGCGAAGCTCCCGTGGCCTGTTAAGGCCGCGCCGGTTTGATATATGTCACAAGCATCCATCCCGACAGGCTTACAGTACAGAGCGCCTATATATGGACATGCTGAACCTCGGGGTGTCACCGTACAAAGGCGAGCGCGGTCCTGGGGAGGACGGGAGGTATTATGCACGTCTTCGGAAGGTGGGCCTCCCTCGTCTGGATGGTCTTCCCAGATCGAGAGCCAGCACTGCCTGCTATGTGGAAGAAGGAGGAATGCAGGGTTTGTGCGAGGTGAACGTCAGAATGCTTCCAGAATGACTCTCCATTTTGCCGTCCGTGCCGGCAGCAGGCCTTGTAAACAAGATAGATCAGCAAAATGTAAAATATACGAAATAGTAATTAATGAAATGGGTGGTATGATGGCTCATCATGCGGCATTGTAACTCCACACCTCCAGGGCTGGGGGTTCGAGTGCTACTGGAGTGTGTGTGTGCTTCCTGTACTTGTGTGGGTTTCCACTAGGCACTCTCCGTCCCTTACACATCCCAAAACATGCCGTTAGGTTCAGCTTGTGTGTGTGTCTTTGGGTCTGCATCCCATCCAGGGTGTCCCCCTGCCCTCCGCTTCCTGGAATAGGCTCCTCGTGACTTAGTATTGGGTAAGCGGTTGAAAGGTGAATGGATGGATGGATGGATGTTTTGAAAAATGCTTGTATATGTAGAAACTTCCCCCGTTCTTCAAAATTCCTTCCTGAACGTTCCTTCCATTCCGTACCGTTATCACGGGCTGGGCTGATTTTCCCCAGATTTCTCCGCTTTCTCAGCCGCGTCGGGACACCAGCGAATAATGTGGGAGTGACAGCGGAAGTGAGTGAAGTGCAGCAACACCGCCGCTGTCTATCAGTGTAGCAGGATGTCGGAGAGTAAAACAGGCCCTTGGCGACGCAGCGGCTTTTGTTTTTCTGCCCGCTATCGAAAAAAAGGGGAAGGGGAGAAGCCCTGCACTGTGTCAGCAGCTGTGTTTACTTCTGCTCTGAGTCGCCTGATTCATTGGTGTCGCTGCCACTCACCCTGGGTCTCAAAGCTCGGGGCCCTCAGGGGGAGCCCTTGGGGCCCGGGGCCTGTCAGAGTACGAGGCTTCGCGCAGAGAGGGGTGGTATTTACGTGCGTGCTGTAAAAATTCGCTTGCGGCTGGAATGCCGGGATTCCTACGGCGAGCCTTGGAAGATGGACGCAAACCCGGTGACCGTGTCAGACATGGCGGGAGGAATCTGGGAAATGCCAGTGAACCCCAGACGGAGTGACACTGCAGCCAGGACAAGGGCCAAGTATGAACCCTGATCCTCATTTATCACCACGGGCCCTTGCGTGACCCCCCCCCCGCCCCCCCCCAGGCAGGCTGTTTAGATGTAGAGTACACTGAGCCCCCTTCCCAACAGCAGCAAAGACCGTGATCACTCTCCTGTATCTGACAGCAGCCCCAGCCGGGTGAAGCAGCTCTCAGATCCAGGACAGCACATGCGTCCTGAGCTGGGGGGGGGGGGGTCATTGTACCACACTTCCTCCCCATCCCCGCACCTGGGCCGAGGCCGGACCGCGTCAGCCTCCAGACGAGCTGCTTCCATTTGCTGCCGCATTGGGAGACATTAAATGCATTGCTGGATGGCTTGCCGAGGATTCGCACTCGGCTTGATATGCACGTCACCCGGAGGAGCTAAAGCATCCTGCCCCTTCAACTCTGGTGGTCCGGATTCTGTGGGTTACCCCCCCTCCAGACTGGCACTAAATGACCTGCATAGAGCGGGGGGTGGATCTTAAGTCTCTTGAGTTAGACTCCCAGGGTATCCATGCCCCTACTGTGGCCCCTGTAAAGTGCTGGGCCCCCTGAATCTGCCAGGGTATCCGTGCCCCTACTGTGGCCCCTGTAAAGCGCTGGGCCCCCTGAATCTCCCAGGGTATCCGTGCCCCCACTGTGCCCCTGCAAATCGCTGGGCCCCCTGAATCTCCCAGGGTATCCGTGCCCCCACTGTGCCCCTGCAAAGCGCTGGGCCCCCTGAATCTGCCAGGGTATCCATGCCCCTACTGTGCCCCCTGCAAATAGCTGAGCCCCCTGAATCTGCCAGGGTATCCATGCCCTCACTGTGCCACTGCAAATCGCTGGGCCCCCTGAATCTCCCAGGGTATCCATGCCCGCACTGTGCCCCTGCAAATCGCTGGGCCCCCTGAATCTCCCAGGGTATCCATGCCCTCACTGTGCCACTGCAAATCGCTGGGCCCCCTGAATCTCCCAGGGTATCCATGCCCGCACTGTGCCACTGCAAATCGCTGGGCCCCCTGAATCTCCCAGGGTATCCATGCCCCCACTGTGCCCCTGTAAAGCGCTGGGCCCCTTGAATCTGCCAGGGTATTCATGCCCCTATTGCCATTCTAGGTAAAGCTATAGATTCAGAGTACTGTATATTTATAGGGTACGAGGGACAGAGTCACTGGATTTATCTGGAGGACACTGGAGGAGATGACCATGACAGAGCAAACAGAGCAGGACACCAGAGAAGTGATATAAACACAGGATATCAAAAAGCTTCACCGTGAAAGCAGCAGAAAGGTGGCAAGGCTGTTAAAGATCCGCTGTTTCCTGCAAACCCTGCAGCTGCAGTGCATTCACACTGTCCTAGTTCATGTAAACAATAACAGCGCCAGCACTGTTTATTTAGAGTGATAAAGACGTGTTTTCTTTGGGTTAGGGTCAAAGGTAGATGTATTAATCGTCTTTATACATATGTTGTGCAGAAGCCTTGCAAAGCGCTCGTATCAATCACTTGTCATGCCGAGCAGCTGCACATGCAGGGATGTGATAACATTTTAATGAATGACTCTTAGGGTAAGTGGCTCCTTAAGGAACCAGCATTATGACCATTTGGCACCAGATCACATGAGAGTACATGGCTCTTTGTCTTGTTATGGTGTGCAATTGATATGTGGTCACTGCAGCATGATGGATATGCTTTTCAGTCGTCTTTATCGGAAATGGTCCCCAGGATGTCCAGCCTGGTGCCCAAGAGGCCCTGGGCTCGGTGTCCCCAGGATGTCCGGCCTGGTCCCCAAGAGGGCCTGAGCTTGGTGTCCCCAGGATGTCCGGCCTGGTGCCCAAGAGGCCCTGGGCTCGGTGTCCCCAGGATGTCCAGCCTGGTGCCCAAGAGGCCCTAGGCTCGGTGTCCCCAGGTTGTCTGGCCTGGTCCCCAGGAGGACACAGGCTCGGTGTCCCCAGGATGTCCAGCCTGGTGCCCAAGAGGCCCTGGGCTCGGTGTCCCCAGGATGTCCGGCCTGGTCCCCAAGAGGGCCTGAGCTTGGTGTCCCCAGGATGTCCGGCCTGGTGCCCAAGAGGCCCTGGGCTCGGTGTCCCCAGGATGTCCAGCCTGGTCCCCAAGAGGGCCTGAGCTCGGTGTCCCCAGGTTCTCTGGCCTGGTCCCCAGGATCCCATGGACTCTGGGTGCTCAGGATTTCCGGCCTGGTCCCCAGGAGGCCCCGGGCTCAGTGTCCCAAAGCTGACTTTCAGCCTTAGTCTTTGTTCTTTGACAGGGGTCTTACACTTGCCACTGCTTCCTGACATGGTCCTCTTGGCTATGTAAGAGACTATTTGAAACGGGAAGTTCTTTAACTGGCCTGTCAGTTTTTTATCATGGTCTTATCTCAGAAATGATTCGTACTTTCAGCGAAAATTCCAGGACGATGGAAAGCAAAGTCCGCGGGCGAGAAGCCACGTGGCCTTATCTCACTTGTTTGAACTTGGGCTGTGGGCTCTGCTGGATTGACGTCACCAGCCTCCTGAATGCTCCCAGTCTCTGCCTCTCAGAGCATCATTGATGTTCTCCTGAGCAGAATTCACTGGTGGCTTTAAAGAGTGAGGGCCTCAATCCCACAAAACGTTTTTATTTTATGTGGGTGTAAACGGACAATCTATTTACAGTAGTGTATGGAGCTGTAAACCTAAGGTTTAAATAGACCCCCTGATCCCCCCACCCAAGATTTGGCCATAAAACACATCCTGTGACCTTTTTTTCTAGACCTGAACCAAGACTTCACTGCCATTTTAACGCCCCATCCCATTACTGCCACTGCGGCTCCCTTTCAACTCAGACGGACCATAAAAATAGACCAGATTTATGACGTGGAATTAAGTGGCTGTTATCCATATGAGTAACGCCCATTTCTAAATCCATTGCTGTTGCCACAGCCTGGTGGGCATGTTCTTACAGAAGGGGTCAGCCTGTGTCTTCAGGAGGAGAGGTCACCAGTGTCATGACCTCTTTGTGTTCATTCTTGCTCATATTTGTCAAAAGAATGTTGATTAACTGAACTGAAGGACTTGGGTGAGGGAATAATTTACAGACCTGTCCCGGATTTCAAATAGCACTAAATCTGTCACCCAGAACTGTACAGCAACCTCTCTGCCCCAAGGGACACTAGAGCTGGGGTGTGGCTAGCTGATGGTCAGCTTGTGGTCACCTGCCAACCCCCACATCCCACTTCCAGGCCCCCCATTAGCAGTGCGATGGCAATCACAGACCAGAGACCTCAGCTGAGCAGAAGCCCGCCCAGGTCCGCAGGCGTCTCCGACCAGAAGTGGGGGTGGGGACTCTCGGGGGAATGAGCAGTCAGGTCCTGGTTACTTTGGCCTTTCTCCTGAAAGATGGCAGAGGCCTGGGACCCCTGGGTTAGTGACCTGTCAACAGCAGTGAATGGCTAATGGGCTTTCTGAGACCTCCAGCTAGGAGGAACATTCCAGGGCCGCTCTGGACTGATGGAGATGATGTGGAGAAGAAAGTTATGACACAACACATCAATTCTGGCCTCTAAGTCCTATGTTCAAATTATAGCATTTTTTCCTGTGATTTACTCTACATATAAAATAATACACATTTTCCTCCTTTGGAGGAAATGGATCTGTTTTGCTAGAGGACATTGTTAACACTGTTGTTTATAACCGAAAGGAGAGTAATCATCAGGTCTGGCCAAGTTCCTGTCAGGGGCCTGGATGCCCGAGCTGAGCCTGGAGTAAACGGCCTGGCTGAGTGCTCCCATGGACCAGGGCGGGGCCCCGCGAGCGTTCGGCGAGCTTCCCCCGACACATTCCACCTCGCTCAGCAGCTGCTTTCCCACTGAGCCACAGCGTCGTGTCCAGGTTGGGAAACTGGACGGTGGTGATGCATCGGCTGCGGAATTTCTCAGCCAGATTTCTGAGACTTGCGAGAGATTTGGAGAGTTTTGAAAAAACACAATAAACAAGTCTTCCATCGGGGTCTGGCCCTCTGCAGGACCTAAGTGCTCAGAGGCTCAATAGTTAGCATTCAAGGTCTCTCTCTCTCTCTCTCTCCCCACCTGGACCACGGTGGTCACGGGGGACAGCGGCCATGTTGCTTTTTGATTCACAGTTCAGCATTCCAACAAGATGCATTGTGGGAATGGGGATATGGGGGAGTTGCTGCATTCCTGTGTATGTCATGTTGTCTGGTCAGTTTGTTTCCACTGTGATTGCGGGACACTGATGCGTCCTTCCTGTAATCCTACAGTGGGGACTTTTGGCCCAGTGACACTGAAAATGCCAGTCAAGAGCTGGATCTCATTCTTTGTTATCTTATAAAAACTGGAAATAAGCTCTACAGTTCATTCAACCTTTAGACATTTTTATGTTATGACTGTCCTGCAAAAATGCATGTGGTACTTTGTCGTTTGCAATATATTTATACAGGTATATGCTATGTACATTTTTGCTACTTCACAGCATGTTTTTGGTTGAAATTGGTGGTATTCTAAGGGCAAATCTTTTTTTGCGTGTTTTCAATAGTGCATTGGTTTCTTGCAGTTTTAATTTATTCTGTCCAGATGCAGTTTTATATCTTGCCTGCCTCTCTTTGTCTGCTCCAAGGTCAGTTTTTTAGTCTGTATACTCGCTCACATCAATTAGTGGGCGTGGTGCATAAAGTACTTTACAGGGAACAAGTCTGCTGGCTCTGGTTTAACAAGGTCACATGATACACTTTGTGTATATCTGCACATGTCCCAGTAACCCTTAGAGAGAAGGCCAAACAATCGCAGTGACCCAAATCCTTACGCCCTGCAGAAATATTTGCATTTTAATGTCACGTAAGGATACGGTCTCATAAACATTCTAGAATCAGGTATCACTTTATCAAGAAAACAAAGGACTCCACCTGAATAGTTAGTCAAAGTGGATTGTCCTATACATTTTAAACTCCTGAAAATCAAAACAATGAACAGGAAAATGAAGAACATAGTCAAAGCTTATAGATTGCAAGAACAGATAGTTATGAATGCAGGATTTCAATGTACAGACGGAAAACAAGAGTTAGAGAGTAAGCCAGGCTTTGTGTTCCCGCGGCTTAAGAATGGAAAACATGCCTTTGTCTCTGAGCAGATGTGCAGAATCGTTCCTCTGGACGCGGACATGTTGGTCGGCTGTTGTTTCCCTCCCGGTGAATGAGGGCGTCCTCTCTGAGGACGGCGGCTTCCCCCGGCTGCTCTGCATGATGTTGGCGGCCAGGCTGCTTGCACGGCACATTCCGGAGGGAACAGAGAAGCAGCGGTGGGATGGCCAGGAACAAAACGAGAGCCATGCGTCTGATCCTCTAAAATTAGTGCTTCACATTGCCTGCACATGGATCCCTGTGTGGTTTTAGCCGAACACCAAAACTGTGAGATGTGTATGCAACACAGCATCCTCCATGGAGGATAGCCCTGCGTCTGCTGGGTAGGAGACCAAGATCTTCGAGAGAACCAAGGTAATATTTAGGTGGCATCAGTAATACCAAAATCTGAATGTTGACCCACGTCACCCTGCTCTAGGCTCTATGTGAAAGAGGATCCTACCTTGGGATTTTCTCTGCGGTTTATAAGGGGCCTCACCTAATGCTGGGGGTGAGAGGGTGAGAGCTGAAATCTGCTCTCAAAATACCAGTGGGTGGTGAGGCAGGGGGGGGGGGGGGGTTATTCATTCCTACCCAGTCACGAGCCTGGCCCACCCTACGGTTGGGCAAATGGCAATCCCTGATTTTTTTTTATTATTTGAAATAGGAAGGAAGATGAAGGTTTTTAAGATAAACCTGTTGAATTACAAACCCTCCCCAGCCCGTCCAGAGTCTGGCCTGGGTCAAAGTATTTGTAGACGAGGAGATGTGGACAGTGCACCTCCTCTGGGATACCCCTCATGAAAGGAAGTGTAGACGAGGAGATGTGGACAGTACACCTCTTCTGGGATACCCCTCATGAAAGGAAGTGTAGGGCTGTGGACAGTGCACCTCCTCTGGTTTTGACGGGATTCTGAAGGTGTCGGCTGTCTGGTAGGAGCCCCCGGCAATGGGAGTCATGATCGGAGCCGAATGACACAGCCAGCAGTCCAGGCCTCTCCCTCCAGCCCCGGACTTGGCTTCCCTCAAGGAAAGTGTTTGTAGCATTAATCCCAGCAGTGAGTGCGGCTGATGGCAGCGGATTTAGATGGAAAGTGGCAGCAGGACAAGCCGAGTTCCACCCAGGACCATGCTGCCGAGTGGGACTCTCCGAAATTAAGGAATGGGTGGGGGACATCCAGTCATAAGCTCCTGCTGCCTTTGGGTCGAGACCCTGCAGACAGGTCACCTGAAGTTGATCTCATGATGTCACACTCTCCATGTGATCCTGAGTGTCAGGACCAGGAGTATTTACAGTTACTCCAATGCGCTGCTGAATTCATGAATCTGATTGGTCATCAGGCGATATACAGCAGTAAATCAATGTGCCATTATAATCTTGAATTCTAACTAAAGCTACTTAAAATTCCAGGCATAAAACAATTTAAAAATAACAGAGGCGTGTTGGACAGTTGTTCACCTTTGTAGCTGTGTTTAAAAACCTATAATGGCTTGCTGTGCGTTAACCCTTACTTAGTGCTATAATGCACGGCCTGCTGTGCGTTAACCCTTACTTAGTGCTATAATGCACGGCCTGCTGTGCGTTAACCCTTACTTAGTGCTATAATGCACGGCCTGCTGTGCGTTAACCCTTACTTAGTGCTATAATGCACGGCCTGCTGTGCGTTAACCCTTACTTAGTGCTATAATACACGGCCTGCTGTGTGTCAAACCTTACTTAGTGCTATAATGCACGGCCTGCTGTGCGTTAACCCTTACTTAGTGCTATAATGCACGGCCTGCTGTGCGTTAACCCTTACTTAGTGCTATAATACACGGCCTGCTGTGCGTTAACCCTTACTTAGTGCTATAATGCACGGCCTGCTGTGCGTTAACCCTTACTTAGTGCTATAATGCACGGCCTGCTGTGCGTTAACCCTTACTTAGTGCTATAATGCACGGCCTGCTGTGCGTTAACCCTTACTTAGTGCTATAATACACGGCCTGCTGTGAGTTAAACCTTACTTAGTGCTATAATGCACGGCGTGCTGTGCGTTAACCCTTACTTAGTGCTATAATGCAAGGCCTGCTGTGCGTTAACCCTTACTTAGTGCTATAATGCACGGCCTGCTGTGCGTTAACCCTTACTTAGTGCTATAATGCACGGCGTGCTATGCGCTAACCCTTACTTAGTGCTATAATGCACGGCCTGCTGTGCGTTAACCCTTACTTAGTGCTATAATACACGACTTGCTGTGCATTATCCCTTACTTAGTGCTATAATGCACGGCCTGCTGTGCGTTAACCCTTACTTAGTGCTATAATGCACGGCCTGCTGTGCGTTAACCCTTACTTAGTGCTATAATGCACGGCCTGCTGTGCGTTAACCCTTACTTAGTGCTATAATGCACGGCCTGCTGTGCGTTAACCCTTACTTAGTGCTATAATGCACGGCCTGCTGTGCGTTAACCCTTACTTAGTGCTATAATGCACGGCCTGCTGTGCGTTAACCCTTACTTAGTTCTATAATGCACGACTTGCTGTGCGTTAACCCTTACTTAGTGCTATAATGCACGGCCTGCTGTGCGTTAACCCTTACTTAGTGCTATAATGCACGGCCTGCTGTGCGTTAACCCTTACTTAGTGCTATAATGCACGGCCTGCTGTGCGTTAACCCTTACTTAGTGCTATAATGCACGGCCTGCTGTGCGTTAACCCTTACTTAGTTCTATAATGCACGACTTGCTGTGCGTTAACCCTTACTTAGTGCTATAATGCACGGCCTGCTGTGCATTAACCCTTACTTAGTGGCTATTTGCATCCCTGTGGTCACTTTACGGCCATGTTTTTGCCAAAATGACTTTCTGGTGGCAGTGGGGGTGCCGCCCTGTCCCCTCTCACTCTGTACCCCTGGTCCCTCCACTAGCAGACGTGTGACGTCGGTGACTCCGCCACAGCAGCAGACAGGCCCAGTAAAAACACTGTGCCCCCCCCCAAGAACTTGAGGTGTGTTATAATCCCTCCCAGTGGTGGGGGGTTTTATGCGTCAGGGTACTTTAATTGTCTCCCCTTCCTTTCTGGGGGGGTGGCGGGTGAAGCTCATTGCTTCACCCGCTTTTCACTCACTATTCACTCTTGTTTTGCAGTCGTTAGACCAGATTTCTCCAGTTTAGGGGGTACGCTTGAGAAGGGGGGAGTTTACTTTTAAGTTGAACATCTTGCAAAAAAGCTTCTTTAAAAAGAAAAAATGCCCTCCTTTTGCTCATTTCATGGCAGAGAAAATGTGCTGTGTTCTTGACCAGCTGGTTGTGAATCAGTTATGACTCAGCTTGGAGCTCAGAGACGGGCTATCCAATGAACCGTAATCTCGTACCGCGTGCTCCATCCAGGAAACGCGGCATCTGGTACCATAAATGTTTAAGGGATTACCCTAATGTTCCGGAAAGTTTACCTTAAGGCCACGGCTGTACGTATGGCTGCACCGTTTCCCCTTTAGGTCACCATAACAGGGATTTTCTTCATTCACCCTGTTAGTACAGATGCCGGTTCACTTCAGTTAAGCCTTTTCGAACTTCACCTCCAGTTCAGAGTTATGGTGATGGGTGAAGACTATCAGGGCTGACTAAGATTGTGCTGCGTGCCGGAGGCGAGGTCTGCCTTTCTCTCTCATGCCACAGGACGACTGTTCAGTTACAGTCCTGGATGGAGTTTTCCAGAAGGCTGATTGCACCAGAAAATGCCTGAGGAACCGGATCCAGAAACAGATGCAGCAGCGACTCACGTGTCCAACTAGAAACAAAAAGCCGCAGGACTTGCCCTAACAGGGCTGTAATTGAATTTAATTGACCCACCCCCATATTTAACGTGCCATGTACCCTTAGACTGTGGATGGCGTGTTTAACCAAAAGCCAGTGTAAACCTAATCAACTGTGAGAAGACTTCAGGACCATAACAGAGTAGCTGTACAGCAAGGCCGGCTCAAACCCCAGAACATAAATGTTTCCTGGAATTAAAATTACATTTTATACAGTATTTCCACTGTTATAACACAAGTGAAATATTATTCACGTAAAGCAAGCTTGCTGTAAACTTGAAAATGAGGTTGTTACGGCTTCTGCTGGCCCCTTGCTCATATTTACTTTAAAAAACACTTATTAAATAATTTCGAAATAGACAAATTCTTCACATTAGATCGCTTTCATTACCGAGCTGAAGGTGCTAACTTTGGATATTGACACTGGAAAATGAAAATAAATATGGTTATTCTTTTGAAATATGACCAAAGGGCTGTTTTAATATGTAACCTCTTTATGGATGGGTGACTGCTTTGACTGACCTGCTATGAAACGAGTTTATCTTGGAATAAGGTCGGGGTATCTTGGGCGAAAGCTCATCTCTATGAAGGCCGTAAATGTTGCAGTTTTAGCAGGCTGTGAAATGCAGGAGTGTTAATTATCTAGATCAAACTCTGGAACCCTTGAGGGCTTTAAAAGGGAAAAGGCGTCAGTGTCAGATAGACTTAGTGCTTGGGGAACTTGGGACGGCTTTCACCCAATCAGTTCTCGCGTTTCATGGGAAAACACATTGTTCTTTACTACATAAGCATTTACTAACACAGGGAGTTGTCTCGTTGTAAACATCAGCCTCACTGTTCCGGTGGAAAACGCAGAGGTGTGTCGTTAGGTCCGGAGGCAGTGCCTGCCGTGCCCCATCTGAGTGGGAGCGAGTTCCATGTGGAGGTTCCTTGGTGATGAACACACTGTCATACATGAGGGTAATGCAGACAGCCCTCACACACAGCCCTGACACTCAGAGAAAGGGATTCTCATGTGTAGTAGAGTGCTGTGGGCTGAAGTCTGTGTCTGAACGTGTCCGTTAGTCCACAGTCCATTAGATTCTTATTATAGAAGAAAATGTCTCCCTACTGATCTTCAGGCCTGCTCCTTGATCAGTGATTGGCTAATTCTGTTTGACTGACTGGTCCGGCCTGCTCCTTTATCAGTGATTGGCCGATTCTGTTTGACAGACATTTTGGTCTCTTCCTCGATCAGTGATTGGCCGATTCAGTTTGACTGACCGGTCCGACCTGCTCCTTGATCAGTGATTGGCTGATTCTGGTTGATTGACTGGTTCGCTCTGCTCCTTGGTTGGTGATTGGTTAAATTGTTTGTCTGTCTTTTTGGCCAGCCTGTCCACCTGGCACGTACAAACCGGAGAGGGTCCCTGGGGGGCCCAGCACCTGCCTGTCCTGTCCGGACGAGCACCACACCTCCCAGCCCGGAAGCAGCTCCCTGTCCGACTGCGTCTGCGAGACAGGCTACAGCACGGTGAACGGCAGCTGTGAGGGTATGTGTGTGAATACAAACACGTACATGCTGACTGACCAGCCCCCCCCAAGGACGCGGGGAACACTCAGACGAACGCACATGTCCACGCTTGGGTGGGCGACGACATTTTACAGGATGCTGCTCTGATGGGCCTGCGGACACAAACTTAAATTAATCCTGAGTCCTTTTTGGACTGATTGTGTAAAATGTCAGTGAGCACCAGCCCTTTGGAGCCATAGTATAATTATCTGAGGCTCAGTGAAGCAGAGCGTAGATAGAATGAGTGTGACTTACATGGCAGGTCATTATATTCTGGTGTGTGTGGGGGGGGAGAGGGGGAGGAGGGGGGGTAAATTGTTTTAACAGCCGGCAGTTTTCTGCCTTAATGCACAGCTCCACTGTCAGGGTGCGTTAGTTTGTCAATTTGTCTGAAGTGTCTGTCCCTGCAGACACACCTGCCAGAGTGTTTGACAACATGTCTGTGTGTGTGTGTGTGTGTGTGTCTGTGTGTGTGTGTGTGTGTGTGTGTCTGTGTGTGTGTCTGTGTGTGTGTGTCTGTGTGTGTGTCTGTGTGTGTATGTGTGTGTCTGTGTCTCTGTGTGTGTGTGTCTGTGTCTGTGTGTGTGTGTCTGTGTGTGTCTGTGTGTGTGTGTCTGTGTGTGTGTGTCTGTGTCTGTGTGTGTGTCTGTGTGTGTGTGTGTGTGTCTGTGTGTGTCTGTGTGTGTGTCTGTGTGTGTGTGCGTGTGTGTGTGTGTCTGTGTGTGTGTGTGTGTCTGTGTGTGTGTGTCTGTGTGTGTGTGTGTGTCTGTGTGTGTGTGTCTGTGTCTGTGTGTGTGTGTCTGTTTGTGTGTGTGTGTCTGTGTGTGTGTGTCTGTGTGTGTGTGTCTGTGTCTGTGTGTGTATTTGCGTGCCTGTGTGTCTGTGAGTGTTGTTTGTATGTGTTTGTGGGTAATTTGTGTCTGTGTGTCATTTGAAGTGTGGTTGCGACACGTTCACATATATGTACATGTATGTTTGCATGCTGTTTGCTTGTGATTGGGTGTGTGTCAGTGTGTGTCTGCGTGTGTGTGTTTGTGCCTTCTACCTCTGTATCTCAGCCCCCCCACCCCGGTTCTTTCCCCCCTCAGTGGTCCGCTGTCCGCCGCTCCTCCCCCCGGCGAATGGCCACTTCATCCAGAACGTCTGCAATAACCACTTCGACGCTGCCTGCGGGGTGCGCTGTAGAGCCGGCTTCAGCCTGCTGGGCAGCGGCATCCGCCTGTGCCAGCCCGACGGCCAATGGTCCGGCTCGGAGCCCAGCTGCACGGGTGAGATGCGGGATCGGAGCCCGTCAGACTCCGCGCTGGCAGGGCGGGCCGTGCCAGACATGTGGCATTTATGGAGCTTTTATTGTGATACAATGGGCGGCCCTTCAAAGCGCAGCGCCCGGCCGCTCTCCCAAACGCTAAGTACAAAGGTAAACATTTGCTGGCTACAGCGCCTTGCCGTGTTCTCCCCCTCACGCATCGTTATAAAAGCGCTCGTAAAGCCCGAGCCCGCCCCTCCCCGCCACCTGGCCCAGGTTCGAGGATTGCTTTCAGATGTTATTATGTCGGACGGGGAGTAAACAGGGCCTGAGGGCCATGGGGCCACATGCCAGCCGCCGGCGAGAGCCAGACACCCCCCCCCCTGCTCCCCCTGCCCCGCGCACACATACTCACTCTCACTCACTCTCACTCACTCTCAATCGCTCTCTCATTACTCTACCCTCTATCCACACTTCTTTCTTTATCCCCACCACTTTTAATCAAATTTGCCCCTTTTGCCCCCTCCCTCTCCATTTACTCTATCCTTTCCCTCCTTTGTTCACCTCTCCTGCTGCTTTTCCCCTCTCTCTCCTCCTATCCTTCTTTCTCCATTTGCCATCGTGTTTTCATTTTGCATCATTTTCTCATTAAGCACACCCTCACGCACACACACCCACACCTTCACACTCACACATGCATACACACAGTCTCACACTTCACACACTCACACCTTCACACTCACATGCACACACACATCCTCACACCCACACACACCCTCACACTTCACGCACACAACACCTTCACACACACACACACACACACACACACCCTCATTCCCACACATACCCTCACACCTTCACACCCAGGCCCTCACACACACACCCTCCCCCTCACACCCCCAGGCTCTCTCAGGCACCTGCTCCAGCTCTCTGCCCCCCGCATTTTGGGGAGGCCTCTTGCTGCAGATCCAGCCTGCCGCACTTGTGCCTTTCAGGATTCGCCTGTCCTGGCCTGTAATTTTGGCTTTAATTATAGGCCTGCTCTTTCCCGCTGGCCAGCAGAGACCTTCTCCCGCCTCCCTATTCCTCCCCGCGATCGGCTTTCCTCTTTTTCCTCAAACACATCTTTTATGGAGCAAAAAAGCCCAGCTGAGTGTGAAATCAGCCCAGAGCATTTCGGTCTCTCAGCCAGCAATCGCCATTTCATTGACCTGCCTGTCTCTGCCTGGGAAGCATATGCTTCCCGCTGTGAGGAGTCAAGCGGGATCCGCTTTATCCTGAACGAGGCTATTCCTCCCTAAAGAAGACGAATGACCTGTGCATGACGTATTATTTTATACTCAGATATGTAGGAAAAATATCATTCTTAGTTGCAGATTGTTACAGCTAAGTTAGTTAGGCCAACAAATGATCACAGTAAAAAAGAACTTAACTAGATTATGGTGCATACTGAGCTCATTTACTAGCACCTGACCTGATGAGCGTATCTGGGATTCTATCGTATGGCAAAATACAAGAAAATTCCCATTAAAAGAAGCAGAACCAGCACAGTGGCTGGGATCCAAGGTTATTCCGGGATACTGACCGAGGCTGCTGCCTTGGCATTGCGTTGAGATTGCTGTGCGTCATTCCGTCAGTAATTTCTGTCTCGTGTCGTTTCCCTGCTCTGTCTCCACGCACCCGCCCACAGCACGCAAGTGTCCAGCCCTCCAGCCACCTCCACACGGACACCTCAACTGCTCGCAGGGCAGTGCCCCCTACAGGTCGACGTGCACAGTGCGCTGCGCCGATGGCTACCGGCTGGAGGGCGCCGCCAGGCTGATATGTCAGGCCAACTCCCGGTGGAGCGGGCCCCCCCCTCGGTGTGTGGGTAAGCCTGCTTCAGGGCCGCACCCCTGCTTGTGGGGGGGTCTGCTGTCCATCACATGAACATTTACTATACGAAACTTCAGACTGCAAGTCACAGACTGTTTACAAATCCTCCTAATTATAGAAGAAATTACATCAAAAATAGAGAAACATAACATTAAAATCAGAGAAAACATGATAAAACACCCTTACAATTGACATACCCCTCCACTTTCACAATGGGCATAGCCCTCCACCTTTACAATGAGCATAGCCCTTCACCTTTACAATGGCCATAGCCCTCCACCTTTACAATGGACATAGCCCTCCACATTTACAATGGGCATAGCCCTCCACCTTTACAATGGACATAGCCCTCCACCTTTACAATGGGCATACCCCTCCACCTTCACAATGGGCATAGCCCTCCACCTTTACAATGAGCATAGCCCTCTACCTACAATGGACATAGCCCTCTACCTTTACAATGGCCATAGCCCTCCACCTTTACAATGGGCATACCCCTCCACCTTTACAATGGACATAGCCCTCCACATTTACAATGGGCATAGCCCTTCACCTTTACAATGGCCATAGCCCTCCACCTTTACAATGGGCATACCCCTCCACCTTTACAATGGACATAGCCCTTCACCTTTACAATGGACATAGCCCTCCACATTTACAATGGGCATACCCCTCCACCTTTACAATGGGCATAGCCCTCCACATTTACAATGGACATAGCCCTCCACCTTTACAATGGACAAAGCCCTCCACCTTTACAATGGACATAGCCCTTCACCTTTACAATGGACATAGCCCTCCACATTTACAATGGGCATACCCCTCCACCTTTACAATGGACATAGCCCTCCACCTTTACAATGGACATAGCCCTAAAATACAAGACTTTTGTCATTTTTAGTTTTTTGATTACATTTACGGATTTTTATAAAGTTCAGGTTATCCAAATGGGGACCTGAAAAATGTCCCCAAAAATAAGGAATTTTCAGGTTTCACCACATTTTGGGCCCCAGAAGTTATCTATGCAAACACACACACACACACAGAGGTTTGTAATCATATATTTGTGGGGACTCACCATTAATTTTTATGGCGAAAACTCTAATCTTAACATGACGACCTTAACCCCTACCCAGCCCTAATCTTAACTTTAGCCAGATCTTTGTGGGGACCTGAAAAATGGTCCCCACAATGTCAAAAAACAGGTTTTTATTACATTTTGGCAGTCATTTGGTCCCCACATTGTAATTTAAACCTAAACCACACACAGCCATGCACACACTCACACACACACACACGCACGTGCACAGCTGGGGGGTGGTAAGAGTAATGCACTTACATGTTAATTATTTCAATAGACTCATTTATCTAGAGTGACTTTTTTAAGAGAAAGCAGAGTCAGACAGTCCCTGCAGGAACACGGGGTTAGAGGCCTTTGCTCAGAGGCCCAATCAGAGAAATCAGCAACCTTCTGTTCACAAGCACAGCGTCCTCATCTGCTGACCCCCCCCCCCCACCATATTATATAGAAAAAAATCATGGTCACACACCTAAATGCATGTACAGACACTTACATGCAAACACATGCACAGCAGAGGGTGTGATTCCCTCTAGTAGCAAGAGAGGAAAATCTCCACATAGACATGAGGGCAGAGCGGAAAAGGCCAGAGGTGCCCTGACCCACAAGCTTCTGGCCGCCTTCGTGCAGCCTCACATGACTCAGAGCGTTCTATTTGAGACATGCAGACGTCTGCAGCCACTGAGGAAGGCACTCATTACAGTTTATCGGCCCGAATCGGCTCCCCGCCACCGACACGCAAGCTGTTTGTGAGAACGCCTGCATGTGTGCCTGCAGCTGCTGCAGTCTTGCGGCCCAAAATGCGACGCTGGGTTTGTAACGCTCTCAGACCTCCTCCGTAACATCAGCACATCTTCAGTTCCATTGCTCCGGAGCAGTGTTTCTCAATTCGGTCCTCGCGGACCCACATCCGGTCCATATTTTTGCATCCTCCAAGCTCTCTACCCGGGAGGGAGCAAAAACATGGACTGTCTGCGGGTCTCCCAGGACCGGATTGAGAAAAACTGCTCCAGGTTCCTTCCAGGTTCCACAACCAGCAGAAGGAACTACTTCACATGCTCTAAGAACTAAGAGCTACGATGTCTGCAGGCTGGTGCTTTCACTGGTGATCTGCAGTATTTCACTAAAAGGCTGTATGTATGTATACACGCAGGGAACATGCTTTCTGAAGGTGACAGTGTTTTGCTCTGTTAGCTCTGTGTCAGAGTGTAAAAATTCCCTTGTCACCACTTGTGTTTCTTTGCCACCCTAAAAGGCGATGAACGTGCACTGCAGTGTTTCTTCTGGATTCTCACCAGAGTGTCTCACTTCCCCCCTTACAGAGATTCTCTGTCCTCCGTTGGTGATGCCTAAAAATGCCCTGCTGTCGCCCCCTACCTGCATGGAGAGGGAAGCAAAGCCCGGTACTGCGTGCCGGCTGGCCTGTCGTCAAGGTTACGGCATCAGGGGCGACCCTGTGTTGACATGCCTTCAGTCTGGTGACTGGACCTCCAGCGTCGCAGCGTGTGCAGGTAACGGGCATATGTGTCGTGGTGTTTGACAGTCAGATTTCACATTGTTCTCAATGTAAACCTTTATATATGCTTTATGTACACCATATCCCATGTAGAGAGCTGGATTTCACCTGTCTTTTTGGAGGTAAAGTGGCTTATTTATAAAAACAAATGTAAGGTCACATCCTACGGGGTCTTCACTCAGAGCATCAGAAAATGATTGTAATATATTTTATCATTCACTGCTTATATATTTCAGAACTGGGGTCTTTTACTCAATTGGCAGTTTTTCTAAAACAATTCAGGATAATTCCATACTAAGCTACAACAGCAATGCCTCTTCTTGCCTTAGATCTGCGTTTCCCAATCTGGTCCTGAGGGACCCACAGACAGTCAACGTTTTTGCCGGGAGCATGGAGGGAGCAAAAACGTGGACCAGCTGTGGGTTCCCGAGGACCAGATTGGGAAACACTGCCGTAGATCTCTTTTGGTTTACGGTTGAACGCCTGCTTCACTGCAGCCGTACCCAGCTGGCCACTGCCCTGCTCTGAGCATCGGAGGTGGGCCAGTGGGGCGGGGCACTCGGGTCCCTGCCAAGTCCATCTGTCTGCAGTGACCCTATTTCAGTGATGAATGAAAGGAAGGAACAAAGAGCACCCCCCACCCCCACAGCTCCCATACCACGGTCTCCAGAAAATGGAGACCCAGCATCTGCGCTGGCGATTTAAACCTGCTGCGCTGTTTGATGGAGGCAAGCGATTTGGAAGAGGGGCGGAGTCCTGCTGTTATATCTCTGTGCTCAGCACCAGCTGACTGTCCAGGCACTTCACACAGTGTCATAGAGAGAAGGCTGTGTTCTCTTTCAGAAGGGAAAGCAATTTACCTCCTGCCTGGACTTCTGCATATGACATTGACAAATCTACAGCCATTCATCTTCTAACAGCTTATCCTCATCAGGGCCGGGGTGGGGGGGGGGGTTGCTGGAGCCTATCCCAGGCAGCACAGGGCATGGTGCTGGGGTAGAGCCAGGACTGGACGCCATTGCAGGCCACACAGGGACCTATATCCTGTATAGGATGTTGTCCAGCAGCCCCTGTACAGTAATGTGTGCAGCTGGCGCCCTGTGGTTATTCGCCTCTCTCTCACACCCCCTAGAGCATCTTCACCCAACTCCTCCACAAACTTCAGCCACACGCGTGGCTTTGCAAGCATGTGCTGACATGTCCTGGTCAGAGCTGAGGACAGTGATGGTGGTGTCAGTTTGACGACAAGCCGCTCGTATTACCAATTATTAATTTGCCCCACATCTTAATGGGACTACGGAGGGCCAGTGGGAGGTGTCCCCTGCTCGGATTTCCAATACTTTGAAAATAGGGGATTCCTGGCATTCCCGTCTTTTGTTACACAACCCACCCACCCCTGGGAATCCTAACAATGGCATTGTGCTTCATCCTGAACACTCAGCTGGACGCAATGTGACTCGTGGCCCTGATACAGGTCCCTGTGTTCAGTTGTGGAAGTCGGATAGGGTGTGTGCTCAGATGCATTGTACTGACCCCATCAGCAGAGGGAGCTCCTGAGCCAGGGCAGCTGGTTAGCCATAGCAAATAGCTCATGTTAACTTCCACCACTTTGGTCAGAGCTCCCTCCGGGTGGCTGTGTTTCCCTTCCCACCCCCAGATCTGGAGCCTCCCCAGATCACATGCCCCCCGGATGTTGTGGTGGAGACGATAGAACGACGAGCCTTAGCCAACGTCAGCTGGGCCAGTCCAAGAGTCCAGGACAACTCCGGGGAAGAGGTGGGTCCCAGGAGTAAGGGGCCAGTGAGCCTGGGAAGGATCTGCTACTTGCCTGTTAGTAGTATGGTAGAAGTTCAGAGAACCTTAGGTTTAACGTGGATTGATTATAACACAAGGGAAGTGGTAGATGGTTTGGGTTGGCTTTAGGATGAAGGACGTGGTTTGGTTTGGGTCAGCAGTAGGACTAAGGACATGGTTTAGAGAGGGTTTGGTTTAGGTCAGCAGTAGGACAAGTAATGTGGTTTAGAGATGGTCTGGTTTGGGTCAGCAGTAGGACTGGGGACATGGATTAGAGAGGGTTTGGTTTGTATTAGCAGTAGGACAAGGGATATGGGTTAGAGATGGTTTGGTTTGGGTCAGCAGTAGGACTAAGGACATGGTATAGAGAGGGTTTGGTTTAGCTTAGCAGTAGGACAAGTAATGTGGTTTAGAGAGGGTTTGATTTGGGTTAGCAGTAGGACAAGGGATGTGGTTTAGAGATGGTTTGGTTTGGGTCAGCAGTAGAATGAGGGAAGTGGTTCACAGCTGGTTTGGTTTGGGTCTGCAGTGACAGAGAAGATCAGGGTTTGGTCTTCAGGGAATTTGGCTGATATTCCTGCCGGCAGATGTTGAGTATGCAGAGACGGTTGGTTTCAGGCTGATGTGTCAGAGCCGTAATTTATAAATTCTCCCATGAATGGCACTTTAAGCTCAGAGCACCTACTGCCAGACCATGCCAGCTACTGTAGCCATCCTACCTTCTCTTTCCTGATCGATCTCCATGTGAGGAGTGCAGTAGCTTTAATTCTATGGTTAATGGCACCTTTGTGATAATTCTTTTCCTCTATGTATCTGTGGCAGCTTCCTAACTCCTTCTCTCTCGATCCATAACTGCCCAGGTCACGGTTCAGGTCATGCCCATCTTAACCCAGCCTCAGATGTTCCCCATCGGAGAGGAGCGTGTCACCTACACAGCCACGGACCAAGCTGGAAACCAGGCCAACTGCTCCTTTGGCGTCACGGTCATGGGTGGGTTCCTTTCTAGGCTTGCCAGCACTCACTAAATCACAGTGACAAGCGGAGCTCTGATCGGGAGCCATGTCAAGTTGGATGCCAGTTAGCAATATGTGTGTCAGCTGTAAATCAGAGGTTCTGTAGCACAGTGTATGAAGTGGATACCCAGTTCCTCCATACCTCAAAGAACTGGGGGCTTTCCTTCTTGAAAATTGGTCCAGTAGCCCATCACACAGAACATGTCCAAGAAGGTTTGAAACTGTTTGAAGGCAAAGGGTGACCCCACTCCTAATGAGATCTGCAATATTACTATATCATTAGATGTTTCTGTTATTTTGCAACCCCCCCCCCCCCCCCCAAGGATGTGGAGCCTGCAGCTTTTAACATCAGTGAAATTGTCTTCCTAGATACGGAACCACCAATGATTGACAGGTGCAGATCCCCGCCCCCTTTCCACACCACGGAGAAGCAGCTCGTTGTCGTGTGGGAGGTGCCTCAGTTTTCCGACAACTCAGGTAGCCACCCCCGCGGGGGCCGAGGTCGTCCGTTTCAGGCCATATATGAAGAATCCCAGAGAGCTGTGCTTCCGAGAAGAACCATAAGGAACCGGCTCAGCGTCTTAGACGCTGGAGCCGGCCATCAAATGTGTGACATGGTGTTTTACCTTTACTTTAGTCAGTTAACTACCTATTAAAGTGGACAAGCATGTTCTCAAGAACATTGGTGAAGCATCTTTGACATTGAAGGAGCTGTCTGCGTGCTGATGGACAGGACGGTGGTTCCAGAGCACCCTGCCAGACCTTAATCGGTCTTATGTCATCCACTGGTCCCGCCCTGGGAGCCCGTACCATGGTTAAACAACACCAAGCCGCTTTGACGTCGGTAGTGTCAGAAAAGGGCATCTCTAATCTGGGAGAACATCTTGGTGTTTATGTGGACAGGCCTTAAATAAAACGAGACGTGCGGCGTGTTGTGTAAACATTACACAAACTTTTCCCTCCCTTTTCACTTTCCGGGGCTGCGCCCAGCGATCTATTATGTTTCGCAGACTGAAGGACAGGCGGGCATGGTCCGCCAGACGCTTGCATGGCGCGCAGGAATCTCGCCTCGCCGCACAGCCAGACCAAAGTACGCGCTCAATCTATGTTTAAAAGCCCCAGAAGGCAGCAATTACACTGCAGGGCCCAGATATGATTATAGTGTCGCATAGAGAGCAAACTACCAGTTTTCATATATCAACATGTCTGAGTTTATTAACAGCACTGTGACCTGCTGATGTGAATCACGCCATCACATGTGACGATCATTTATACTGGCCTCTTTAGGAATATCTGCATTTATTAACAATTAAAGCTATTTCCATTTTCTCAGAGCTATTTATATAGATAATATTACTCCAGCGTGTTTGTTTCTAGCATTTGAACTCGCTGCCCTTGATATTGTATTTCTGTTTATCTCTGTTTATCCTTAATGGCGCTTATGTTCTTGTATTCCCCAGATGGGGAGAACATCTGGTTTTGGGACCGGTCCGCCACAGACAGTTTCTCGTTAACTTAAACCTGGGAGAGGCATTGTATGGGTGAAGATCTAGAACTGATGGAAGGGGGTGACGGGGCTGACCGTCTGACAGCATCTAGTTGTCTTCAGAGACCAGAAACCAAACCCAGTTTCCTCTCATTAAGGGCTCGGTTCAGTTTACCTTCCACCTGAGCAGTGCGGTTGGACAATCCTGCTTCGGTCAAGGTGCTGACACAGGCCGGGCTCAGTGCGTAACGGCGCCCTCTCCTGGCTCTTTCAGGCTCCACCCTGAGCATCTCCAGCACACACAGCCCCGGCTCTGTCTTCCCCACGGGGGAGACGGTGGTGCACTATACGGCCACGGACCCCTCCGGAAACAACCGCACATGTGACCTACTCATCATCGTCCAGGGTGTGTTTCCCCAAGGGATGGGTGGGGGAATGGCTCATTTTGGGGTGTAGGAATGCAAAGATGGAACCCTTTTCATGGCATCCAAATGCTCATTCTGCATTATTTAAGCCCCCCCCCACCCAACACTCTGAGTCATCATCAGAGATTCCCAGTAAAACCAGTACACGCTTCCCACCCAGGTTCCACGTGCGAGCAGCCATTCCAGCCCGTCAATGGGGAGTTCTCCTGCACGGAGGAAGACGATGGCGTCAACTGCACGCTCCACTGCAAGGATGGCTACAGCTTCAGCCACCAGCGAGTGAAGAGCTACTTCTGTGCCCACAACGGGCTCTGGGACCCAGCCTACACGGCCAACCAGCCCGACTGCTCACGTGAGTGGCGGTCATTCACTGGCGATCCTTACACATTCATCTTGGCATGAGTAGCAGTGTGTAGAACTTTGCTTATTAAGAACGTCTTTGATGTAGCCTGAAACTCTTTCACCAGTAAACCGGATCGCCAACAATGGTTTCAAACCCTTCGACATGCTCTTCAAAGCTTCCCGTTGCGATGACCCAAACATGCTGAAGGCCTTTAGCAAGGAGTTCAGCGGCACACTAGGGGACATGGTAAGTGAACACTTTGTGGGGACCACGGGGGACCTCTGGGGTGGCGGGCCGCCCGGTCAGCTTCCCCATGACATCATAGCTGACTCCTTTGTTTGCATTTCACAGCTCAAACCCTATAAGGGAGTTTTGAGGGAAATATGTACATGTTGATCTCCTCTGCAGAACATCAGATCTTCTTGTGTTTGTATAATCGGGCAGTTCCTGGTGTGTTGCTGCAGGTGCCTGCCTTCTGCAACTCAGATGATATATCCTGCAAGCTCGAAATGATGTCACAGGGCCAGTGTCTGGAATACAACTATGATTATGAGAACGGATTTGCCATTGGTAAGACTAGACCCCAGAGTCTGCCTTACTTTGCTTCTGGGAGCCAGATTAACTAAACCTTTTATACATACTCTAATTGTGTGTGTGCTGGGCCTTTGAAGCCCGTTATTAAACCTGAGTATTCTCTGAGATCCATTATTATCAAGCGCCGTCATGCAGAACACTTGGGATAATTGGGATTTTTTTTGAAAATGTTGTGAAGTTGAACAGATGAAAGGTTTGATGTTTACGGTTTGTTCATTAGCTCGCTAACAACCTACTGTGCTAATTGAAGTGACTGCCTGAAGCTCGTGAGGGTGGGGGCTTCCCCTGCGCCGTTCAGCTCCCTGCACTCCTGTTCCAGGGCCAGGCGGATGGGCTGGTAATTGGAGGCCCCAGGATGGGCAGGATTATTCGTATCTTGACATGGGCTTCGTCACCGATCGCAAACCCAGCGCTTACCAGCAGGATGACACTGCCCACTCTCAGAAGAGCACCCCCTACAGGGCTAAGCGGCACCGCAAGCTCGTTGGACCCACCAGGGACCAGAAAATCCAGATCTTCTTCAACATCACAGGTACTGTGCAGCCCTTTCACCCAGAAGTACCATAACCTGGCTCTCTTAAGATTTCCTGAGCCTTTTCAGCATTGCCATTCTACTCTCTGAGGATAGATATTTCTGCATTATTATCAAACAACATAATATAGAATCTCACTGAGGCCCTCACAGCCATCCTGCTGCCTGACAACTGAAACCCCCGACTAGATGTTTCTGTGTCCCTCCAGCGACCATCCCGCTGCCCGCCTGGAGAAACAACTCGTTGGAGGCAGCCAATCAGAAGCGGCTTCTGCGTACCCTGGAGCATCTGACCAATCGGCTGAAGAGGACGCTCAGCAAACAGCCACTGTCTACCTTCCGCGTGGACTCTGAGATGATTGTGGCCGACCCCAAGTCCCTGGAAAGCCAGAAAGCCTCGCTGTTTTGCCGACCTGGCTCTGTGCTTAAAGACAGGATGTGTGGTGAGCTAGTCTCTGTGCTACATTGCATATGTTAATGGGAAGGATGTGTGTTAGTCTCTATGTTGATGGAAGGGATGTGTGTCCATCTCTGTGCTAAGGGAGAGGATGTGTGTTAGCCTCTGTGCTAAGGGAGAGGATGTGTGTTAGTCTCTGTGCTAAGGGAGAGGATGTGTGTTAGTCTCTGTGCTAAGGGAGAGGGTGTGTGTTAGCCTCCGTGCTGATGAAGATGATGTGTATTAGTCTTTGTGTTGATGGTGGGGATGTGATTTAGTCTCTGTGCTGATGGAGGGGATGTGTGTTAGACTGTGCTGATGCAGAGAATGTGTGTTAGTCTCTGTGCTGGGGGAGTGTTCAGTACATATGGGCTGTTATTTGCTGAAATATAATGAAAGAAATTTATCCGAAACACCAAGGACTGCTGATGTAGTGAACTGTTAGGGGTTTTCCAGCCTTCTGCCACTGGAAGTGGAATATAAGGTGACCTGTCACTGGGACTTTCCTTCTTGTAGCTGTTCTGATCCCTTCTCTCCTGCTCCATAGTCCTGTGCCCAGTTGGCACCTACTACTCCCTGGAGTTTGGTGTGTGTGAGAGCTGCTGGCGGGGCTCCTACCAAGACCTGGAGGGCCAGACGGAGTGCACGCCCTGCCCCGACGGCTCCTCCACCCCCTATCTGCACTCCCGCAGCCTGTCCGAGTGCAAAGGTAACCTTCTGTAGCTCCCTCTCCTCAGACTGTGGCCGGGAGCTTCTGACACATCTGGGCTTACACAGAGCCAGCAGCTTCCCGCGGCTCGTCGACATTAACCATGCCGTTGGAGACAGGGTTGACCCTTGAACCCGCATCCTTGTTGCAGAGCAGTGCAAGCCAGGGAGTTCCTCTGCCAGCGGGCTGGAGACCTGTGAGTCCTGCCCGCTGGGCCAGTACCAGCCTGGGTTCGGGTCCCGGCTCTGCCTCCCCTGTCCGGAAGAGACCTCCACGGTGAACCGGGGAGCCATACATGTGGCTGAGTGTGGAGGTGAGTAATGGCGGGGGGGCAGGGAGGGTTTACAGGAAATGACATCGGCTGAGAAATAAAACATGACTGACGGACACTTCCTGACAGCACTGTATGGAAGTAAATCTGTGTCATCACAATTAGAATTTTATATGCCACTGAAATTCTAACATTGATTATTTATGCATTGGAAATATGCATCGGAAATTCGATGGTCCGAATTCACATGCAAAAATACGAGGTTAAAAATACGAGTTATACATCCGGGATACCAAGGCTAAGCAATCTAATCTGTGGCTGCGTTTTATCTGCCATTTCTCCTGAATATCACGTAAAGCAGTGAGAACTGGTTTTCAGGTAATTTACCTGGTAAAATAAAGTTTAAATAAATTACATAAATGCTCTAAAAGTACACGTAAGTTACTGGTTTATTTATTGTTACTGTAGTTACTGTAATGTTGCGTTGCTTTATTTGTTTAATCATCCAGTAACTTAGTTACAGTCTATAATTAGAAGGCATTCAAGTAAGAATTGCATTGTACTCAGTACTTGACAATAAAAACATGTATTTGATCTTTTTCCTGGCAGCTATCTTTTTACACAAGGCCACTATACACAATAGTTTATTTTTTTTCCCACTGCTAACAGTTTGGATGAGGAGTTGGTTATTGTATCAGAATCAGAATCAGAATCGAGTTTATTGCCAAGTACGTTTACACATACAAGGAATTTGCTTTGGTGGTTGGTGTCAGACTTCGAGAGATGTGGTGGTTAATATATAAATATATATACATAGAGTATGTACAGGTACTAATATAAATAGTTAGTGTATGTGGAATATGATACAACAGTGGAAATATATACATGTTTAGGAGAGTAAAACTTCTTGTAAAAGGAGTAATGTGCATGCAGGTGATATTTGTATAGATTTATCTACACCCTTCTGACAGTGCGGCCATTGCAGTCAGGTCTCGCACACTATGAGGAGTAGAAGCTGTCCGACTTGGCTGCAGTCAGTTTACACTGCATCCCTGCAGCCGCAGCCAGATGCTCTTGTCACGTCAGCTGCAGACAGACATAAGCCCAAATCGAACGCAGCCACAGATTCGATTGCTTAGCCTTGGTATCCCGCATGTATAACTCGTATTTTTAACATCGTTTTTTTGCATGTGAATTCGGACCATCGAATTTCCGATGCATATTTCCAATGCATAAATATTCAATGTTTGAATTTCAGTGGCATATAAAATTCAAATTGTGATGACACAGATTTACTTCCATAGCTCTGCCCCTTTATCTAGTTTTATTACCTGCTTCAAATTAAAGGCAGATTCAGACACTGTCCGATATGGTCATGTCACTGGCCACTTGCGGCTTGTTTCCTGACAGTGCCCTGCTCTTCCGGACACTTCTCCCGCACGGGCCTGTCGCCCTGCTACCCCTGCCCCCGGGACTACTACCAGCCAGAGGAGGGGCGTTCCTTCTGCCTGTCCTGCCCCTTCTATGGGACCACCAGTGTGACTGGGGCGGCGTTCATTCATGACTGCTCCAGTGAGTCTCCCAAAGCCTTCCACATGAAAGGCGCGACAATTCTCAGCCCGTTTCAGCATGTCCTGCTTCATTTGGGAGAGTACCTTTCATATGCAAACTCTTGTGGCAGTTAAAGCATAAAATCCATGAGGTTCCATAAGTCTCCTGATTCCCAGACCCCTGTTTGAAGTTGAGTCTCATTCTTCTCAAAAGTAGCTTCAGCATCTTCCAAGCATGTGCCTCTGCCTAGGCTTTGGATCCAGCTTCCTGCCCAAGGAGCTGAGCGTGACCTCTGCCC
This sequence comes from Paramormyrops kingsleyae, assembly GCF_048594095.1. Taxonomy (NCBI): domain Eukaryota; kingdom Metazoa; phylum Chordata; class Actinopteri; order Osteoglossiformes; family Mormyridae; genus Paramormyrops; species Paramormyrops kingsleyae. Next base: position 12,363,899 of record NC_132808.1, on the reverse strand, counting down.
CGGAAGCAGTCCATAAGAATTACCAGGCCAGCAGCCAGGTGTGTCACATCCTGTCAGCTGCTCTTAGACCTTGTACATTACATATTAGGTACATAACCAGTAGAGCACCAGTGAAACAACCCGCTTTACGGATTGTATTTGCTGGATTAATGAGGCATTCTCAGCAGTCCATCACCGTGAATAACCGGTGCTTTCCTTTTCAGCTATTCCATGAGTGCTTCCTTAATCCCTGTCAGAACGAGGGCACGTGCGAGGAGGTGGGAATTGGATATGTGTGCTCCTGCCTTCCAGGATTCACAGGTAACTGTGATGATCCAGGGTTACTGACACATTTTTCCGGAGGGTAAACCTGCGTATGTATTAGGACTTGAGGAAAGGCGTAGAATGCGAAGCTCTGTGTAGTGGGAGCTCACCTCTTCGGACTGGAAAGGCCCGTAAGCAGAAGGGGGTGGGCGGCACTCCTTGTAAGGAGAATGACACCTTCTCTCCCTTGCAGGGTCCAAATGTGAGAAGGACATTGATGAGTGCGACTCGGCCCCCTGCCAAAATGGCGGGCACTGCAGAGATGGCACAGGGGACTTTCAGTGCCAGTGCCAGACCGGCTATGTAGGTATGTCCATATAGGGGTCCTCACAGCCTTTCCCTTCTCATCATACATCTTTGAGATGTTAATGCAACATGACAGGGTTGACTTGGCTTACCTTCTCCTCGGCACGGATTGGCTAACAAGCGGATGGATGCTTTTGCCCACCGTTTTAATGATGCATGGATGGACAGTACTGGTTTGCTAATGGCCCTGCTGGTGTTCTTAGGCACCCTCTGTGAAGTGGAGGTCAATGAGTGCAGCTCCTCTCCCTGCCTGAATGATGGCCACTGTGTGGATGAGATCAACCAGTATGTCTGCAGCTGCCCGCTTGGGTTCACAGGTAAGAAATAGACTCCACCCAGCTGGCTGTAACTGGTTACAGAACGTTCATGGACACACGTGAGAAGTTTGACTGCTCTTGGCTGTTGTGCATACATCAAAAAGAGGCGATTGATTCACATCTCAGTACAAGATCTGCTAACATTCTTCTGCTAATGTTGCTGTTGGCAGCATGTGATAAAATGGAGACTTTGAGGTCTTCGTTAATAAGAAGACAAACGATAATATGAACCAACCCAAATGGCATTTTGCACTTGTGTTTTTATTGAAAGGGACCCACTGTGAGCTGGAGATCGACGAATGCCTGTCGAACCCGTGCCTGAACAGGGGTGTCTGTGAGGACCAGGCAGGGGCCTACGCCTGCACCTGTGCCCAGGGATTCGCCGGTGACAGCTGTGAGGTCAACGTGAATGAGTGCAACAGCGCCCCCTGCCTGAATGGAGGCTCCTGCTCAGATGGGGTCAACAACTTCATGTAAGTGTTCACCTGGTCTACAGTACTTAGCAGGTAATGCAGGTCCCACTGCTGTAGGTAGCATGTGTCTGTCTGTGAACAGGGTTCACGCTGTAGGGTTATCTGTCTACCCAACCAGTGTAATTTGGAAACTGGGATGCCATATTCCATACAGGACTGCCTGTATAACCATTTATTATTCACTGTGTCCATGAAGCCTGGGGAGTTTTACATGCGCTGCACAATACAGCTATTCGCTCAGGGGTTAAATGTATGGACCTTTAACCACTAAAGTTAAAATATCCATGTGTAAAAACTGTCAGTAGCACTAGGTTTCTGAATGACTATTTCTGATCGGTGCAAATGGTTATATGGATGAATGGATGGATGGATGGATGAATGGATGGATGGATGGATGGATGAATGGATGGATGAATGGATGGATGGATGAATGAATGATGGATGGATGGATGGATGGATGGATGAATGGATGGATGGATGGATGGATGGATGAATGGATGGATGGATGGATGGATGGTCGGTCAGGTCTCTTTGCATAGAATCCCCCTCTCTGTGTAACCCAGGTGCGAATGCCCAGCCGGCTACACTGGCATGCTGTGCCAGGTGGACGTGGACGAGTGTGCCCCAGGCCCCTGCCTGAACGGGGCCACCTGCCAGGACAGCCCGGGCTCCTTCCGCTGCATCTGCCGCCCAGGGTTCAACGGAAGCAGGTGTGAGACAGGTATAGACGACAGAGCAGGGGGGAGCCCTATTGGCCTGCTGTTTCCAGGGCGACCGAGCAGGGATAATGTGTCAGTGTGATAGGACAGCCTCTTTAGATGGAGGTATTATCCTGTGTAGAGAGGCTTTATATGATGCTTAAATATATATTTAAAGGAATGAGCTTCAAAGTTACGTAATTTTGCTTAATTTCCGATCCCCCATCCAGCTCAGCACTGCTCTGAGGTCACTCGCTCTGAGGTCACTCGCTTTGAGGTCACTACCTCTGCCCTTTTTGCATATGGCTCTTTCACCCCCCCAGAAATGTCCTCCTCCTTTAACCTGGACTTTGAGGTGTCTGGTATCCATGGTTATGTCCTGCTGGATGGCGTCCTGCCCCCCCTGACGGCCATTACCTGCACCTTCTGGATGAAGTCATCGGACAGCACCAACTATGGGACACCCATCTCCTACGCTGTGGAAGACGGGAGCGACAACACCTTCCTGCTGACCGACTATAACGGGTGAACCCCCGGTCCCCGAAAATGGGGAATTCCGCATCAAATCACCCCAAAACATTGTCACATCTAGATGGAATAGTGATAGTATGAATCTTAATGTTAACCAGTCATCTCTGGCTTCAATGGCTGTCTGCTAACTCCCCATAAGGTTCAGTTTCAAGATTCAAAGACTCAAGATTCAAAGCGTTTATTGTCATATGTACAGTAGAAAAGTGCATTTCTCTGTGCAATGAAATTCTTACTTTGATGTCCGAGGTACAATATAATAGAAAAAATAGAAAATAAATACTTTGAAGTGTAATGTGCAACAGAGCTTTATGTGCAAAAATTACGGATGAGGTAGTGTAATAGTATGGTATGGTAGTATGGTAGTATGATGTCCACATGGTATGAGGTAGTATGGTAGTATGATGTAAACAAGCATTGTTTGCCTCTTTAACAATTTAGTTGTTTTTCTTGACTTTACTTCCTGGATGTTGACTTTGTCCCCAACAAGGAAGTTAAGAGAGTTAAGGAACAACTTCTAACCTGGAATCTGATCACTTACACAGCTTGTGCTACTTATGCTGGTTTGCTTGAAAGTTTGGTTATAAGTGTCAGCCGGTCCTCTGAATGACAGCGGTTTCTGTTCAGCTGGGTTCTGTACATCAACGGCAAGGAGCGCATCACGGACTGCCCAGCTGTCAACGACGGACACTGGCATCACATTGGCGTGTCCTGGCGCAGTGTGGACGGTGACTGGAAGGTCTACATCGACGGGAACCTGTCAGATGGGGGGAAGGGCCTGTCGGTCGGTGCCACTATCCCAGGTTGGTGTTACATCAGCATCGGGGCCGGTACTCTAAGCATGAGGGGATACACCAAATGAGGAATAAACCCAGAGGGATTAACCTGGAAAGATTAACCCAGAGTGATTAACCCAGAGTGGCTGGCCCCGAGTGATCAACCCAGAGGGATTAATGCAGAGTGACTGACCCCGAGTGACTGACCGAGAGTGATTAACCCAGAGTGATAAAGCCACAGAATGATTAACATAGTGGGATTAACCTAGAGAGACTGACCTGGAGTGATTAATCCAGAGAGACTGACCTGGAGTGATTAACCCAGAGAGACTGACCTGGAGTGATTAACCCAGAGTGACTGACCTGGAGTGATTAATCCAGAGAGACTGACCTGGAGTGAATAACCCAGAGAGACTGACCCGGAGTGATTAAACCAGAGTGATTGACCCAGAGTGATTAATCCAGAGAGACTGACCTGGAGTGATTAACCCAGAGTGACTGACCTGGAGTGATTAACCCAGAGTGACTGACCCAAAGAGACTGACCCAGAGTGATTTCCCCAGAGAGACTGACTCAGAGTGATTAACCCAGAGAGTCTGTCCCAGAGCGATTAACCCACGGCCAATCAATGACATTGGATGGTCTTGTTTCCTTACATTATTACATTATTATACTGTGCTAATTTAATTAGTGCCCTGTTGGGAAGAGATTAAACCAGAGAGATAAACACACAGTGATTAACCCAGAGTAATTAACCCCAAGGGATTAACCTTGAGTGATTAACCAAGAGGGCTAAACTCAGAGTGATTAACCTAGAGTCAATCATTCACTTTGGAAGGTTTCATTTCATTTTCTTGCATTATTTTATTATACTGTGCTAATTTCATTAGTGTCCTGTTGGGAAGCTTTCCCTATATTTGTCACGTGTTACCAGTCTGGGATTATTTGTAGTCAGCGCTGACAATGAAAGCAGGGATTCTGGGTCAGACTTATGAGCGCCTTACCGGGATCTCATGGGAATCATTTGGTCTCTCCTCTGCAGGTGGGGGGGCACTGGTGCTGGGCCAGGACCAAGACCAGAGGGGCAAGGGTTTCAACCCGGTGGAGTCATTTGTGGGCTCCCTCAGCCAGCTCAACCTGTGGGACCATGTCCTCACCGCCCAGCAAGTAATTCTGACACTGCAAGGCTTGTTCTCGCCACTCAGAGGCGATGCACCCTGTCATTACGCGGCTGAAAGACAAGCGTTCCCTGTACCCTGTCATACTGTGCTACCTCCCAGCCTGTCTGCCTCTGCTCTTCCTCACCGCAGAAACAAACGAGCGAGTTTGACGTCTTCCACATGATGCCATACCGCATGCCTTTTAGCGTGACACTCTATACTTCACCCAGGACAGCCTTAATCTCCTGTGGTGTGGCAAGAAGAGGGCCTCAGCACCGCCAGCCGGCCGGGTCCCAGCTCAGCTCTTGGGGCGGCTTCAGTCACTTTTAAAACGAAGGGATTCTGATAATGACTTCATGAGAGGCAGAAACGCACAAGCGTTGTAAGGAAAAGCCCCTTCTAGCAAGACTCAACCACACTTTAAATGAAACCTACTGTCAAATAGCTGAGCTGATAAAGAATGCAATAAATCAGAACTGTATTACGCTATCAGCTATGGAAACCCCATACAGACTGAGGGGAGGAGATCAAATCTGTGACCCTGAAGGTTTGAGGCCGCAGTGCTCCCCCTTGAGGCATCAAGTGAAAACGCAATTTCAAATACAATGATCACCAAAGTTACCAAAATGAAGGTTAAATGTTTTTAACACCCTTCAAAGGAGACTTGCCTGTCATAGGCTGGATCAGAGCCCCTCTCTCCTCTCACCTTTACAGGTCTAGCTGTATAATTAGAGGTATCTGTGGCTGGTTAACGTGGGGCTGCTCGTTAGAAGGTGTCTGTGTGCTCTGTACATCTGTACATGTGCTGCCTTCCTCCTGAGGATGATCACTCTGCACTCCTGTGTTGCAGATGAAGGCTCTGGCCACCAGCTGTCCTGAGGACCTGCGAAGAGGCAACGTCTTGGCATGGCCGGATTTCCTTAAAGGGGTCATCGGCAGGGTCAAGTCTACAGCCAAGAGCACCTTTTGTGCAGGTAGAGATATTCTTATACTCACTGGTACTGTATCATGTTACAGATATTCTTATACTTACTGATACTGTGTCACATTACAGATATGCTTATACTCACTGGTACTGTATCACGTTACAGATATGCTTATACTCACTGGTACTGTATCATGCTATAAATATGCTTATACTCACTAATACTGTATCATGCTATAGATATGCTTATACTCACTAATACTGTATCATGCTATAGATATGCTTATACTCACTAATACTGTATCATGCTATAGATATGCTTATACTCACTGATACTATATCATGCTATAAATATGCTTATACTCACTAATACTGTATCATGCGATAGATATGCTTATACTCACTGATACTATATCATGCTATAAATATGCTTATACTCACTAATACTGTATCATGCTATAGATATGCCTACATTCATAATGTATCACATTACCTTTATGTGTTTGTAACTATATGGGGGTATGTAAATATCCTAAATGCTTACAATTAAAGCATGTAAGTTTAAGAAGGTTTTATTAGTATTTGCTGAGTAAAATCAGATGATTTGACAAAACTGCAAACCCCAAAATATTTTTGTACATTTTGACATCAGATTGCCCCCTGCTGGAAAATGCTATCCCTCACCTTCGTGCCTCAAGACCAACAGCGATCCCAGGCTCCCAGCTGCAGGTCTACTGCGATCCCGGCTTCTACCTGGTGGGGGAGTCGGAGCTGCGGTGCCACAACAAGGGGGCGTGGAATCACCCTCTGCCACACTGTGAAAGTAAGCATGGCTACCGTTAGGGAGCGCAGGAAGGAGGAGGTCTTAGGAATGGGGATAACCGGCATATACATTCCTGAAGGTGAGCAGCACCTCAGAATGGAACCACCTTAGTGACTCATTTTTGAGAAAAACTACCAGAAAATCTACCGCAGTACTGAAGGCATCCAGAACCCGTCACTGACGTGTGTGTGTGCTGATTAATAAAGACCATTACAGTACTGTTAGACAGAGTGCAGATTGGGATTGCCAAGAAATCCAACATAAGTGTTTACAGTACGGGATGAGTGCTATTAACCTGTTAACCCATAATGCAATGGGGCGAGCCAAATGGATCTTGTCCAATCGGCGAAGCACTTTGTGCTGGTTTTATGCAGTTCCACTTCAGGCAAATTGAGAGGCTCAGTTATCCCCATTTTTTCCAAGATTAATGTTTCATATATACTCCGTGAATGTTTTTGCTAAGCATTAACCGCCTCCTGCCCCCGACACTTACACGAGAACCCCATGGGATGTTGACGCTGTTGATATTTTACAGGGGTGGACTGTGGGCCCCCACCATACCTGGAACATGGCCTGTACACCGGGGATGATTTTCATGCCGGCAGCACCGTAACCTACCGCTGCAGTTCCGGTTTCTACCTGCTGGGGGACCCCAGAATGCTGTGCGCTAACAATGGGACCTGGACTGGCAACCTACCAGCATGCCTGGGTGGGGAGGTCTCACCTGATCTGAATGACCCTCAGCAGATTAGTGCTTACACTGCAACACTATCTGACAATGGTCTACACATGCTTAGGCTTAGCAGTTTGCATGATATTCACATACTTTGAGCTGGTTCTACGGCGATTACCACTGTCCTGATTGTACGTTTGACTGGCTCTCCCAAACCTACCCCCCCCCATTGTGATCCCATCACCTCTGGCCGGTGCAGATGTAAACGAGTGTGCACTAGGATCCGACTGTGACAAGCATGCTAGCTGCCACAATACGGACGGCTCATACACCTGCACCTGCGTGCCCCCCTACAGTGGCGATGGCAAGAACTGCACAGGTAACCCAGAGAGCCAGGGCAGGCTGGGGTTAGGGTTAGGCTTAGGCCATCAGTAGGGTTAGGCCGTTAGTATGGTTAGGGTTAGGCCGTCAATAGGGTTAGCTTAGGCCATCAGCATGGTTAGGCCGTTAGTATGGTTAGGGTTAGGCCGTCAATAGGGTTAGCTTAGGCCATCAGCATGGTTAGGCCGTTAGTATGGTTAGGGTTAGGCCGTCAATAGGGTTAGCTTAGGCCATCAGTATGGTTAGGGTTGGACTGTTAGTATGGTTGGGGTTAGGCCATCAGCATGGTTAGAGTTAGGCTTAGGCCATCAGTAGGGTTAGGCCGTTAGTATGGTTAGGGTTAGGCCGTCAATAGGGTTAGCTTAGGCCGTCAGCATGGTTAGGGTTAGGCCGTCAGTAAGGTTAGGATTAGGCCATCAGCATGGTTAGGATTAGGCTGTCAGTAAGGTTAGGGTTAGGCCATCAGTAAGGTTAGGGTTAGGCCTTCAGCATGGTTAGGGTTAGGCCGTCAGTAAGGTTAGGATTAGGCCATCAGCATGGTTAGGGTTAGGCCGTCAGTAAGGTTAGGATTAGGCCATCAGCATGGTTAGGATTAGGCCTTCAGCATGGTTAGGGTTAGGCCGTCAGTAAGGTTAGGATTAGGCCATCAGCATGGTTAGGGTTAGGCCGTCAGTAAGGTTAGGGTTAGGCCATCAGCATGGTTAGGATTAGGCCGTCAGTATGGTTAGGGTTAGGCCGTCAGTAAGGTTAGGATTAGGCTGTCAGTATGGTTAGGGTTAGGCCATCAGCATGGTTAGGGTTACGCCGTCAGTATGGGTTAGGGTTAGGGTTAGGGTTAGGGTTACGCCGTCAGTATGGGTTAGGGTTAGGGTTAGGGTTAGGCCATCAGTATGGTTAGCGTTAGGCCATCAGTATGGTTAGGGTTAGGCCATCAGTAGGGTTAGGGTTAGGCCGTCAATAGCTGTGGGCTAAGGAATCACCATTGATAACTGGGCTCTAAGGTCTACTTATTTGTATGCAAGTTAATTTCATTTTTATTTTTATCAAGACATTGCCCTGATGATCATGAGAGTGACATGCAGTGTGATGTGCTATCTCTTTTTCCCATTTAAACAAATCAGAGCCAGTCAAATGTAGGAACCCCGGCTACCCAGAGTTTGGTCACCGGGATGGGAGCAACTTCATTGTGGGCAGCGAGGTGGTCTTTACCTGTGAGGAGGGCTACGAGCTGACTGGTTCATCCCACATGCAGTGCTCCGAGACTGGAGAGTGGGATGGCATCTTTCCATACTGCAAAGGTAACCAAACTGACCTAATGCAATGGGCCAATGGGAAACTCAGCATTGCTGTGAAAGTGGGGCTTACCTTAGATCAGGGGTGGGCAATCTTATCCGCGAAGGGCCAATGAGTATGCAGGTTTTTGGGATAACCTGTAGGTCAGCTGTTCAAACCCAGGTGTGAGGACTATTCAGCCAACCAGTCCTCTAATTAGTAATCTAATTAGGGAGTTGCAGCGAAAACCCACAAACACACCGGCCCTTTGCGGATAAGATTGCCCACCCCTGCCTTAGATCGACAGAAGGGTTCTGCTTTAGGTGCCAAGTACAATAATCTCATTAAGGGTGATACATAGTCTGTCCAGAGTGGGTGAGGTTTACCTTCGGTATAAGGGGAGAAAAGAGGGGCTAACGTAAAGTGCCACGTTGTGAACAAGCCTGCCTGAGTAATATCTGCATTACCATCCCTCCCCCAGCCCTGTCCTGCAGAAAGCCCCCTGTTCCAGATAATTCCATCATCAAGGGGAACAACTTCACTTTCGGAAGCAAGGTGACTTTCAGGTATCATGTCAGGCATCTCTAGAAAGTGTGTCGCAATGTCCTGGGACTTTAAAAAGAACAGGACGGTTATCAGGGTGTCTTCTTTTATGAAAAGCTGTGCCTTTAAATGCAGCATTAAGGAAGTGTGTTTTATTTGATTACTGAAGATCAGATTCTTGCTGAATAATAAAAACTCAGGTGTTACTGTGTTGAATTCCGTCACATCAGAGTAGCGACTGTAAGTCTGTTTAGATGCATAATAAAAATCTCATTTGCTAACCGAGGATGTCTGAGGTAATAAACCCAGTGAAATTTTGTAATTTAATAACTAACTACAAAAAACATTGTTGGATTCAAGGGCATTTAAGTACATCTGAGTACCGTGCATGTGCCATTATTCCTGATGATGTTGGCCTTGTGACTTTGACACATCTTCCAGCTGCAAGAAAGGGTTTCTCTCACGGGGCCCAGCAGAGATTGAATGCCTGGCCAACTTGAAATGGAGTAGATCGCCCCCTGCCTGTGAACCCATGACCTGCAACGAGCCCCCACATGTCAAACATGGAAATGTCACAGGCACTAAGAGAACATATCAGTCCACTGTCACATACACCTGTGCGGAGGGGTACAGGTAAGAGGACCGTCAGTAGTGATCCTTTCTTAAGTGTTGTAGCTGGTGTCACTGTGACAGTCTCTCTGAGGGCCTTGAATTGGTAAGCTAAGTAAAAATTGATGGATGGATGGATGGCATAAAAACTTGGGTAACTGTATGGCCTGCAGGATTTCTGTGGATGTGGATGTCTGGCCTGTGAGGAGATATGGTGGATGTCTGGCCTGTGAAGAGAGATGGTGGATGTCTGGCCTGTGAAGAGAGATGGTGGATGTCTGGCCTGTGAGGAGAGATGGTGGATGTCTGGCCTATGAGGAGAGATGGTGGATGTCTGACCTATGAGGAGAGACAGGCAGCTGTGATTCTGTGTAACTGGAAGTTGGTCTCAAGACTGCAGGGTCCTGCAGACGTGTCCTGTGAAGCTTCCGGAGAGTGGAGCACGCCGGTGCCGCAGTGCGCCGAGGTGGACTGTGGGGAGCCACCTACGCTGCTGGACGCCACAGCCGTGGGCGGCAATTTCACCCTGGGGAGTCAGGTGCATTACACCTGTAAGGAAGGGTAAGAACTCTGCTCTTTATGATATTACCTTACAGTCAGGTGACCTGCTGCCATTCTGGTGGCCTGATGCCATCTGCCCCTCCGTCTCAACCCACAGATACACACTGCTGGGACCGCAGACCCGCGAGTGCCTGCCTACCGGCCGGTGGAGCCAGGGTTCTGCCCAGTGCGTGCCCCGCTCCTGTGGGCCCCCTCCCCCAGTGGACCACGCCCTATACCAGCAGTCCGGCCACCAGCTCTTTGGAGACACAGCTATATACTTCTGCAAAGATGGCTACACCGCCGGGAACAACTCCAAGGTCCTCTGCAATGCCCAGGGCCAGTGGGTGCCACCCGAGGGGTGCGAGATGCCCAGCTGCATCGCCAACTTCTGCCAGCGCCCGCCGGACCTGCCCCACGCCATCCTGGACTCGGTCTCCACCAGCAGGCTGAACAAGTATGTGAGCAACACAGAGGTCAGCTACAAGTGTGAGGAGGGCTTCACGCTCAACACCACAGCCACGCTGAGGTGCATGCTGGGAGGGGAATGGGTGCCCTCCCCCTCCGACATCAGCTGCGTGCCCGTGCGCTGCTCGAAACCCGAGTCCATCCCCCGAGGGTACGTAAGCGGCACCAACTACAGCTTTGGGGCCATGGTGGCGTACAGCTGTGACAAGGGCTTCATGATCGATGGAGAGAAAAGGAGAACCTGTCAAGCAAATGGCGAGTGGGGTGGGGCTCTGCCTTCTTGTCAGCCCGTGTCCTGCATTAACCCCCCTCAAGTGACAAACGGCTCCATCAAGGTAACCATTTTTTCAGACAGTGTGAATGAATATTCTTCTGAGATCCAGCACTTAATTTTTGTCCTCTGTAAAAGATGTTATGGCTTTCCTCATATCTCATGCTACACATGCCACTCTGTTAAGTCCTGGTGTTCCTTAAATTACACAGTTACGGCTTTAAGATGACATCACATGTGTAGTGGTGTAACCTTGCCACCTTTCCCATTACATTGATATTTTGACCACTATTAAAAAGGTTTTTTCCCATGAATCTCAGGAAGGCATGAAGCAGTGGTAGATTTACTAGGCGTTGGGGATAAGTGCCTCTGTCTGGTCGTTTAATTACGATGTCTTGTGGTCCACAGACTAAAAGCCGCTTCGTGTTCAACAGCAGAGTGACATACACCTGTGACCCCGGGTATGAGTTGAGGGGCAATCCGGACATCACGTGCCAGGCCAACAAGCAGTGGACTAAGGAGCCATCCTGCGTCCTTCTTACCTGCAAAGACCCTCCCGATGTCCCCCATGGGAGGTATGAGGCTGGGATCTTCAAGGTGGGCAGCAAGGTGAAGTACGACTGCGACGACGGCTACGAGCTGATTGGTGATGCGATCTGGACCTGTCTGAAGGATGGCAAGTGGGATAAGGGCCAGACTCCCCAGTGCAAGCCGGTCCAGTGCCCAGAGCCTCCCCTGGAGGAGAACCACTTGGTCCTGAAGAGCCTCGACTCCGATTCACGCACCATCCAGCTCTCCTGCGAGGACGGCTACGTCCTGTATGGTGCCCAGGTCCTTCACTGCACTCAGACACAGGAGTGGAATGACACCTTCCCCATTTGCACGCAGGTTTTTTGTGGGCCGCCCCCAAAGGTGTCTTATGGGGACCCCTTATCCACAGCCACAAGCTACGGGAGTGTGGTGACTTACTCCTGCGTGGATGGCTTCAGTCTGAGGAAGGAGAACTCAGTGCAGTGCCTGGCGGATGGTCAGTGGAGTGACCCGCTGCCAGAATGCAGCCCAGTGGAGTGCCCGCAGCCACCAGAAATCCTCAACGGTATCGTGGACGTTCAGGGCCTCATGTACCTGAGCCCAGCTATCTACAGCTGTAAACCTGGGTACAACCTTGAGGGAAATTCCACAGTGCTGTGCGGCCCGGATGGCCACTGGATGGGGGCCACACCTCTCTGCAGGCCCGTGGAGTGCGGCCCCCCCAAGGAAATTGCCAATGGCATGGTCTCGTACTCCCAGCTCCAATTCGGCCACGCCATCACGTACACATGCAACAGGGGCTTCCAGCTGGAGGGGCCCGAGACATTGAACTGCCTAGAGACGGGTGAGTGGGACAAGGAGATCCCTGTGTGCATGCAGGTCTACTGTACACCACCCGAGCCCATCCCCAACGGTTTCCTGGAAGGTCGCGAGCACAAGTTCGGCGTCACCATCTTCTACAGCTGCTTCCCTGGATTCCAGCTCGAGGGCCAGAACTACCTGACCTGTGAGGAGTCCGGCTGGACCAGCCCAACCCCCTCGTGTGTGCTGATGGACTGTGGCCTGCCCCCGCATATCGACTTCGGGGAGTATGTCAAAGTTGTGGATTCCGCCGCCAACCACGGGGGAGCCGATTACGGCTTAGCTGGGTCCATACCCCAGACCGACACCAGCTTTCTGCATGGCGCAATGGTGGAGTACCGCTGCCAGCCAGGGTACGAGCTGGTCGGGGTGTCCGAGCTCATGTGCAAGGAGGACGGGGCGTGGAATGGAACAGCCCCCGTCTGCCTCCCAGCTGAGTGTGAGCCCCCGGAGAACCCCAAACATGGTTCTATCACCATCACAGACGTGGCTTTGGGTGGTTTGGTCCAGTATAGCTGCGACAAGGGCTACGAGCTGGTGGGTCAGACCATCCGCCAGTGTGTCCCGGGGCGGCGTTGGAGTGACAGCGCCCCAAGCTGTAGTCCAGTCTCATGTGGACACCCAGGAGAAGTTGCTGATGGTTCTGTCCAAGGAGACTCTTTCTTGTATCCCAGTGTTGTCCACTATAGTTGCCTGCCGGGATTTGTCCTGCTGGGTAGCAAAAGCAGCACTTGCCAGGCTGACGGACGCTGGAGCAGTGAGACCCCCCAGTGTGTCCCCGTGTCATGTGGCCCCCTGTTGGTATCGGATAACATCACGGTGGAAGGGACTGAATACACTTTTAATAAACAGCTGGTGTTCAGCTGCAAACCCGGGTTTGTCCTGCAGGGGGCATCTAACAGTGTTTGTTTAGCTGATGGTAGCTGGAGCCATGCAAGTCCCCAATGTCTTCCAGCGTTTTGTGGGAGACCTCCGGTTGGCCCAAACAGCCTTTTGATTGGCTCTGACTTTGGGTTCAACGGCAAAGTGAATTACACTTGCGATGAGGGATATACCCTAATAGGGAAACCTGTGCTTTTGTGTCAGGGAAATGGAATATGGGATGCCCCGCCTCCCCAGTGCACTATTGTGTCATGTGACCCTCCGGAGGACATCAGCCATGGATTCTTCAATGGGTCCAGCTTTAATTTCGGAGATGTGGTGGAAATCGTGTGCTTTCCGGGGTACGAGGCCGTGGGCAACCCCTTCCTGCAGTGCTCAGCTAGGGGGACCTGGGTAGGCGCCATGCCCCGGTGCCAGGCCTGCATGTGCGACCCTCCTGTCCTTAAGTTTGGGGCAGTGCTGGGCCAGGAGCACAACTGCGGGGACCAGGTCAGGTTCATCTGTGATGCCGGCTACAGGCTGCTGGGCCCTGCCAATGCCACCTGCGAGACGGGTAGGGTTTGGAGCCCCGGGGTACCAGTCTGCACAAGAGGGAGATGTTCTGCCCCACCGCCCACAGTGCTCAACGCTGTTCTCCAAGGGAGCAGCGCCACCTACCCGGACATGGTAACCTACAGGTGCATGCCTGGGTACCAGATGGCCAACTATGCCCCCGTCACCTGCACTGGGACTGGAGGGTGGAGCAAGCCTACCTTCTCTTGTTTGCCTGTGTCGTGTGGGCCACCACCTACCATCCCAAATGCGGAGGTCGTCGGAGACAAGTTCACCTTTGGGAGCCAAGTACAGTACAGGTAAGGTAAGAGCCTCAACTCTAGTAGGGAGTGGCTAGACCACTAACCGGAAAATAACACGGCTAAATCACAGTTGCTAACTCACAGTTAGCACAGGTAGCGTGACTAATACACTGGGTAATGCAGTCATGTCCGAAAATATGTTATGGGTCCCCCCCAGTGGCACCCATACGGGGGCATTGAGATTCCCGCATTTGCTGTCTGCAGCCAGACAGACCAGCCTGTTCCTTCATTTGGGATGGGTAGCCGCATTCCTCCTCTTTACTCTACAGCGACATCTGCTGGCAGCTGAGTAACATGCATTTCTTCCACACTTTTCAGTCAATACAGTGAAGTGGATTCTGGCATAGTGTGATTAATCAGCATTAACTGGCTATTCCAGACTGGGTGAACATGTGGAAGATTAATCAAACTCTAATCTTTAACTTATCAAACAGTTTTAAAAAGTTACATTTTCAGTGTGGGTATCTGTAATTCAGGGTTCCTAAGAAGTATGAAAAAGTGTGGAATTTGATTTCAGTGTTTTATAAATCTGGATAACTATGGGAAAAGGGAATAAAGTATGGAAATATTTTGGTATTTTCACCTTCTTGAAACAAATTGGCCTACTATGTATTTTAAATAAAACATCTGAATTTTCGTATTAATGTTTTTGATGAAATCACCATTGGGAGCTGATTGTCTGCACCGGAATGCACATGGGGTACACACTGAAGAGACTTTGTGTGGGGTGCACGGCTGATATATCTCCAGCAAGAAATGCTGATACAGGCTACCCTGCCAATTATAATGGTTTTCTCCTGCTTGGCTTGCCAACCCTGGAAAAATGACAGCTTGGTTAAGGATCTCAAATGTGAACAGAAAGCAAAATGCAACGTATGTGTGAAGTTAGTTGACATTTCGAACATGTGATAAAAAAAACTACATACTCTGCGTTTTTAAATGCCATGTCTGTGACAAAAATTACGTTTTGGCCTGGCTTGTCCGTTAGAATTTACCATGGTGTTAGCCCTGCTTTATATAGCCTGGAAATTTGAAAACGAAAATGTGCAGGATCCGTGGTAATGAAATGCTCTGGCTCTTTCTGCAGGTGCCAGGAAGGCTACCACCTCAGCAGCCTGGGGGACACCCTGAGCTGCCTGGGTGACGGCTCCTGGTCCCCGAGCAGCGTGCGCTGCACGCCGGCGCCCTGCGTCCTGCCCCGTGACCTGACGCACGTTCTCGTCTTGGGCGAGGACCTCACTCCAGTCGGGAGCACGGTCACCCTGTCCTGTGAGGAAGGCTTTCAGCTCCAGGGCCCCGGGACGTCTGAATGTCAGGCACGTGAGCATTATTTTAAACCCTAGGCCTCCATGTCAAATGGTCACAGAAAGTCAACTGATCACCGCTGGCTGTCTTTCGACGCAGCATGGTGGCTGGTGGTCTCCTGAATTCTCCGCGAAGTCGTGTGAGCCGATCAGCTGCGGAGAACCTCCCCACCCTCAAAACGGCCACGTTAACGGTGACAGCTTCAGCTACGGCGACACTGTCAACTACAAGTGTCTGCCTGGCTTCAGAATACAGGTACGGGATATTAAAATGTTGTTATAGAGCAGACACTTCTTTCCAAAGCAGCACACTACAGAAAGTATGGTCAGAATCCCTGAAACAACTGGGGCTTAGGGGCCTTGCTCAGGGTTGCCTTCAGATCACAGGCCCAGCAGCCTAACCTGCTGAGCCATAGAGTAACATTAATCTAGGATTAGCCTGTAGCTGGGCTCATATAAGCCTGAGGTCTTTGGTCTGCGGTCTTGATGGTGGTAGTGTCTCGGTCAGAAGTGGCTTCCTTCTAGACAAGGTCTACAGGCCAAGAAGACTCCCTTACTTCAGCACCAAGCCTCAGACAGAGGTGGAAAGTTCAGGTGCAGAACGTCTAAATCCAGACCAAGGTTTTGATTCAACCAACCAGATGAGCATAAAGAGTCACAGTCACTCAGCTTGTTGGGTGAAACAAAACCATGGGTCGAATTTGTACTTCCTGGACTTGATCTTTCCCCCTCTTCCCTCAGACCCCATGCTCTTCCCAGAAGTAGCTTCCTTGGGTAAAAAAAAGTGTATCTGCAGGGATGGACATAACTGGTACATAAGTACGCATTCACCTTTAAGAACGATACATGCGACAATCGATTGTTAGTAAAAGCAGAAATGCGTACTTATTTTATGTGCATTTGCGCTGATATGAAAACAAAATATAATGCATTTTAATCTTTATATGCTAACTACTGCATTTACGGTATACAAGTTAAAATGCAAGGTATTTTCTTGTCATAGCAGCAGAAATGCACATAAAATAAGTATGCATTTGCACTTTTACAAACAATCGATTGTCACACGTATCTTTTTTAAAGGTGAATGCGTACTTGCGTGCCAGTTATGTCCATCCCCGTGTATATACCCCAATGGTCAGTAAGTCACAGGTGGATGTTGTGCACCTTTGTGCCCTGCAGGGGGAGACCTTTCAGACGTGCCAGAGCGACGGCTCGTGGAGCGGCGTGCGTCCCGTGTGTGAGGGTAAGACACACAACTGTGCTTGTTACTTCTTCTGTGAGTACCTGTGTGTATGTGTTAGTGTGTGCTAGTGTGTGCTAGTGTGTGCGTGATTGTCTATACACACGTGTCCATATGAAAATGAGTCAGAAACTCACCACAGAACTTCTTGCTTATTGTGAGGTATGTTAAACATGACAATGGCATTTTCTTGTTTGTATTTCACAAGCCGTTTCCTGTGGAACCCCTCCAGTGGTGGAAGGCGCAGTTGCCGTGGCTTCTGGTGAAACATACCAGAGCAATGTCAGTTATGTGTGCAACTCCGGGCTGCGTCTGGTTGGCCCACAGAACCTCACCTGCCTGTCCAACAGAACATGGAGCCTACCAACACCAAAGTGTGAAGGTAGGTAATGTGCAATAACACACTCAGTATCAAATTATGGTTTATGTGTAATACATGTGTAATGTGTTGTGTATGTGTAATGTCCCTCTAAACATGCCCTTAATGCCTGTATGCCTACATAGTACTAAGTAGGACCCCTTTTTGTCTCCAGAACTACCTCAAGGACTGACAAGTGGTGCATTCATACATTCTGTCCACCGCTGTCGTGCTGAGCTGTTGTTTTTGCAGGCAGCCTTCCTGTTAGCTTTCCCAAGTCTGTCCATTCCCCTCTGACCCCTCTCATTAACACCCACAGACCTCCCCCTGACTGAATGTTTTTTGTTCATCACACTGTTCTCTGTAACATAAACACTCTGTAGTTCATCAAAATGTCAGGAGGGCGGCTGATTCTGAGACGCTGGCTGGATCCGCCTCATCTGGCACCGACAGTCATCTGGCACCGTGTTTAAAATCCCCTAGATAATTCAACTTAGCCGTTATAATATTTAGCCAAACAGTGACTGGACCAGATTCTTGCAGGAACAGGCTGTTTGCATTAGCAAGCAGCTACACCTAATAAAGTATCTATCTGTGTATAAACCGACCCACCAGAATTTCTCTCTCTTGTCACAGCCGCTGTGGGCTGTGAGGACCCCACAGAACTGCTTCATGGGAGGCTGCTGGTGCACAACTTCACCACTGGGCGCAGCGTTGAGTTCCAGTGTGGCAAGGGCTACACCCTCCAGGGGGAGCCCCTGCTCCTCTGCCTGGCCAATGGCTCGTGGGATTCCCCGTTCCCCACGTGCACACGTATGTCCCGTATAAACTCATCAGCATAATAAAAGCTGTATGCGACAATCCCATTGGCTGCTTGGGATGTGTGTGCGAGTATGTGTATGTGCTCATGTATGTGTCACATTGTGGGGACCAGATGTCCCCAAAATGTGACAAAAACCTATTATTTTGACGGTGTGGGGACATTATTTGAGTCCCCACAAGAGGAAACTCAATATAATAAAAACGAAAAATGTTAAAAGTATTGTACACCCTACAAATTAATTGAAACAAGTAGTACTTCTTTTACAATCTGATTTTCGGTTTAATTCAAAAAAGCCAACAATATGCCTCCATTACACACTCTTTCAATGGGTTGGGGTTGCATCATCGCATGTCGGTAATTTCATCATTGTTACATTTTCTCGCGGGTCAGGCATCTTTCGGCATGATCTAGCCCTGTGCCATATGTCGAAAATGGGGAGGGATTTCATCAACAAAAAGAAAATCAAGGTACTTGACTAGCCTGGAATCTCTCTGGATTTAAACCCTATACAGAATCTGTGGTCAATCTGCAAGCAGTGCCTTCGTGGGATGGACTGTACTACAAATGATAAGCCTATTCAAGAGTTATTTTCGCAGTGGTGTCTTCATGGTTAGGGAAGTGCACTTGTAATTGAAAGATTGCTGGTTCGAATCCCTGACCAGCAAGGCACCACTGAGGTACCCTGAGCGAGGTACCGCCCCCAAGCACTGCTCCCCGGGTGCTGAATTAGCTGCCCCCTGCTATGTCACGATGTCACATATGGGTTAAATGCAGAGGACACATTTCATTGTTGTGCACTGTGTGCTGTGGTGTGTCAACAATGACCACTGATCACCTAATTCTAAACTCTAATTCAAATATGGTACTGGGACCCTAAGATCATCAAAGGCTGCTCAGAATTGGTGGATTCAACCAAATGCTACTACAAAACTGATGAGGTTTTATTATATATTGAAATGTTGATATGTTTAACTTGTTTCAATTAATTTGCACAAGGGTGTATTTTGTTTGGTTTGGCTACTTATGTATCTCATGTATACATTACACTACGACCAAAATCTTTTTTTCCATCCCCACAGGGTGAAACTCAATTTTATAAAAATCTGTCACTGCAATCAAAAAACTTAAAATGCCAACAGGCTTGTATTTGGTTTGGTTACTTATGGTTAAGGTTAGGGCTGGGCTGGGGTTGAGGTTGTCATTGTTGGGATTAGGGTTTTGCCCATAGAAATTAATGGATGGTCCCACAAAGATATGAATGCAATGTGTGTGTGTGTGTGTGTATATGTGCACTTTGCCCTGTCCCCTTAGCTTACTAGGATAGGATCCACCCCCCCCCCCCCCCTTACCCTGTACTAGACAAGTGCCTTGAGGATGTGGAGACGATTGAGATGTTTACTTGTCACAAAGCATGAACCTTGTCTTAAATCACATGTCACATTTCTAAATCTGAGCAGTCATCCTTCACCCTGAACATTTCGGACTGCTAACACCAACGCTGCCTCTTGTCTGGAAAGCTCTTTGCACATGGTTTTGTGCAGGTCTTAAAAACAAAAAGAGACATTTCATCATAAGATGACTACAATGAATTTTAAACAGGGACACCTATTTAAAAAAAAAAAAAAAGACTGTGTTTATTTCGGCCATATTTCACTCATCGCAGACCTCAAACCACCTGCAATTAGACAGAGGGACGCCTTGGATTCAGCTGCAATCAAAAGAGCTGCTCCAGGGAGTCTGTGGCGATGGTACCACAAGGTGCCTAAATGCTGGTACATGGTCATGTGACCCCCGATTCCCCTACCCCCGCAGCAAAGCCCTGCCCCTCCCCCCCCGGGCTGCTCGACCCGAGCGCTAATGCCTCCGGAAGGGTCTTCTTCGTGGGGGAGACGGTGCCGGTCAGCTGTCCGAAGGGCCACCAGAGCCAGGGTGCTGTAACCATCACCTGTAGGAGTGACCAGATGTGGGCCCCCACTGGGGCTCTGTGTGAGAGTGAGTAGCCTTTTTGGGGGGGTGGGGGGTGATATGGTGTTCATGGGTAATAGTGATGAGAGGGGCCTCCGCATGCTAGTTGTGTCGTGTTGGTAGTGTGTAGAGGTTCTGTGCCTATGGAGTGTTACATTTGGGGGGGGGGCAGAGAGGGGAATGGCTGCTGGGCTGAAAGCAGGGGAGCACAAAAAAGTGTGACGGGTTGTGCGTTTCCTGCAAGGAGACTGATGTGTGATAGTCTCTGCAAGCATCTCATCTCTGAAGGTTGTGTTCAGTAAAGACAGACCTCTGCTGAAATACATCTATGTCCGTCTCTGATCAGAGATATCGAGAGTTTTTATTGAACAAAAAGTCTGGCTTGTAGGCTTTGTACTGGATGAGCCCTTTCACTCTGGGATTCTGTAAACCCCTCAGCACTTTCAATAGGGATCGGGGTGTCATTTAAATTAAGAGGATGAATCACTCTTCGCTGGGGTGATTAAAAAGAAGTTTGCTATGTTTCACTCACCCTTGGGGTGGCGCTGTGAGGTCAGTAAGACCCGGCAGACCTTCCTCTTTCTTCGCTTCCCTTTTGCATGGCCGGTGTGACTTTGGTGTTTTAGTGACTTTGATTGCCCTTGTTTTTACAGGGAACCGCAGAGTGTGATCGTATGGTCTGTTGTGTCTAACCCTAACCAAGGCCACATAAGGCCACATTAGGCCACATTATCCCTGTCTCCACTGCAGAGGTGGCCAGTTCAGGTCCAGAAAGTATAAATCCAGACCAAGGTTTTATTTCAACCAACCAGTTGAGTACTCTGTGACTGTGACTCTTTATGCTCAACTGGTTGGTATAAACAAAATCTTGGTCTGAATTTTCACTTTCTGGACTTGAACTATCCACCTCTGCTTCCCTATAATTGGCTTTAAACTTTGATTCTGTTTGCAGGTCCACATGTATGTGCATGTGTGTGGAATTATATGCAACTAGGTGGGCTGTCTGTGTGCTTGTGTTAGTATGTGCGTGTCCCTGCATGACCTGTGGCCTGTACTACGAAGCGGGGTTACTGGCTTATCGGGGTAACTCAGATTTAAGGTAGTTTGGACAAAATGTAAGTGAACGAATATGAAGTCCATTTAAACTGTGGTACCTTAAATCAGACAAGTTACCCTGATAAGCCAGTAACCCCGCTTCGTAGTACAGGCCACTGATCTCCAATAAGCTATTCTGTCTAGTCAGTTACCCCACAAAAGAACTAAATTGCTTTACTTGCCAGTTTGAATAGCATGAAGACAAATATATGTGATATTAGCATTGCTAGCATATTAAGTATAGGGTGTTGTGCTTTCATGAAGTAAAAAAAGAATGAAACCACTCAGATGCTGAGTCATGGATTAAAGGTTTACTGTACCAACAAATTCCTGTAGATTGGCCAAAGCAATGGATTACTGAATTCCTGATTGAGGAACATGTGTAGAACACAGAGCACTGGGCAGGGTGGGGTGGCGCTCCTGGTGGTCCGGCTCGACTCAGACAGCCTCTCCCTTGCTTGCGTGCAGGGGTCTCCTGCGGCCCCCCCCGCCACGTGAGCAATGGCATGGTGCGGGGGGCTGTCTTCCAGTATGGAGACATGGCCCTGTACTCCTGCTTCAGGGGGTACGCCATGGAGGGCACCAGCAGGAGCAGGTGCCTGGAGAACGGGACCTGGACCCCCGCTCCCACGTGCAGAGGTAGAGCGGCTTGCTGGCCTGCCTTGTCATGCACCAGCCACACGCCCGGGACTGACACCAGAACCGGTGTCACGCAGAACCTGGAACTCGGCAAAAGTACGAAGGGAATCCTTGATATCTCATGGTTCCAGGTCATGTCTAGAACATCAAAGATGACATTCAGCATTTGAAGTGTCAGTTATGTTGCCATGGAGAATGCTTCCATTATTTTGCACCATGACACTGAACATCCTGACCCCCCAGCCACGTATCCACCAGGGTTTCCTGGACTCTTATGCTGGTATCCAGGCCAAAAGCATGCCGGGAGACTCAGTGTAAAGCATGGTCGTGAGGCATGTGGACGCATGGACAGTGCATGGCTTGTTTTTGATGTTGGTGGACAGTGAGGATGTGATAGGCACTAAACACTGGTGTGACTCGGGGTCCAGGCGAAAAACACACTGCTTTGTTTGCCTGTTCCAGCCATCTGCTGGCTCCAATGCCAGAACGGAGGCCTGTGCCAGAGGCCCAATGTTTGCTCCTGCCCCGAGGGCTGGATGGGCCGGCTGTGTGAGGAGCGTGAGTACTTACTCACTCATTCACTTACTCACTCACTCACTGATTCACTCACTCACACTCACTCACAGATTCACTAATTCATGCACTCTCACACTCATTCACACACTCCAGAGGCCCAATGTTTGCTCCTGCCCCAAGGGCTGGATACTTACTCACTTACTGATTCACTCACTCACTCACTGATTCACTCATTCATGTACTCACACACTCATTTATTGACACTCACTTACTAACACATTCTCTCACTCACTTATTCATTCACACACTCACTCATTTACTTACTCAGTCACTTACACACTCGCTCACTGTCACACTCACTCACTTTCATTCACACATATACATTCATACACTCATACACTCATTAACTGTCACTTCACTGCCTAGTCGCTTCATTACTCATTTATTCATTCACACGCATTTTTAGCTTACTCACTCATTTTTCCACACAGCTGCCAACTCATCCCTTCACTTCTTTGTTTATTTACTTACAGACTGACCGCCTCTGATTTCATTCAGCCGTTTTATTCATGATTAATTTACTCACTTAAAATAACATGTACGGCTTGAAAGTGCATGAATGCTTGTGACTTTTCTGAGTGATTCTCCACGTTCCTAATCTACCATCTTTCCTCCGTAGCCATCTGCATCCTGCCGTGCCTCAATGGGGGGCGTTGCGTGGCCCCTTACCAGTGCGAGTGCCCCGCAGGGTGGAGTGGCACACGCTGCCACAGCGGTGAGCTCCCCGACCCTCCGAGAGGACGACTAAAATGGAAATCTTTAAAAATTCGAATGTGACCCTTTATTGCTTTTTGCAATGGGGTGCAAAGGTTCAAATATCGCACGTATCTTGTTTGAATCGTACAGACATCTGCCAAGTTTGAGACACTTTCCTTCAAAAGTTTTAAATAAAAGCGATGTCTCTGTCTGAGGCTGATAACCTTTTTGATTCACACACATTAATCCAGTGACTTCAGGAGTTAATACAGTGCCCTGCGGCCAGAACAAGTCCTCTATTACTAATACTACAGCAGTGCTGTTACAGGGATGAAAGTATCTCATTGCGAATGATCTACCTGCATTATCTCCCAGTGTGTGCCAAATTCCTGGACACATGCCTTAGAATCCAATACCTGTCTGTCACTGTATCATTTCTGCAGCAGTATCTAGAGTAGATAATTTACTTATCGCTGTATCAGTGTTGTTCTACCTATGAAGAATGCTTATGAGGTTATATGTTATCTTGCTGTGGTCCAGTGTGTTGTCAGATGAGTGTGGGGTAGCTATTGCATTTTTTTTACCTTCTTCTGAAAGTCATGTGACTCCCCCCTCCCCAGCCGTGTGTTCATCGCCATGTTTGAATGGCGGGAGATGCATCAGGCCTAATCGGTGTCACTGCACTTCGGGGTGGAGCGGGCACGACTGCTCCAGGTAAGTGGGTGATCGCTGCTGCCACCAGGGGGTGCTCTCACACACAGACTCGATGTCTTCATATATAAAGTATGAATAATGCACATTTCACATAGCACACGATGCCTGGGTCAGTGCTGCCAGACAGATACCCTGATTAAATCCCCTAACTGTACTTCTTGGCGTCTCTGGCTGGCATGCTATTATATTTCATGTAGGAAAACAGCTGTTACAAGCTGCTTAAGCAATACTAGACAGAGATCCACTTTCACTTACACTAGAGGTGTCAAACTCCAGTCCTGGGGGGCCGGAGCCCTGTGTAGCTTAGTTCTTTCCCTGTTCCACCACAAATGATTCAGCTCAAGAGCTGTGTGGTAATTAGCACAAGGAGTTGAATCAGGTGTGTTAAATGAAGGAAACCCCAAAAATGTGCAGGGCTCCGGCCCCCCAGGACTGGAGTTTGACACCCTTGACTTACATCACGTTACTTAGGCAGCTTATTCACAGCATACAGTAAGAATAAATGCTTTAAAATAAGATTAAAGATAATTCCCAGCGACCCTATCTAGGATTTGTGACTTATGGATGAATGGATTAAAGAACGTTCCAACCACTCAATCACTGGTGTGATCCAGACTGCACGAGTCTGAGCAATCTCAGTCAATCCCTTTCTAGAGGACAACAGGACTACTATATTTTTAACAATTAAACCAGCTATCCCAGCATGATCGCTTTACCTTCATTCACACAGAGATGTAAAGACAGAAAGCTGTGTCTGTTGTAAAAAGTTCTGACAGTACTGTGTAGAATGAAAATGTTTAAATGATTATATCCGTGTAAACCTATGATTTTTTTGTCTGTCGAAGGCTGTCGGCATAGCCATTCCAAACCCTCTCCTAATGTCACCCCAGTATCTTCAGCAATCATCCAATACACCCATGTATTTTTGACTTGACCCCTGGCATGCCTTGTTTGGCAATCAATACCCCATTGACTTGTTTAACTTGTTTAAGTTAATCACGAGCTGGTGGTGAAATTTAACAAACAAATGTAATGGCTGGAGTGCGGCTGAGGAGAGGACGACGTGTTTGTTAGCTTTTATTCGGTTACTATTTGGATAAACTCAAAAGTTACATTGTGGGTTTTTTTGGGCAAACTTTACTTCCCTGATAAATAAATTTAACCATTTTCTTTGACAGCCTAAGACTACTGTTCAGTACTTTACATTTAATCTTTTGCATTTAATCTATCTTTCCTCTTTCAGGAAAAGAAAATCAGGATTTAATTTTTAAGATGGAGTCACTACTCAACATAACATTGTATTCCCGCCGAGGTACATGTGGATCATAATTTCATAATGTAAACCATCAGTTTCCTTTTTTAAAATACTTTTTTTGTAAAATAAAAGCTGTATTTTTTCATATAGAAACCAACAGTATTAATTGTATGCTGCTATATGCTTTTACTATGTGTAAAAACAGACGTGATTGTGCAATGTATATGTGTAAACAATTCTCATGTTTTTATTAAACCATGAAAAATTAATCTGGCAGTACGTTCAGGTCGTTAATTAGTACAAATCTTTCAATGAAGTGTTGGTGATGCTTTACTTAAGGCCATGTTTTAATAATTTATAAACACATCCATAATACATTCATAAAGCATTATAAACATGGCTATATTTATAAAAAGGCATAACACATTATAGCCATGTTTATTATGCATTATGACTGCTTTATGAAGCTCTCATATATAATGCACTATAGATGCCTTCATAATGCAGTACAAAGCATCCTTAATACTTGTATCAACCATTATAATGCATTGTTTATAATGCTTTATGAATATATTATGAATGTGTTTGCAAATTACTAAAAACATGGCCTTAAGTGCTACCGAAGTGTTTATATAAAATTCTTCATTACTTTGGACTTTCATTTCGTAATTGTCGTCTACTGGATGTATAAGTATTATTTTGACATCTTCATAATGGGTGATTTATTAAAAAATGGGATATACCCAATTACACACTGACTGGGCAGCTTTTTGCTTCTGTGCCCTAACCAAGCACTGTACTCCCTTATCAGAAGTCCATCCAGCATTACTGTTTCTCTGCTTCCTGGTTCACGCCATGTCACAAATGGAGTTCCCCAGCACAGGGCGACCCCGAGAGCCAGGCCCGGCTGCTTTCCAAAAACACTACGCTAAGCAGGGGAATGACCGTCATTAGTCACCCACAAGCAGAAAGACTGCTACTGGCGGCTTAATAACCGACGGCCCCTGTGAGAAGATCGCAAATGAATACACAGTGATACACAGGCACTCAGAGTCAATGTTAGTTTATTAGTGACAGTAAAAAATGCCGAATAATACTTTGACTTATAGTATTATAGTACTATAAGTCAAATAAGTATAAGTAGCATGGGAATAACAAGCCTAATTATCAAAGAACCAGAAGCAGCAAATTCACTTTGAACCTGGTGGCTCTAATGCTGTTTGAACAATGAGTGTATGTTACAGAATGCTTGGCGTACACAAATCCATTCAAACAACAGGACCACCAGCAATACTAAGTCATGGAGATGAAGAAGGCTGAGAGTGATACAGTGTTTATGGGCAGATGTGAAGGCTTCATTTATGATTGTTCAGCTTCTCCTCCAGTTTGGCCTGGTTGCATCCGGAGAAGTC
Organism: Paramormyrops kingsleyae; assembly: GCF_048594095.1. NCBI lineage: Eukaryota > Metazoa > Chordata > Actinopteri > Osteoglossiformes > Mormyridae > Paramormyrops > Paramormyrops kingsleyae. Next base: position 12,337,628 of record NC_132808.1, on the reverse strand, counting down.
GTCAATCTAGAAGGGAGGAGTGTGGAGAGGACAAGGCGAGACAAGGGTTGGGTGAATGAATGAGGGACTGAGAGAACAGGAGCTACATTCAGCTACAGTAAAACATTAAGCCTACAGATGGCATTTCCAGAATGGGAGGAGAATTCAGTGTCATTGTGGGCAGATCCACGTTTCAGAAGGTGGATCTCATATTTCAGAAGGTGGATCTCATATTTCAGAAGGTGGATCTCACATATCAAGAATGGAATTTTTGCTGAAAGGGATTCAAGTAAGTGAACTAATAAAAACAATTTTTAAACGGCAGAAATTACCTTCTTTCCATTCTTATAGAAGTGGAAGGTGGGCATGCAACTGATGTCACAAAAGCTGGCCACATCCTGCAATGAAAAGCAGCCCAGTTTATAGTGGTCCTCCATGCTGACATGCCGAACTCGGCTAGCCAGCAAGCATGGAACCTGAAGTTGACCAATGACCTGCTGCGGAACCTGAAATTGACCCATCACCTACTACGGAACCTGAAGTTGGCCATTCACCAAATGTGGAACCCAGCCTAAAGAATTCACATGAAGAAAGTTCCACAGCAAAGCGTGATGCATCAAGAAGAGAATACAGGCATGCACCCCTCCCCCAAACAAAATGAGGAAACAAAGATCTGTGGATGGCAAACAACCAACAAGCTCTGCTTACCTGGGCGTCGTCCACATCTACCTTCAGAAACACAACCTGTATGTAATCTGGATTTTCGGAGAGACTCTAGTGACCAAAAACAGTAACAGAAAAGATCAGAGCTGTACTCTCTTTCCAGAGAGCTCAGCCAGTACTGGACACGTCCATCATCTGTTAATCAATTACAGTGTGATCATGTTCCTCATTTCAGAGATGCTACATGACAGTACAGCGAGTGGGACATTTGGCAATCATGACTGGAAAAACCCTCCACCCATAAACAGTAAATTTTGTGCGATCACAGAGGCTGGGAACTGCCCTCCATTCCCGATTATGCAACCTATTCTTCTGTAAAAAGAAATGTCAGACGTCCAGCAGAGCCAGGAATAGGCCACTTGCTAGAGGTCCTCATTATTACAGACATCAGAAGCCTAGGGTGGAAGAGACTTCCCCAATGGTCGCCTAGCAACGGTAAACAACAGAGCTCTGGGTCCTCCTTCTGCTTCCATTCATTGAAGCATTATGTAGATTTGGTTGGAAGATCCATTTCTAATAGCCTAAAAGGCTGCACCTCAAGTAATATGCCACCCCCGCTCAATGGATTATTTGGCAGCATCCAATATACAAAGTTATACACATAGTGTGTAACTTAAGATATGAGATTGCCAGTAATGCTCACTTTATAGAATGGGGCGATGCTTTGACAAGGGCCACACCAAACTGCAGTGAAGTCCACAACCACAAGTTTGTCACCTGCATCTCTGAGCGCCTTGTCAAAAGCTTCCTGGAAAAGAGAGAGGCCGGCATCACTTTTCACACAATTTACAAACAATTTCATATTTTTAAATGGATCTTAATAAAATATGAGGCTAGATGATCACAACTCCAACAGTCCCACCGGATAGCCCGTTGAAAGCTTTTAGTCAAAGTGAAACCGCTGGGCTACACACTGGGAAGAAGAGGCTGCAAACGCATCAAACAGTTAGAACAAGGTGGCGTCACCACAATACCGAATGTCAATGCGCATTTAATCGGACCGATTCAAAGGGAAATGCCCCGTTTTAAGGGCCCGTTTCAAGCACTGAAGCCTCTCCGGCTGTCACTAACAGTATCGACCTATATATACCTACTCATAGTCTGGTCCATAGTTCAGCCACCAGACAGTGAGACACACTCCACACTTCTGTAAGACTCGTCAGATGTTCATTTCACTGATTAAATATTAGATATTAAATATTATTAAAAATAAGATAAGATTACCTGCAGAGGCACGCTACTCCTCGCAAGGTGGGGACTCAAACTCCGGACTGCGTCGTGCAAATAAAGCTTATACTTATTTATATAATTTTATTAGGCTACTTTATATCAGTAATCATGGAGTGATGCGTGTCAGTTGACATGCTAGAAGCCTTATAATTATTATAGAGCGCAGGAACCACCACATTTCGCCGTGGACAGCTTTCGGGTGCGTTAACAAGCACCGTCCCCAGTAATACGCCGCATTTCTCCGTCCTCGGCTCCCTGATTACTGTCTGATAAAACGATACAATACTCCACTTTGAAGTCTGGGTCAAAATTTACGCCTAAAACCAATTATAACATGTCCCCCGATGTCCAAATCAGAAACTTTTTTCCGTTTCCCAACTTTTGCTTTTATCCCAACCTTTCTGAATCGAAACTGACCCACATCCGTCATTAAATGTTTAAAGGGCCCCCACCTCACATTTCGTGTAACAGAAAAATACATTTTTAATTATCTTTATAAAGCACACAAGTTAGAAGTGATACATATATATATATATATATATATATATATATATATATATATCTCGTTCATAATACAGAGAAGCATTTAAGAAATAAAACACGCATCTGCGTCTATATCTTCACGTTATTTTGGCTTATTCTCTGCTCCTTACCTGATTTTCAATGACGACGATCATTTTGAAAACAGACTGTACCCCGAGATCCCGTCGCTCCTGAATGAAATTCGGAAGGCGTATTTGCGCTTCATCCAGCTCCCGTTTATAAGGCATTCAGCCGAGCCCCAGCCCCGCCCCCGCAGAGGAGTACCCATCCAAGGGGGGGACTTTGTCTACAAATACGCTACACGCACCCATAAGCTCATCTAGCTATAGTACGCGACATACTATGGTTTATATTATCCATCGTCCATAACACCTTATCCAGGACAGAACGCTGGTAGGTCTGCAGTCTATTCCCGGAAGAACAGCGCAGGTGGGGAAGGGGGGGCACCCTGTACGGGATGCCAACCCAAGGCGATAGGCAGACGCTCTTATACACAAAATCACACCGTGACGCAATTTCTTGAACCTAAACAACAACCTACTGTATCTCGACTACACATCTTCAATATACGGAGCCACGTGCTACATGTCCCTATATGCTGCAATAGTATGCTGCGCAAATAGAAACTAATGAAGGTGTATGTACATACTTCCCACTGTTGGTGAAACTTGAATGAAACATGCTGTGTAATTCTCACAGTTAAAGTTACCTGCTCGAGAGGTAGACACATAGGCATGCCTATATAATCAGCTATATACAGTGCGGAGATTATCGTTATTACTGTACTGTACGTAGGCCATTTACATTTATAACGCGTTAATCGAGTGAGTCACAATGACTAAACAAACCGTAAACAGACGGGGATTTCAGTCATTGATAGTTTCACTATCCAATGGCCATTTAAGTTTAATGCGGCAAAGAAGAAAGCTGATTGGGTAGCATGACTATGCTATTCGTCTGTTCCCTGGACCGTAAGCAAGGTTTGGAAAATGGTGGGGTCGGGCCCCGGAGTGGATCTCGTCAATCACATTATTGATAAAGTCCCTTTCATAAGCTGTTTATTTAAAAAAAATCAATTAGTTATGTTAAACGTTACTTAGCCTATTTTTATTCATGGGGAAAATGTATTTTCAAATTTAATTTAAAATTAAATAAAATTAAATTATAAATTCGAAACAGTGCTTAAAAAATTACCGAGTACCGGACCATGGTTACCTACCAGCTGGCTACCGCCGTGTCTGTTACGGGGGACTTATCTGCCCATTGATATTTTGTGTTCAAAAACATCATTTTTTACTATGCACACCAAAACAATCCCCTCAAAAATGCTGCAGAGTTTTAAACTAACGCCTTTTATGTTTTGAATGTAAAACGGTGAAATCGTCGATTATTTAAGAACTAAACTTTTAAGAGATTTGAGTTTATAGCTGACACCTACGGTTGCCACAGGTCCCTTATAATACGGGATCGCCCCGTGCGGGGGGCAAACCTATTGACACCAGTACGCGGTGCAAATTATGTTCTACGCGAGTGTTGTGTGGCTTTATCCATTTAAGTTTTCTGAAGCCAATACTTGAAAATAACAATATAAAAACACAATTTAAAATTTACCATGGTCTCCACCCTTAATCCCCTTAGGTAGGCCTACGCCAAATATACATTTTTATTCCATTACGACATCGGTATACCAGCTCAGGTTTCCATCAATCAGAGGTCTCTTAGAGACGCTAGCAGGATCAGCGAGGTATGGGTAGCATGTTATGACTTTGCTTTTTGGTTTGATGAAGCACAGACACCAATGCATTTGTGAGTGTTTTTGCACTGATTACCTATCACGTTTATTTTCGCATTTACTAAGCATCAGATAGGAAGGTTCCCTTTGCCCCACGATCTTTGAAACTGGTCACCTGTTATTGTCTTATTTTATACAGATGCGTAGTAGCGGTAGTAGATGACGGAAGTCATCCTCCAAGTACTGTATACCAAAAGTTAAGATTAAGTTGCAGTTGATTGATCCTGGTAAATTCTGGTGCTTACAGCAGCAAGAACGTACATCCATCCATCCATCCATCATCATAACCACTTAATCCCCACTGGGGTCACAGAGCTCATCCCAGGAACAACAGGCACAGCCAGGAACCAACCCCAGGTGGGCACCAACACACCACAGGGCACACACACTCACACAGCCAGTGTAGACACACCAATCAGCCTACCCTACATGCTATTGGACTGTGGGAGGAAACCAGAGCCCCCAGCAAACGTGAACACAGGGAGAGTGTGTGATCTCCACACAGAAAGGAGCTGGGACCAAACCCAGGACCTTCTTGCTGTGAGGTACTGTAGCAGTGCTAACCACTGCACCACCATGCTGCTCTAGAATGTACTTAAGGTGCATAAATATGGTTCACAGACAAACTTACACTGTCAGGAAAAAGGGTACATCCCAGGTAAAGGTTTGTTTCCCAAGGTACAAATAACCTTTATGTACTGGGGGGAAAGGTCACAATGCAGGGTCAGCTAATGTATGACACCCCTGGAGCTGTGGGGCAAGGGCTGTGTTCAAGGTCCATGGGCATGTGAATGTTCTGCTGAGGCTGGGGTTTAAAGCAGCAACCATCCAATCACAAGCACAGACTTAGCCTGCTGTGCCACTCACCAACCCCACTGCTACATTTGTAATTATACCCTCAAAACTACAAATTGGTCCTTTTTTTTGACTGTACATATAGTGCCTAACAGAAAAAAAGAGATACTAGGATAATTAAACACTGTGGATTTCCATACATGTTTGCTTGTGTTCTTCCAAAAGCCATTTTTATACCTCTAAACATATGTTTTGTTTGTTGTGGCTGGAGTTCCATTGGCGACATCCTTGCCCCTTGATCTACTGCACCTGGCATGTGATTGGAGGACACCAAGCGATTTCTCTCATATGCCTGAAGCAGCCGGCTGTTCGCCATGGAAACGATGCTGTGATCGCAGCCTAATGAAATTCAAATCAAGGTCTAAAAATATTGCCTGGCTTTCAGATCTAACAAAAGCATGTATTAGAAATGCAGCTGATACGAATCAGTTGAATTTTACTACATCATACTACAAGAAGACATTAGGAAAGAACTGTCTACTCTTTTTTGTCAGTGAATCATTTTAGAAATTAGTAACTTTTCACTACATGATGAAATTTTACTGGAAAGCTCCTTTATAATGTTTGCATTACTTGCAGGTGAAGTCAGTGTGGTTTGATGATGTTTCCTGCTGCTTCACACTCCCACACATTTTAGATGTTGATGGCTGTTTACACTGCATGCATTTTGCATGTTAAAGACAACGAAGAGTAATATGCCCACAAGGAAAGAAAGAGCAACATTTATATTATCAGACTGTACATAATCAGCCCCAGAATCATCACTCTGTAATCAGCATACAGCAGCATTTCCTCTAGTATCCCACACGTGAGTAAACTAAACTCCCATTGTACTACAGATTTGTAGCTTCAGGCCAGGTCTAGGTGAATGGAGCCAAGACATTGCAAGCTGGGTCCCAGAGCAACAGGTAACATTGCAGTTACCCCCATGTTCTCACAGGGTGCTCACTGTGATCTGAACCCATACAACTAACTCAGTGCATGGTTGTGCTGAGCTTGAGGCCTGTTGAAGAAAGCGCGCAAGGCATGGGACTCCCAGGATGAGATGTAAACCCATTACAAAATATACAATAAGAAGGGTTTCAATGAAATCAGAAAGCGGGGAAAATATGAAAATAATGTGGCCTGCTATTTTTTTTGCTCTCACTTTGATTAGACCGAAAATCAAATATTCTCACGACTCTGCATAGGACAAGTGGGTATAGAAAACGGATGGATGGATCGATTTGTTCTTTCAACGAGAATTACCAAAATACCAAAACATGTTAAGGAATTAATGATTTCTGATTTTTTTTTTCTTTACTTGGTTTAAAGTTTATGCTATCATATATATTGCAACATTTAAAGGGGGACTGATTGGAAATACTCATTTGTAAATGCCGTAGTATTAATAAGATGAGCAAGACAATGGGCTGTTTAAGGTTTAGTGCATTTTATTTTGGCAAATTGGACCGCACAACCCCCTCTAGTGGTCTAGTGTCTTAGAGCAGCTCTCATCATTCGTCAAGAAACATTCTGAATAATAATAGTTCTTTTTTTATCTTGTTTATGGTCGTTTTCTTAAGGCTGCAAGTCCTGACGATGTGACGTGTTATAAGTGTGCAGTTAAAATTACAGAATATCGGTATTGGTCAGGCACGTAGTCAGGTAGTAAAATTACGGGTTCGAATACCGCCTCGAAATCTGCTCTGGTCAAACTTGTCAGATAGTTAACGCCCACCATCAGTGAGCAGCACGGGTGCCGCCGTCGCGGCTGTATGATGTCAGAGCGCTTAAGTGGTTCAGTGAGGCGAGCGCGCCAACGGGAGTTTTCCTCAGAAGCTTTATCTTCTATCGAAAAATAACGGTAAAAGAGCAACTGCAATACACACGTATATAAAATCAAACGTTTTGTAATTTTAGACAAAAATGTTTTAACCGAATGTCTGTCCTAAGTAAGCGGTCACTATGGAGCCGTTCGCAGTTAGCGCTTTAGCAAACAATTTGTGAAGACAGGCGAAACCGAGGGTACAGACAACAGGATTGATATTCGTTTAGGATATAATATTTCTATGGCAGGAAATTATATGTGTGGAAATGTATGTATATACGTCAGTTACATTTCTGAAGTGAAGGCGCTTTGTGGGGTACTCGCTTTTTGATATTGCGCGCCATTTCCGAATAGCCAATTAGATCGTCCGTAACGGATCACGTGGCGGAGCTCTTCTTGTGCAGATATCTTTCAAAAATAACAGATGTATATTAAAACTTGACTTCTACATTAGATTTCAATTACGTGTTTATGTAGGTAGTACTGTGCTACATGCTTCTTTCGTGTTTATACCGCTGCTGTAAACGGGGAATTAAACTACAACGCCCATTGCATGCAGGGGAAAATATTTCATTGTCCACTTTTTTTTTTTTTTTTTTTTAAACAGAGCTGTCCTTTTAATCTGACTTTTTATTTCCTTTTCTGTTGTTGCTTATCTTAATTTCATAACAATTGTTGGACTGTTCAGATACCTGTGTGCTTTAATAAGATCTGTATGAACTGGACTGGTACTCTCTCCCAGTTCTGGAAGTTCTGACATGCTTGACGGTGCTCAGTTTGTGGAGGCCGTCACGCGGCTGGGTTACCCTGGCGCCGCAGCCTTCAAGGGCGAGGACTTTGACTGGCTCTTTGACGTTGCGGAGCTCCGGCAGTTCCTGCATTTCTTCTGTGGTAGCATCACGTCGAGCCATGTGCTTGCCCCGGATGAGGTGCGGGCGTTCCAGGCCCTGCGTGAGGCAGGGAAGCCCATCCTGGATGAAGCAGCACTGGCAGAGGCGTTGAAGGCATGCCAGACAGCCCCGTCACGGGACCCCGGAAGTCTGGCGACCTGGCTGGAGGAGGCAGATGTGACCCAACTGGAAGAGGAGCTTCAGGCCCTACGGCAGGAGAAGAAGCTGAAGCTGAGGCGGCACCGCAAGCTGCAGGTCCTGGCTGCCTCACGTGCAGACGTCGCCCTGCGCCTGGCCGGCCGGCAGGAGGAGAGCTCTCACAGGCTGAAGGACACAGTGGCCACTCTGGGTGCTGAAAATGCAGAGACAAACTCGGCACTACAGGCGCTCTCACAGGAGGTGAAGAGGCTGGCCACCTTCCTTCCCACTGATTTGGAGGACCCCGCTGGTCCCCCTGCCTCCCTGGCCCCTGGGCCCTCAGTTTTCCTCTCCCAGCTCTCCCTGGAGTCGTACCTCCAGCAGGAGGAGGCCAATACAAAAACCCTGGCCCTTCTCGCACGAAAGCAATTCTACCCGGGGATTTTCAATATGGTGGAGGCCTCGAATGCCGAGAACTTCCAGCTGCTGGACTTCAGCAGCTGCTCAGGAGAGAGGGATGGAGGCGCCGTGGCGGCCTACCACTCAGAGATGACGCGGCTGCAGTGGGCCCACGTGGTGGCACAGCACGGGCTTCTCCAGAGCCGCGCTGAGGAGCACGCAATCAGTGCTGGCCTGCAGTGGATCGCAGAGCGTGTGTGTGGCAAAGCACAGGTAAGGGGCAGTGGGACAGGATGGCAAGGTCATGTTGGTGTCAAACAGCTGGGGTACAACTAGGCCTGCATGAATCTGAAATAAATATGAATCACAGATTTTTTTTTTGTTTGTTTTACTTACAATTAAGATTTTTTTTTCTCAATTTTAAACAGTTATTGCACTCAAACTGGAAAAGGAAACGCAACAAAAATTATTGATCCAGGACCAGCATGTCGACTTCTGCCATCAGACAGAAAACGCTCAATTAGCCATTCAGTTAGGGTAACCAAAACAGCCATACCAATAGGGCCAGTGGGGTACTTTTGGTACTTTCGGGTGGGACTTAAAACACTTTCTTTGTCAATCAGTTATACAAATATCCTCCCTCTGAAATTCAATACAACTGCTGTTTTGAAAACAGCTGCGAATTTACCTGGTGTGCTGGAAAAGCAGCCTTTAAAGAGAGTGCAGAATTATGGGATGCTTGAGAATCTCTGGGAAAAGTAAGAGTGCTTGTTTTTATCCAGCTGATGTAATACAATGCAGAAGAACCGAGAAATGAGACCGCATAGAGGTGTGAATCGAGATCGTATATTTTTATTTATTTATTTTTACAATTGTGCAGCCCTAGGCACAACTCTAGCATGGTCTTTATTAATACATATATGTTTTGAATAAAAGTGTTAAAAGGTGAGTAGTGGCAGGTGAGTTTGTGCTTTGTGCTTGAGCGGGCTGCGTTTTTTTGAATGATTCTATGTTGCATATGGAGATTTGTGTCTTCCTCTCATTTGAGTCCTGATGTTCTGCTCTTTCCTCTGCTGTCCTCTAGACTCAGACGCGGGCCTCCATGGCTGGCCTCCAGGCCTGTGAAGCGGAGCTCAGACAGCAGCTAGGGACCCTGGAGGCCGAGCTGGAGGCCCTGACCCACGGCCGCACGCCGGAGGCCCTGCGAGCAAGCGCCCTGCTGCTCAGCGTGCCCGTGGTGCGCGGGGATTTCGACCTGCAGCTGGCGCGCCAGGACTACTACACGTCGCGGCAGGATGGGCTGTGCAGCGTCCTCCTGCGGCAGAAGGCCTCCCTGGAGCTGCTGCAGCTGGCCCACGAGTTGGAGCTGCGCCGGGGGCGGCTGCTGTGCCGGCAGCTGGGAGAAGCGGCCCAGAAGCTGGAGGCAGCGCACACCACCTCGGCCCGGCGCCTCCAGGTCTACGCACAGCCTGAACTCGGCCTCGCATCCAGGCCCTGCTCCATTATCACTGCCAAGGACGCTGCCTTCAGCAGGTACCTGGCTCACCCAGCCCTCCCCAGCTGCGTTACATGCTTATATAGCTCTGTATCTAGGCCCTAAAATGGTGTTTCTAGTCCTCAGGGACCTTCAGACAGGATAAGTTTTTGCTCCCTTCTGGCTCCCAACATACCTGTACCAGGTATTCAGTGTTCATGATTGGCTGGGAGGGAGATAAAATGTGGTCTGTCTGAGGACTGGGTTTAGAAATGCTGCCCCAGAGCACTGTCAGTGTTACTGCGTAAGGAGGATGTTGGTCTGCATGAGGTGGGTAATGCAGACCCGTGAGCAGCATAGACACACTATGTGACGGTTGTACTTCTTTGTAATGATTGTGTAGTTTGTCATTAGCTGGTGCTTGTGTGGCCTTATTCCCTGTGTGTTAGCTTCCATGCTGGTACTGGGTGTCCCTGCTAGTGTACTTAGCCCTGCTTTTCATGCACTGTTTTGCTTTGGTCCCAGGCTCTACAAGGCCTTGGAGGTCGATGGGGGGCCTGAACAGGACCAGCCCTTTCGCACCTACGAGGGGCTGGCACAGGCCTCGCTGCGCCTACAGGAGGCGCTGTGCTCGGCCCAGGAGGCTCTGGCCGCTGCTGCCCGGGGGCAGGCCTTGGGCGCCGCCCGTCTGGAGGGCGACTGCGACACGCTCCGTGGGGCCACGTACTGCCGGCTGCAGCAGCCAGTGCTGAAGCCGCAGGTATGTGTCCCGGCCACTCAGGAGCTCTGCCCTAATACACAGGTACGTTCACTCGTCCCCCCACCACTCCCGGCCCGCTCTCGCCATCCGTGATGCCAGGTAGAGTCCAGAGGTTCCTATCATGCACATCGCGAAGGCTGGGTGGTGCACAGGTGTGGTTCTGTTGGGTTGAGCTGCACCATCCCACTTAGGAGTTTAATGCACGTGCACAAAATGCTCACTTCAGCTGCTACATGAGTCTTTTAAAAATGGATGTCAGTGTGGGAAATCTGCTGCCCGAAACCCACTTGGTACTGAAAAGTTTCCCCTGACTGGTGTTAAGTGAATCATGCAGCAGCGTGATAGATTCCCCGGGTCCCAGTGCACTCCCACGTCCTGTTCATTCTTCCATTCCAGCCACCAGTGTCTTATGCATGATGGCCTTTCGGGCAAAGCGCGGAGTCCCGGGTGACGGTGCCCTGTGTAGCTCTGTTACTCATTTAAATCCGTGAAGGTCCATTTGGACGTCTTTGTGTTCTGCTCTTCATGTTTGTTCATGGGCTGTTGGCCGGTGTTCTTAAAGTAATTTGATAGGAAGGTGCTAAATACCTGCGGTTCTCATCTGTGGTGGTTGTCCCTCTGTTGTCCCTCTGATCTGTATAACTATAGCTTTGTTGGAAAGGGCTGTTTAATATATTGCGCTGGAGAGTCACTGCATAGGACCTTGTGGGGGCTCATTAGAACAGACAGTAGCTCTTGAATAATCCCCGTTAAGAAGGCTGGATAAAGATGGCTGCTGTAGCAGGATTTTTTTAATTTTTTTTTAATGCCCTGCCCACCAACCCACAGGAGCTGAAGGAGGCGCTACAGCAGCTGGAGTCGCAGCTCGACGGCCTCAACAAGCTGTTGAAAGAGATCCTGGTGGACATCCGTGGCAAGAAGGACCAGCTGGAGCGCAGCTCCATCTTGCGGCGGGAGCGGGACCTGTATGTCACCTTCCATTTGGACCCCAAGCAGCTGAGGAAGACCGTAGAGGAGCTGGAGAGTCTTGTGGTCCGGCCCAGGATCCGCCCGTAGACAGCCATGGCGTGATGCCTCCGGCTGTGCTGCATGTGAGATTGCAGGGACTTCATTTGGGAAGCAGCCTTTGACAGAGAAGTCCAGAGACTTCGCTCACTTGGCTGTTTGCCATCAGCCATGGGCTCTGCTCTGCCTATTTGTGTGAACATGTGACTTTTTCTCGCTGATCACAGCTGGGCTGCTTTAGAAGGCAGCAGCCTTCAGAATACATTTACCTCCAGGCCATTTTTTACACGTCCAGAAGCTGCCTTCTTCAAATGGTTAACCCTGCTTTTGGTCATCCATTAAGCTGACATGTTAACCATGGTCTGAGTTTTAGAAGAAACTTGGAAAGGCTTTGATTTCTGCTAATACTTTGGCTGTATGCCTTTGTTTTATTCTTGCTAATGGCATGGCTTCGATCAAAAATAAATTAGTGTGTCCTCATTATTAATGTGGTTGTGTTCACTTGTATTTATAAAATGTATGTGTACTGCGCATGTCGTTTATACTTAAACCTGCTTTGTAACATTGTTACATTTTACTTTAATGTACTGTGGTGTTTTTTCTTGTTTTGTTTTGTTTTTTTTGTGGTTTTGATAAACTTTATTAATCCCTCGGGATGGTTCCTCTGGGAAATTCAGTTTCTAGCAGCAACAATACACCAGCATAATAGTACAGTTACACAATAATAAAGTAATAAGTAATAGAGTAATAAATAGTGGTAGGATGATGGTAATAATTATTGAACGGGTCAATTGCACAGTCATGGTCTATTGTAAGGTTACTAAAAAGTCCTTCAGTCTCCCCTCCTGTTCCCCATGGCTGTGCATGTGTGTATTTTAACGTTTAGTTTTTCTTAAACTATAATTATTCATATTTTTTTATTTTCATTGCATTGTAATACATGTAATGTTTTTAGCATAGTTTTAATGAGAGGAGGAGAAGCGATACCTGGTTGTACACTTGTGTTAGCTGTCATACAGTGACTGGATGGAAAGGAGGGTAGCTGTCAGCACGTGACTCTGGTATCGGGAGTAAATGTAAAGATACCACGTGTATCTTCATCTCTCACTGGCCAGACAGACTCAGGGGTGACTGCATACCTGCCCGGCCCTCTTGCAGACCAGGAGCGGTACTGATGGAGTCCTACAGGCCATGCAGTGGGCCTCTGTCTGCGCCTGCGCAGAGGATCCTGTCTGCCCTGCGGGCTCAGTACAGAGCTGGAGCAGCCGGGAGGCAGCCGTGTGAGTGTCCCTGTCTCTGTCCTCTGTGGCTGCCCATGGCTGTCATGCTATCAGTCAGGCTTAGTGACCATGCTGGGATTTTACCATTATATCCCACCAGGACACTTTATTACATTCAGCCCATGGCCGCATCTTTGCTATGCTAAGCTAACTAGAGGCATCATCCTTGGTTGTTGCTACATTAGAATAATATGACAGTAATTATTCTGCTAGTTTGAATAATGTCGTGCTTTTCATGGATTCTGTAATGGCAGTGAAGACTAGCATTGAGCAGTTAGATGGTTTATTGTCATTATTGGCAGCAAGAATGCGGCAGGAGACTTGGAATGAAGTTGGGGAGGAAGGAAGGCAGGGCAGGGTGCAGGAGCTTAGGTAAGTGGCCAGCAGTGAGCAGGTGAAAGTGAACAGCGGGGGGCGGTATTGCGGAGTGCGGCCTCACGCTCAGTGGCCGAGCCGCTGAGGCTGGTTCCTCGTTGGTCAGCAGTTCCTGTTATTCGCCTGCACTGTACATATAGGAGCCTGTGCGGTTGTGGTGGAGCAGTGCTCTTCAGCTTGTGGTTCACATCCCAACATATACAGGGGCTGTGAGATGATGTCAGGCCCAACTGCCCTGACAAGGAACTCTCTGCTGCCCCCCTCTGGACCCTGCCAGCTAGAGCCCAGTGAGACCTGGTGAGTGTGAGGCTTTAGGGTGCATAACAGCACATCATGTACCAAGCCACAATTTAGCTGCGCAATTTGAGTAGAGATCTGTAGACAGAAGAAATGTGTCACTTCAGGGGTGGACAGGGACGGCCCAGACTTACCACCCAGTGTTCTCAGCCAACGGAACAGGGTGTTTCAAGAAGTGAGGTGCCCAGATTGGAGACCGAATGGGGGAAGCACTGGGCTCAGGGACCGTCGGGAGGAAAGGCGTGGTCCCTGACGTGTGCGGTCCCCAGCGGATGGAGTACAGCCATGGGGAAACCTGTGCTGCCTTCTCAGTGGGCCCTGGACCACCATGCAGAGTGGACTGGCACCAAGAACCAGGGGGTCGACACAGCCTGGGATGGAGGAGAGGATGTTGACAGTGTGATGCGGGTCTGGGCCCATGATGGAAGGGGACCGATGGCTGATTCAGAGTGTATGTCAGGACCCTGTGACCGGAATAGGTTCAGTAAGAAGGATGTAGTGCAGGGGGCTCCGGCGGTGCGGGAGGAAGACAAGAGAAGGGTAGGTAAGCTGAATGGCATGCTGGGAGTTTGGCCAACCCCTTCACATCATTACAGGGACTTAAGGGGATGAGGCCCATTTGGGTAGCTGTACATCTCTGGTCAGGACAGCTTGATGTGATCTTTCACAAAAATGGCACCGTCTTACAGGCCCAGGGGACGCGCTGCCGTATTGTGTGGCCGATTTGCTCCTAAGAATGCATCGTAATCTGATCCCGGTCCTGTGCCTGTTTCTCTGGCGCTTACCTGCTTTCAGCCTTGGCCGATGCACCGGCTTCTGAGGAAGGAGCAGCAGCATCATATCGTTGGAAGGAAGCCATCAGCCAATCGGATGCGCTCACGGGACGAGCCGTCAGCCAGTCAGGTTCCTACTTCTCCCTCGCATACTGTCCTGCCTGGTAACAGCCCAGCGGCTCAGAGAGAGCCGTGTTGGGTGTATGATCTGCTCGGCCTGTGACATTAAAGGTGTCTGCGCATGTCCCTGTTCTCTGGTGCCAGTCAGATGGAAGTGTACTCACTGTTGGGCAGGAGGGGAATGGCAGTAAATACAGGAGTGGCCCGTGTCTCGGTACCATTCCAGCACCCCCTGTCTACCTCCTTCCGAAATGCAAGGTGTTACGTTGAGGGCCAAGCGAGTGGGGGTTTTCCAGGAGGAATGCATAGCCTCCTCCACAGAAACTTCTACATGTCTGTTTGGCTGCTTCTCTCAAATTAGCCACAAGGTGGCGATAGTGTGAAAGATAAATTTCAGGCGGCATAAATTCAGTGGGGGTCTTGTTTGATTTAGCCCCATAGCTGTCCTGTGGTGGCTAGATGTGTATAAATACATTAACAGAGATTCACATTTAACTTGGGAAATATGAAAGAACACCCATTTGGGGAAATGTTATGTTCAAATAGGGCTTTGAGGTCAAATTTAAGTACGGTATTAGGATATATTATGGCTGTACACTTCAGCTTTTTTTAGAGTCTTGCTATTTTGCACTTAATATTCCTTAAGATTTCACAGTTATTTATTGAGTTATTAGGGGTCTTCATGGTTTCTAATTTAAGGAGAGAGAAAAAATTCAAATTTAAAAATATCTAAGTACTATCTTAGATATTAGAAAATGTTGGTTAGGTTCAATGCTATGTGGCTGCTAAGGTCTCTTCAGGACCGTTGTGGAGGTGACCCCCTCAGCGCAGACTCTTATATAAGGCTGACAGCCTGAGAGGGGTAGAGCTCCCAGTGTTTGGGTCTCTCAGGGCCCCGCAGGCAGCTAGCCAGCTGCTGATCCAGCGACCCGGCCGTCCGGCCAAGTGTTTGGGGGCAGGGGTGTCAGCCTGCCTCAGCTCTCATCATCACCCCGGGCGGTGGGGGGGGGGCTCTGCGGCAGGGTGGCAAGGCCATCGGCGCTGTCTGGGATGCTCCGGTACGGACTGTTTGTTCCGTTGAATTGATAGCTCTGTAAATGTTCTCTGGCTGTCTACACTGACTTCTGCCTCTCTGCTGTCTCCCTAGTGTCCCCTGCAGTGTGTCAGCTGGATCTGGACCTTTCTAAGCAGCCCTGCAGCCCCCAGCTCAGAGCTGAGGTATTAACTAGAATCACAGGGTTACTTAACCCTGAACCAATATTTGACGATACTGAAAATCTCAGTATAGGCTTCTTGAGCAGCAGTGGTTAATAACAGCATTTAACCTCTGAACAGTCACTGGCTTGGCCTAATGTCCCCAGTCCATAGTGGCCCTAAAAGCTGTTGCCCCAGGTGGCCCTCTTGGTGTCAAAATTGCACCCATGTGCATGTTTTTGGTTATCAGGCAAAGCAGGGTTTTAATCTCATTACAGTGAGGAAGCACAGCTCAAGCAGATGGGGTTAAAGGTCTCGTGTTAAGCTGAACCAAAGCCTTTTATAGTGGCCCAGTCGCTGGTTAGCGTATCTCCCATCTGGAGTGGTATCAGCAGTGTGTCGTGTTTTGGGCCCAACACTGCATTCAGGGCTGGGAAAATGCAGAACTGGAACGGCTGCTGCTTTAATAATCATAACATGTAAATGAGCCAGTTGTCTTCTGAAGAACTATCTGCAAATGTGAAGAGGTCCGCTGTTCTAGTTACGGCGTCCCAGCCAAGATTCCTAGAACAGGCTGATTGTCCTCCAGACGGCCCCGTGACTGACAGCTTCACGCCCGATAGGAAGCGGCGTACAGATCAAGATCCCCCGTAGAGTCAGAACCCGCAGAAAGCCGCGATGCTGCGATTGCCCGGGTGTTACGTGAACGTGGGCTGCAGAGTGGAAGCTTTTCTGTCTGTGGGGGATTCGGCTTTGTTACTGATGACCTCGGAGAGCTTATTTCATCACAGAAGTAGACTCATCATTTCCTATATGGGCAGATCTCAGATGCAGCTGAGAACAGAGCGGTGCGGATCCCCACATGCCTCCTTCCCACACACTCCCAGGGACACCCATCTGCTCCACATGGGAAACTCACCGACTGCAGCGGGGTAACTGAACTGGACATGCAGCTCCAGCTGGGGCCGCTGTCAGTGTGAGGCCTATGGCGAATCGCAGTGCATGACATCACACAATATCTACGCAAGTGTCGCCCCTACCGAGAAGAAGTGATTAGAAACAAAGCAAAGGGTCTGTCTGCCTGAATACCCTGATGGCCTGATGTCAACATGGAACATGCCCCATAAACAGTCACGTGCCATTGGTGACCTATCCCAAGTCTGGAGATCACTGTTGTGCTCGGCACTAGTGATGGGCAAATGAAGCTTCATGAACCATTTGCTGTATTTTCTGACCCAACTAGATGGTGCTCTCTGTTCATAAAGGGCTCAAAGCATGCATCAAAGCAAAGAGCACCATCTAGTGGGGTGAAAAAATACAGCAAATGGTTCATGAAGCTTCATTTGCCCATCACTACTCGGCTAACACACATTAGTCAGGGTTCTGATTGGGGAGGATGGCTGTCTGTCTGTGTTTGGGCCAGTATGCCCCAACTGTAGCAGCCCCCATTTTCCAAAGGTTTGTGCCTCATTTCTGTGAGGCTCTGCATTGTACAGGGCACTGCAGGAACAGATTGTAACACTGTACTGAAACATAAGTGATGTTTGACTATCCCACGTTTTATTTGGAGTTGGAATATCTAATTTAAATGACTGGAGTGTCTTATAAAGAGTCTTTGCAGATACTTCCATCAAGCAAAAAGGCCGAATTAGTTACTCAGTCAAAGGACCTATTGGGACAGAGGCACATTCAGAAGGAAGTCACCTCCTTTGGCTCATCATGTGCTTCTAAAGGCTAGAGTTAAAAATAGATGTGTCTGTTTTTATCTCTCTTATTTTTACTCTCTGCCATTGGAAGACAGAGGCTACGTTCATTAGACTGTCTAGAAGTTTGATGTTACATCTTTAGAAATCTGTGCTGTGTCACAGAGTAAGCCAAAATGAGTTTCCTCTTTTTAGGATCTGAAAATGGTGTAATGAAAGTGAATTCCTTAGTGCCAGTGGTAAGGATGGCACGTGTGTGTGTGCCCTCGGAATCTAGAAACGTCGCGGGCGGATTCATTGCTTGCTGGCTCTCTATCTTTTAGCTGCATCTTATTTTATTGGTATTGAACTGTTAAAATATTCTTAATTAAGGTTATTAATCAGCTGTATTTGTTGCAGACAAATTTGTCAGAGGATTTGAATAAGCGGTTGATTCTTGAAGGCCCTGCTGGTAATCTGTGATCTTATGATTAGGAGGAGAACTATGACAGAACACGAGTGTTTCTGCTGTTGTTTATAAACCCCCATCCTCTGCCCTACTTCAGGCTTGCCTCTGCATCTCTCTGCCAGACGCGTTTTTAAAAACCTTTTCTTATCACTCTTTAGCTTGGTAATTGAACAATCTTTGTAAGAAGCATATCAAGCCAAATCAGAAAACACAACAATTAGGTATCTTTATTTTAGAAAATCATTAATAAGTATAAATTCCTGATGTCTCATAAGAATCCTTTTTTGGATTACATGTTATGTTGCACATCATTTCTGTATATGGTTGTGTTTGTATGGAGGGTGATGTGATCATAGTCAGTTGATGTGTCCCTTGGTCTGGATGACTGATAAGCACTCAGGGATCTGTAAGTGCACACAGTGCTCCTTCCACGCTGGAGTCCTTTGAGTTTGAATGTCCGGGTGTCTACAGATAAGGAAGTGTAGGGTTTACTACTGTAGGCTGCAGGCACATCATTATTCTGTTTTCTTCTGAGATTCCTTTTGAGCTAAATAAAGTAGCAGAAGTAAACTCACCGAAATAACCTTGGGGACAGATACCTTAGATAACCTCCTTGTTGGTTCTGGCCAGAGTGAGGCTGAGACACAGGACGCTCCTTACCCTGTGCGCTGAGCGCTTATATGAATGTCTCCTCCTTCACCTTGCTGAAGGCTTCCTCTGATCCTTTGATCCGTAAAGGTCTAGTGCCTTGGCCGAGGCAGTCAGTCAACAGTGAAGAGTAACTAAAGTAATGCCCATTCTCATTTTTGGAGGACAAAATCAAGAGGCTGTCATATATTTCTGCTTATATTGAACACATAGCATCTTATGCAGTTGCCATACTTGCTATTGCATTTTCTATTAACATAAATTTATATGAAAATGCTACAATTATCTTAGTTTGTGAAGTAGTATTTAACATCTGAATGTAATTGGAGGGATTACTTAATCATGTCAGAATGTGGTTTAATCTGGTGCTAATGGTTGAGTCTGATGCCTTTTCTCCACCCAGTACCCTGTCACTTTCCTCAAACTGGACCTTAGGGAAATTTATACGTTCTGAATTTGGAAACTCGCGTAGCATCACTGACAGGCCATAGAAGCCATTCTTTCTAGCAGTCACCCTGACAAAATTATCCTGCTCCTCATCTGTCTCTACTGCGCAGGTCGGTGGAGGCAGCAGCGAAGGACAGGCATGCAAAATAGATGAGAGTCTGACTGCCTGTGGAGCGGGATACAACCCCCCCCTCGGAACCCAGACCACCTTCCTGTCTTCGGCGGTCCGTGGCCCACCTCAGCCTAATAGCCGGAATGCCGGAATTCACCGTGGCTTTCTGAAGAGGAAGTGTGTCCCTTCAATCCCTAAGAAATGCGTCAGGTGGGCACCCCCACCATCTCAGGCAGCTCACCGGCCAGATAGACAGGCGTCACTAGATGCTTCTCTGGGCTGTGGAGTCCTTGGAGTGAGGAGAGAAGGTCGGGCTGTCCTCGGG
Source organism: Paramormyrops kingsleyae (assembly GCF_048594095.1). NCBI lineage: Eukaryota > Metazoa > Chordata > Actinopteri > Osteoglossiformes > Mormyridae > Paramormyrops > Paramormyrops kingsleyae. The sequence continues at coordinate 12,318,308 of NC_132808.1, read as the reverse complement.
ACAGAAGGAGCAGCGCACAACCCACAGGGGGCGCCACACCTTGCAGCAGCTGCCAAGGGACTGAGAAATGGAGGTTCCCCCAGACCAGGCCTCGATGTGCAGCCTGAGGACAGCCAGGCGGCCCACGGCTCCGCAGGAGGAGCTCCCAGCAGAGAGACGCCTCTCAGACCACCGCTCTTCCTGACCTCCGACTCCAGGGTGCGCCATGTCTGCCGGCTGAGTGAGAAGGAGCGTGCCCAGCTCCTGCAGGAGGTCAGCCAAGTGCCAGCACTGGCCCTCACTCTGGTGTACCAGGACGGCACCACCCAACTGGACCCGGAGCCGGTAAGCAGAGTACCTCAGCTTTCTCTTCCTGGCAGAATTGCGCAGAATCACAGTGTGAGTGATGATGAAAGCAGATGGTTTGGCCCTTCGGTCATTTAATAGATGTAGAAAGCACAGATATTACGATAGTTAACCTGAAGCCTGCTCTGTCTCCCCTGCAGAAGTCCTGCCCCTCTGTCTCTGGGATCCTGGTTCTGTTAAAGAGGGAGCCGGCTGTGGCACTATCTGACCAGGGCCCTGGTGCAGGAGATGGCCTCATCTACCTGAGGCTGGATCAGCAGCAGACAGACCAGAATATGGATCTCTTTAGCAGGTCCAGAAGAGGGAACCCTTGATGATTGAGGGAGGAGGGTAATTATGTCATTTCATTTGAAAGAGCAGTAATAGCAGTAAGCAGTGATTGTGGCTCCGCTGTGTGGCCCTCAGGGACCTGGTCCTGCAGGTGGTGACCGGGACCCAGCAGGCCGTGTGCTACAAAGCGAAGGAGCTGCTCCGTGCCGCCCTACAGCACTGCGGGGGGCGTCTGAGCTGGAAGCAAGGCAGGCTGGGGGGCTGGCATAGGTTACAGAGGGGCCTAGCATGGAGAGGCCGTTTTACTCAGTACCATAAAGCCTGTTGAAGCTAACATGTTAGCCTGTTGTCCTGTGCGGTAACTGCCCCGCTGCATTGGCGGCATAGTGTTAAATCCGCCATGCGTGGACAGGGAGCCCAAGCGCATTGACTGTCCCCTTCTGTGCCCAAGTTTCCCGCTGCTGCCTGCTGGACCCTCAGATTGCGGCCTGGCTGCTCGACCCCGGCGACTCCGCTTCCAGCTTCCCGGCCCTGATGACCAAACACGGCGCCGCCCTGGGGCTCCGGCTCCCGCTGGGAAAGGTGGGCCCAGTTCTGTCTCAGTCCCGCCGGTAGTGAGCGTACAGGCCGCTTACCCCGGCTGTCGTCATGTCACTGTCCCTCTCTCAGCTGTGCAGCGTGATCGCCAGCCTGTCCCTGTTATACAGCCTGATGATGCACCTGCGCTCCAGCTTACAGGTGAGCCGCCCCGCCAAACACCGCTGCCATTTCCCTCCCATGATGCCGAGCCCCACACTGTAGCATGGCACTGCCTTTACATGTAAGCTAAGCCTCCCCCTTCCTGTTCCCACTCTGCAGACCCGTGGGCTGGGAGAACTCTTCTCCAACCTGGAGCTCAGTATGGTCCCAGTGTTGGCAGGTGAGAGGAGGGGGAGGGTTGTTCTGTTATTTCTCTTAATAGAGCCAAACAGCCACTAATATGCATCAAACACATGCCAGTCGGTGTAAAAGAAAATGCAGATGGGCTCTATGATGAGTGCTGTAAGACCACAGATCACCTCACGGCTGGAGTCGGGCCCAGGGTGTTTGGTACAGGTGGTGGGCCGGTACCTGTCCATCCCTGCAACCCAGCTGGACTCGGCTAATCGGGCATGAAGGCACTGTGTAGACCCAGTATCATAGGGGGGGTGGCTGAGTGTGGGGACACAGGCAGACAGCAGTGCTGGCCAGTGGAGATCTGGAATCACAGCAAGCTCGAGCACCTGTTGATGTGTAGAGTCTGAAGCAGGTTGTGTTCTGCGCAGCAATGGAAAGCCACAGGATCCACGTGGACAAGGATGCTTTGAAGAGGACCTCTGAGCTGCTGGGGGTAATAGCCGTCCATGACATTGCCTGTTTAGGAGGCCTGCATACAGTTCCTTCTATTGCACTGCGAACACTGCGAAGGTTACTAGAAAATAGAGATTAGGAGCATATTTCACAAGGAGGTTACTTATCTCTATTGTTTCAACCTATTAGGAGTGCATACGTATTTATGGCCTGTTATTAATGTGAGTAGGTGGGTTTCTGTCTCTTTGGTGACAGTGTGGCGCGTACTGAATCTGTGTATCCTGCTGTATGTGCTGGGGATCCGTGTCCATGAACGGAAACAGCCCTCACAGCTCAGCCGCTTCCTCCTGCAGCTTTCCGACACCCGGAGTGTTGTCAGCCCCCTCGCTGGATTAGCCGCTTCGCTGTGTTTGGCAGGATTCCCCCCCCCCCCCCCGTAAGCGGCGTGGCTCCCATCTTGCGTGCCTGCCGGTCTTCTTAGAGAGCATCTGAAGGTCAGCTTAGCTGTGTGATCAAAGGCGGCCCAGCGGAAGAATAGAAAAGCTGTTTCTGTCTTGCTTTCTTTTGGGACTGTGCATCTCCAGCCCCGGTAAGCTCCAGGCTGGTTGGCTGACTGCTGGGATGAGGAGCGCGCTGCTCTATTTAGTGCATAGCTGGCGTGTCACAGTGCAGCCCTGAGTTATTTCTGCCTCCGCTGCAGGACCTTTTGAAGACGGATAATCCCACAGTCATGTCTCCTGTACCAGGCTGCCTCCTCTTGGGTCTTTAGTGTGGGATGGCACAGCAGAGGCTCACGTGCGCGCGTGTGTGTGTGTGTGTGTGTGTGTGTGTGTGGCACCACAGATACCCAAGCACACTGACAGACACCCAGCGTACATCTGCATTCCCAGCAGAGCCAGTCTAGGCACTATACTTGGGAGCAAAATGCAACATACTGGCATTTTTGGCTCCGGACGCTCAGGATATTTTCAGCAGACAACACAACCTGGCTGGCCTTCATCCTGATCCTGAGCTGTATCTTCCATTAGGGCTCTAGGTGCTTACAAAGTCAGGCTTTGCTGGCTTTCATAATGACACATACCATGGTGCTGCTTAACATCTCCTGAAATGCACTTTGATAATTCACAAAATAAGAAGCTTCCATTCAGCTGTACTTCATGGATTCGGGGTCTTTAAGCCTGTCATGTCACGCCAGTGGACTGTAGCTGTAAGTCATGATAGACAGACCCCAGCCTCACCTTGGGTGGGGTGAAGCTTGTTAGGTTTGCGTTCACCCTAACCTGTGCACCTCTGTGTGTGTGACGCCATAACCTGTGCACCTCTGTGTGTGTGACGCCCTAACCTGTGCACCTCTGTGTGTGTGACGCCCTAACCTGTGCACCTCTGTGTGTGTGACGCCCTAACCTGTCCACCTGTGTGTGTCTCACTCTCACAGCCAAGCCTCCTCCCCTAACCCTCCCGCCTGCTCATTCATGTGTGTGTCTCACTCTCACGGCCACGCCTCCTCCCCTAACCCTCTCACCTGCTCATTCATGTGTGTGTCTCACTCTCACGGCCACGCCTACTCCCCTAACCCTCCCGCCTGCTCATTCATGTGTGTGTCTCACTCTCACAGCCACGCCTACTCCCCTAACCCTCCCGCCTGCTCATTCATGTGTGTGTCTCACTCTCACGGCCACGCCTCCTCCCCTAACCCTCTCACCTGCTCATTTCTTTGTGTCGTGTCTCCAGGAGAGACTGAAACAGCTGGAGCAGGAGGCCCACCAGGCCGCGGGGCAGCACTTTCTGGTGTCCAGCAGTGTGCAGCTTCGCCAGGTTGGAGTCTCTCTCCAAAGCAGGATGACTGAGGCTGCGAGCCGACAGACTGTGACTGCGAGCCGGCTGACTGAAGCTGTGAGCCAACAGACTGTGACTGCTAGCCGGCTGACTGAAGCTGTGAGCCGACAGACTGTGACTGCGAGCCGGCTGACTGAGGCTGCGAGCCGGCAGACTGTGACTGTGAGCCGGCTGACTGTGGCTGCGAGCCGGCTGACTGAGGCTGCGAGCCGGCAGACTGTGACTGCGAGCCGGCTGACTATGGTTGCCGTCCGTCTGCCACGCAGGTTCTGTTCGAGAAGCTGCGGCTGCAGGAGCGCTGCGAGGGCAGGAAGCTGCCCAGGACGGTCCTCACGCAGCAGCAGTCCACGTCGGAGTCCGTGGTGAGCCCCCCAAAGTCACAAAACAGAGGGATCCACATAAACACCCTGGAAGTCCTGACCCCCCCGGTCAGGCATGACTGTAACAGCCCCTCTCTAACGGCCCTTTGGAGGCAGTTATTCAGTCTCGGCCTCCTTGATAAAGGCAGGCCTCTGCATTCGTCTTGCTGCTGTCGCTGTCTGCCTGCCGGCTCATTCTCGAGCGCCATCAACAGACATGATATCCGGCTCTTTCAGTGCCTATGCCCCCCCCCCCCCCAGCACGTCCCCCGTCTCCAACCTGCAGGCTCCCTGCCACCCAAACAGAGCATTAGCCCGTGCGTCTCTCTGGCCGCTGAGACGTGACACAGGTGGCGAGGCGCCGCTCACGGACGTCGGAGCCACCTTAAGAGCCGCCTGCTGACAGTGTCAGGCGGGACGTACACATGAGACCTGTGACGCATGACACACACACAGGAGGGCTGCTGTGACATAAAATTACTGTGTGTGAGAGAGACTGCAGAGCTCTGTGGTGCAGACTCTGCATGTGTGTCTGTGTCCCTCTGTGTCTGTCCCTGTGTCTGTCTGTCTGTGTGTATGTATCTGTCTATGCGTCTGTCTGTCTATGCGTCTGTCTGTCTGTGTGTGTGTATCTATGTGTCTGTCTGTCTGTGTGTATGTATCTGTCTATGCGTCTGTCTGTCTGTGTGTATGTATCTGTCTATGCGTCTGTCTGTCTGTGTGTATGTATCTGTCTATGCGTCTGTCTGTCTGTGTGTATGTATCTGTCTATGCGTCTGTCTGTCTGTGTGTGTGTATCTATGTGTCTGTCTGTCTGTGTGTATGTATCTGTCTATGCGTCTGTCTGTCTGTGTGTATGTATCTGTCTATGCGTCTGTCTGTCTGTGTGTATGTATCTGTCTATGCGTCTGTCTGTCTGTGTGTATGTATCTGTCTATGCGTCTGTCTGTCTGTGTGTATGTATCTATGTGTCTGTCTGTCTGTGTGTATGTATCTATGTGTCTGTCTGCGGAGCAGTAAGCCTCATCCTGCCCCTTCATCACCTTAGCTACTGTACTGGTGCAGAATGGCTGCCGTTGGATCATCCAGGTGGGGGCCACACAGCGGTGGTGGTTGAAGTGGCTCCCATTGCTTCTGTAAAGCACTTTGGGTGTCTTGAAAAGTACTGTATGAATGTAATATTCCTTCATCCATCTATTCACCAACAGCCTGGCATGTGCGTGGTGTAGCACGATAATCTCTGAATCTGGGGCTGTCCGTGGTCCTGAAGGGAATCCGGATTCCCTCCTACCCACTCAGTCATTCTCTCATTCATGGCACTCCTTTTCCTGTAGCTACTGCAGCTGCAAGACCTGCATCCTCTGCCCAAGATCATTCTGGAATACAGGCAGGTGAGCTCCTGTGTGTGGCCCCTCAGCCGTGTGGGCTGTGGCACCTACTGCAGTGAACCTACTGCAGTGAACCTACTGCAGTGAACCTCTGGGGGGGACTTGCTGCCCCCTCTAACAGGAACACAGGCTTGTGTTTGCCCATTTAAAACAGCACAATGCAGTGACTTCCTGTCCTCTTCCTGTCTGATTCATACCGATTCACGTCGTTCCAGTTAAATCTCATCAGCACCACCATAGTTACTTTGCATAAAATATTTAGGGTCATTTGGACAAGGTGGGGTATTAAAATGGCTGTTTGGACACATCTCTGTCACACTCTTTGAGGATGGGGGTGGCTGTGGTCAGTAACAGGAAGCCCATCAGCACTGTTTCTGCTCTCAGGTGCACAAGGTGAAGTCCACCTTTGTCGACGGGATTCTGTCCTGCATGAACAAGGTAAGCTCACTGCCTGGAGGGTAGCAGGCTAACCGCGGCTGGAGTGGGTCACTAAAGAGTCCTGGCACGTCTGCATGAAACAGCGCAAAGGGCCGAATGCTGTCTTCATGCTGTTATGTAGTGGCTGTGCTCTTAGACTGAGCTGGTGCCTTTTTAGTCGCTGCATATAGACTCACTATACAGTGGGGATGACTGATAAGAACCAACCAGGAATTTGTTTTGCCACTTGTGAGGGCCTTTTGACTCGGGTCGTAAATGTCTCCCTGCGCCTGATGTTACCAGGTTTCATTCTGCGTTGCATTTGGACCTGTGCATCTCTGTGTGTGTGAGACGCCCTAACCTGTGCACCTCTGTGTGTGTGACGCCCTAACCTGTGCACCTCTGTGTGTGTGACGCCCTAACCCGTGCACCTCTGTGTGTTTATGACGCCCTAACCTGTGCACCTCTGTGTGTGTGACGCCCTAACCTGTGCACCTCTGTGTGTGTATGACGCCCTAACCTGTGCACCTCTGTGTGTGTGACGCCCTAACCTGTGCACCTCTGTGTGTGTGACGCCCTAACCTTAAATTAGACAAATCCAGATAAGCAAGAAATCTTGCTTTTTGAAACAGGCCCCTGGTATTGCTAAATGGCTTTCCGACTTGTACTGGAACGCGTTTAACTGGTGAGTGACATCATTCCCAATTCTGAGTTCCGACCTCCGAGGTAAATGGAACGCAGCATCAGTTTCACATGTTGCTGCTGTGGTCGGGACACGCCCGCATTAATCTAGTCCTAGCACAGCTTTTTATTTTTACAGATTCTTCCTTAAACCAAACACTAGGTGGCAGGGATGCGCTTGGTACCTGATAGATGTGCTCTTTTTTCTGAAATCCTCTTGAACACGTTTCTCATTCTGAACGTGTCGTTAATAAGCACGGAGAACATCTTTATTGGGGTTGACAAATTGAAGATCTGATTTATGATCTAGGCCTGATGTGGTCAGGGAGATTGGCTCCTTTTGTTTCCTCAGATTATGATGGCTAGGCGTGTATCTGAACTCCAATGTCGGGGGGGGGGTACTATGAATGTCAGGGGTGCAGTCAGTCATTATGTTTACAGACTGAGGCACCCTTTCAGACGTGTCATTGGCTTATGGTTAGTGACTGTGGTCCGCTCACTGTTCACTGGTAATTAATGGAGGCCTATCTGGCTTACAGTGTCTTTCTATGACTGACATGTGTGGGATTTCCCCCCTCAGACGTCAGTCTTCTGCACATGGAACCAGACAAGCACCGTGAGCGGGAGGCTGTCAGCGAAGCGCCCTGTGAGTTCCGTGATGCCCTTTCCCAGGCACCCCCACTCTTTCCATGTTCTTCCTTTACCTTTTACTGTGTACTTCTCCTGCTCCCCCTCTTTGGGTCATCTGCGCCTTACAATGAAAGGGTCAGCAAACCCCTGCATTCTCACTACTGGAGCTCACTGTCTGGTGCTGTCTGATGGTGAGCTTGCTTGTGAGTGTCACTCTCTATGGCCCTCTTACTGATGGTGAGCGTGCTTGTGAGTCAGACCCTCTGCCGCCCTCTCACTGATGGTGACCGTGCTTGTGAGCCAGACCCTCTGCCGCCCTATTGCTAATGGTGAGCGTGCTTGTGAGCCAGGCCCTCTGCCGCCCTCTCGCTGATGGTGAGCGTGCTTGTGAGCCAGGCCCTCTGCCACCCTCTCGCTGATGGTGATCGTGCTTGTGAGCCAGGCCCTCTGCCGCCCTCTCGCTGATGGTGAGCGTGCTTGTGAGCCAGGCCCTCTGCCACCCTCTCGCTGATGGTGATCGTGCTTGTGAGCCAGGCCCTCTGCCGCCCTCTCGCTGATGGTGAGCGTGCTTGTGAGCCAGGCCCTCTGCCGCCCTCTCGCTGATGGTGATCGTGCTTGTGAGCCAGGCCCTCTGCCGCCCTCTCGCTGATGGTGATCGTGCTTGTGAGCCAGGCCCTCTGCCGCCCTCTCGCTGATGGTCAGCGTGCTTGTGAGCCAGGCCCTCTGCTGCCCTCTCGCTGATGGTGAGCGTGCTTGTGAGCCAGGCCCTCTGCCGCCCTCTCGCTGGTGGTGAGCGTGCTTGTGAGCCAGGCCCTCTGCCGCCCTCTCGCTGACGGTGAGCGTGCTTGTGAGCCAGGCCCTCTGCCGCCCTCTCGCTGGTGGTGATCGTGCTTGTGAGCCAGGCCCTCTGCCGCCCTCTCGCTGACGGTGAGCGTGCTTGTGAGCCAGGCCCTCTGCCGCCCTCTCGCTGACGGTGATCGTGCTTGTGAGCCAGGCCCTCTGCCGCCCTCTCGCTGACGGTGAGCGTGCTTGTGAGCCAGGCCCTCTGCCGCCCTCTCGCTGATGGTCAGCGTGCTTGTGAGCCAGGCCCTCTGCCGCCCTCTCGCTGATGGTCAGCGTGCTTGTGAGCCAGGCCCTCTGCCGCCCTCTCGCTGATGGTCAGCGTGCTTGTGAGCCAGGCCCTCTGCCGCCCTCTCGCTGAAGGTGATCGTGCTTGTGAGCCAGGCCCTCTGCCGCCCTCTCGCTGATGGTCAGCGTGCTTGTGAGCCAGGCCCTCTGCCGCCCTCTCGCTGAAGGTGATCGTGCTTGTGAGCCAGGCCCTCTGCCGCCCTCTCGCTGATGGTCAGCGTGCTTGTGAGCCAGGCCCTCTGTCGCCCTCTCGCTGATGGTGATCGTGCTTGTGAGCCAGGCCCTCTGCCGCCCTCTCGCTGATGGTCAGCGTGCTTGTGAGCCAGGCCCTCTGCCGCCCTCTCGCTGAAGGTGATCGTGCTTGTGAGCCAGGCCCTCTGCCGCCCTCTTGCTGATGGTCAGCGTGCTTGTGAGCCAGGCCCTCTGCCACCCTCTCGCTGAAGGTGATCGTGCTTGTGAGCCAGGCCCTCTGCCGCCCTCTCGCTGATGGTCAGCGTGCTTGTGAGCCAGGCCCTCTGCCGCCCTCTCGCTGAAGGTGATCGTGCTTGTGAGCCAGGCCCTCTGCCGCCCTCTCGCTGATGGTCAGCGTGCTTGTGAGCCAGGCCCTCTGTCGCCCTCTCGCTGATGGTGATCGTGCTTGTGAGCCAGGCCCTCTGCCGCCCTCTCGCTGATGGTCAGCGTGCTTGTGAGCCAGGCCCTCTGCCGCCCTCTCGCTGAAGGTGATCGTGCTTGTGAGCCAGGCCCTCTGCCGCCCTCTTGCTGATGGTCAGCGTGCTTGTGAGCCAGGCCCTCTGCCACCCTCTCGCTGAAGGTGATCGTGCTTGTGAGCCAGGCCCCCTGCCGCCCTCTCGCTGATGGTGATCGTGCTTGTGAGCCAGGCCCTCTGCCACCCTCTCGCTGATGGTGATCGTGCTTGTGAGCCAGGCCCTCTGCCACCCTCTCGCTGATGGTGATCGTGCTTGTGAGCCAGGCCCCCTGCCACCCTCTCGCTGATGGTGATCGTGCTTGTGAGCCAGGCCCTCTGCCGCCCTCTCGCTGATGGTCAGCGTGCTTGTGAGCCAGGCCCTCTGCCGCCCTCTCGCTGATGGTGATCGTGCTTGTGAGCCAGGCCCTCTGCCGCCCTCTCGCTGATGGTGATCGTGCTTGTGAGCCAGGCCCTCTGCCGCCCTCTCGCTGATGGTGATCGTGCTTGTGAGCCAGGCCCTCTGCCGCCCTCTCGCTGATGGTGATCGTGCTTGTGAGCCAGGCCCTCTGCCGCCCTCTCGCTGATGGTCAGCGTGCTTGTGAGCCAGGCCCTCTGCCGCCCTCTCGCTGATGGTCAGCGTGCTTGTGAGCCAGGCCCTCTGCCGCCCTCTCGCTGATGGTGATCGTTCTTGTGAGCCAGGCCCTCTGCCGCCCTCTCGCTGATGGTGATCGTGCTTGTGAGCCAGGCCCTCTGCCACCCTCTCGCTGATGGTGATCGTGCTTGTGAGCCAGGCCCTCTGCCGCCCTCTCGCTGATGGTCAGCGTGCTTGTGAGCCAGGCCCTCTGCCGCCCTCTCGCTGATGGTCAGCGTGCTTGTGAGCCAGGCCCTCTGCCGCCCTCTCGTTGATGGTGATCGTGCTTGTGAGCCAGGCCCTCTGCCGCCCTCTCGCTGATGGTGATCGTGCTTGTGAGCCAGGCCCTCTGCCGCCCTCTCGCTGATGGTCAGCGTGCTTGTGAGCCAGGCCCTCTGCCGCCCTCTCGCTGATGGTCAGCGTGCTTGTGAGCCAGGCCCTCTGCCGCCCTCTGCTGATGCTGATGGTGCTCAGTTCGCACCCTGGTTGTGGTCCTGTCTGCCACCTCCATTGCCATTGGGCTGTTGCTGATTAACAGGTGTAACCCTTGCAGCAAGGTCTCCATTAAGGCACCCTGAGCACTCAGCTTTCAGTGGGAGGTGCCTCATCCTGTGTGCTTTGTCTCTTTATGAAAAGAGTCCCATCAGTCAGCCGCTTTTTCACCATGATGGTGGGGATGGTTTATTTCCCCTGGTGGCTGTGCCGGTGCTTTAAATGGGGAGATTTGCGGCTGCCTGACGTGCTAAGTGTCTGCACTGCTGGCACTGAGCAGTGTATGTTCACTGAGCGGGACGGAGCCCTCCTGGATGCTGGCTCTTGTGCCTACCCGCTCCCTGCATGTTTGTCGTCGCTCTGAGCGGTGTTTAACCTCTTCCGGCGCTGTTGATCGGGGCCTCTCGCTGATGGCAGGCTCTCCTTCTGTCCCATGCTGGTTCCATGTGGCATTGCCAGCTCTGCTTACCAGTGAACGGGCGTAGGAAACCACTACGAGCTGCAGCCTGCACTGTGTATCACCCGGAGGGGAGCTGAACAAGGTCAGAGGGGCATGGAGAGCCAGCCAGGGAGGATATGAGCTGCTGTGCAGGGAGTCCCACTTCGGTTTCCTGCAGTGAGTCATCGGCTGCGTGCGTAGCTCCCATCACTGGGCTCTCGCTCCATGTCAGACCCCAGCTCTCACGCTGAGGAATACCACACTCCTCATCTCAGTGACCGCATTTATAATTTGAATGCTGGCCGCACTCCTCTGTCATACCGCAAATCGCTTGGGTGTGCTGCAGTAATGCCTCATGCCACCACCGGGCGAATCAGCTTCCCCTGCCACTGGGTCCCGTCATTTGTCTCTGAGTTGTGTTGCATTTTATTTGTCTTCTGGCCATCCGTTGCTGCAGATCAGAGGAGAGGCTGCATGTTGCAATGAAGGGGCCCCTGCATGTGTTCTCTTAGCTGCGCTGCACTGTGTGTTTGGCTGACAGGCAGAACTGCCACACCGTGGGTGTGATGTCCTGTGAAACCAGCCCAGGGGGGGGGGGTACCTTATTTGCTCACATGGTTGGCAGCTGGTAAGGATGCCCCCCCCCCCGCCGCCAACCTCCCTCCCGTTCAATATCCCATCATGTCAGGGTCCAGCAGCTGGAGATTTAAAGGCAGGACCTCAGCACCACTCAGCCACTGTCAAAGTCACATGTACGACCATTTGATGTCTGATCAGAGTTCCCCTACAGGAGCTCTGTCTGTTTATTTTGTCTTGCTGGTCGCATGGGGGTGCTGATGTCTTCCCGCATCCTGCAGCCCTGGCTACCTGTGATGTTCGGGGGCACAGATGGGTCTGAGGAGAAAGCTGGTCAACTCTGGCCGGCGCAAGCTGTCCCTGTGGGCCGGGGGGCAGCGTACTGTGTGGAGCGACCCCCTACCCAGACAGTGGAGGGATATCCTGCAGTCTCTGTCTGTGCCTGTCTCAGTATCCAGAAAGGCCCGCTTTGGTCCAGTCTAATCCGGTTTGTTCCAGCAGGGGTGGGTAGGGCAGGAGGGGGGTGCTTCCAATAGGGGGGCTGAACTCTCTCGCAATAGGTTCCTCTCTCTCCGGCACACGCCCACGGTCCTTCACGTACATATATAAAACAGGCACGCTTTCGTACATGAACTTGCGGTTATGCGCGTTCTCACACACGGAGGACGCTACATTCCCTATGTGGGGTGCACACACACCCATTGTGAGTAGCAGCTCTAAAGGAAGTGCTCTGTAGCTGCCTTCAGCACCCAGCCTGTAATTATGGGGGCCCGGCAGTGCAAGGCTGAAAGAGCGAGAGAGCCTGTTGGGATTTACATCTCTTCTTCTCCTTACACTCACCCAGTCAGAGCTGCCTTCAGTTTGTTGAAGTCTCGCCTCTCGGCCGCCCGCTTGTCGGGGAATCTGAAGCAAGCAAATGAGATGGAACTCCCTTTTCTGGCTGATATAAGCCTTGGGCCAGATATGCAGCTTTCTGTGTGAGGTGTCCTGGTTACACCCCTGATGGAGAATAAGCCACAGTCAGTTTTCGGCATTAATGTGTGTGAAATGCTGGCAGGTGCGGCGCAGCACTCGCTGAGGCCAGGGACGGCATGAGCCTCATCCCGGGCGATGTTCCAGCCTCTGGCCTTAAGGGGGCGCAAGTACACTGTCTATGGGGGTCAGACAACCTGGCAGCAATATCCAGCCCCCAACTCCACTGGGAAGTGTGTATGGGGGGGGGGGGTTGGGCTCCTGTAGTGACCAGGTCACACTGTCAGGAGAAGGTTTTCCCCCTTCACTGCTTGTCCCCAGTGTGCAGCATATTCCCTAAATGCCGCTGAGTCCCCCCCATCCCCCCGCCAGCCTCTCTCATCCTGCTAAAACCTGAAATGCGCTAATGATGCTCCCAGGGCACGTGTCCTCACGCGCCCTTTGTGCCTCGCAGAGGCTCCCTGTGAGCGTGTCACTGTAACTGCCAGCATCAGGGTGACTCTCTCTCTCACTCCCTCACTCTGTCTCTTTCTCTTACATTCTGTCTCCCACCCTCAGTAAGAGATGAGAAGATCTTACCTTCAGACAATGTCTTCCTAATGCCAAAAGCTTAATAGAGAATCTGTGTCCGGTGCTGAATATTTGATATCTGCTGCGGAACGCCGATTTATTTAGCGTGTCTGAGCCTCACCTGGCCGGCGCCCGCCTGCTCGGGACGGGCAGCCAGCCGCCTGCTCAGTCTGCCACGTCCCGCTGCCCCGCCTCGCCTCGCTCTCGTGTTACACTGGCGCGGCACTCTGCCTTGCATTTCCGTTCCCCCATGTGACGTGTTACATGCATGTGTGACATTGCTTTGTTTGCCCTGACACCTGTGATCCTTTTCCTGATTGCTGTCTCTCTCTGGCCTCTTCCCGTGACACTGGCCTTTTCATGCTACACTCCCATAAACCGGTAGTGTCTCTCTCAGGAGTCCTCTCCTGTCTCAACACCGTTCCCACTTCCCGTTCCCCCATCCCCAGGGGCGTCAGACCACCCTGCTCCAATTGGCCAGCATATCTGCTGCCTCGTGAGCTGCTGTGGGGAGCGAGGGGAGACAGCAGCGCCCGTCGTTCTCCCACCCAACCAGCAGGAGGCAGTAAAACCTCAGGGCCTCGCATCACTTAAACTCTATGCCACCATCACACTTCACAAAAACGGCACACTGTGCTTTCCTTGCCTCCCTCCCGACCCTTTGGTCCTTCAGCTTCACTGGGGTGCCTCTGGACCCCCCCCCCCACCGCCTCGCAGCCCCCCACAGTGGGTGATAATGAATGCCTTCTCCGCATGCATGCCATGCTGTGTTTGGTAATAAGCTGGCCCGGCTCCAGCAAAGAGCACTCTGCTGCCCCCTGGGGGAATCCACTGCATGCGGGGGTCACATACCCGTAGTTTCAGTTCTATACACAGCTTCCTCTCTGGGTGCAGTCTAGTAGAAAGCCTCTGATGATGCCCAGCTCCGGACGCCTCAGTAAGCAGCCCGTTAGGAAACGCATCATGTAAAGATGGGGGTTGCATGGCCATCCCACCCTGCTTCCCTCAAAGACTCCGCCCTGCGAGGCCCGGTGGCGCACACTCAGGAGCTCTAATACTGCAGTATTACTTCCTCAAAGCAGAATTTTAGCTGTAAGTCACCCACCTTTTCTATGTCAGTGCTTTCATTGTTGAGTTCAAGTCTGGTAAACAGGGTTAATTGTGATGTGACACCTTGCTGGCACATGTTAGCCAGCAGGGGGTGCTGTGAGAGGGCGGCACCACACGGCAACCTGTCAAGGCTGTCCTCGGTATGTCATGGCACAAGGACTGGGGGGGCGGGGGGCACAGATCTCTGGCTGAGCTTAAGTCACAGAGGGCCAGGGGGGCAGTGGCCACACAGCTGCTCTGAAGATTAGTGACAGGCCCGGCCAGGACACTGTGACATTGTCTCTGGACAGGAATGCAACTTTAGGCAAGCTTATAAGGTATATTCACAGGATATGAATATAAATAACCCTAATTATGCTGTAATTGCTAGCTATGTCTGTTTCCTGAAATTATACAGCAGTAATTGTGATGTATGTGCTGTTTCAGCCTTACCCAGTGGTACAGTGTTACGCAGCATTAATCAGGCGATGCTTTCTCTCCCCTGAAGAGCAACTTCAGGCCTTTCCTCTATGGCTGAGTCAGCACCGGCTCCGTAGCCCCCGCCAAAGACCCCCGCGAGACCCTGGGCCTCACTCCCCCCACCCAAAACACCCTCTACACGGCAGGACAGCAGATGAGAGTTCTTTATAGCCTGAGTGACTGGTGCCAGCCATGCGCGTTGGCACTCAGCTCTCTCTGAGGGCTGCCCCCTGGCATTGAAGTGGCCTGGACTTGTGTGACCCGTGACACATTGTTCCTCCAGGACTGGATTGTCTGTGACCTGAGAGGGGCGCTCAGTGGGCAAATGCATGCGGCGTTTGGGGGCGTTGTGCATCTGTCTATTTGTGGAACCTTCTGGTGTTTGCTGCAGGACGTTCTGCTCACTGTTGCATTGTTTTTCTCTGAATGGCCATGTGGGGGCAGTGCTGGCTGTGAAGACGGTGCTCAGACCCAGGGCTCTGAAGCCGAGGCAGCCTTCTGCTGTGGTCTCCTGCATGGGGAGGGTCGGGTGGGGGGGGGGCATACTTTTACAGTTGAGACAGATTGCTATTGATTTGCCGGCCTGTGCGTATGGCAACCGTCAGCACATAAAGCCATCCACCTGACCCGAGCGTTGCTCTGTTTTTAAATGTCTGCCGGGCGGCTGCTGCATGCTGTCCTCGCGTGGTTCTCGTCCTGCTCGGTATGCCATCACGCCGCATGCACACACGCCTCCACCGGGGGTATGGCGGGTCCGTGTTCTCTGTGAGCCTGGGCTGTTGACATACCTTGTGGGGGCTGGGGGGGGGGGGGGGGGCAGCACTGCATCTTCACGCCTCCAGAGGTGGGCTTTTAAATCCTGTCTGAGTGGAGCCTGCAGCTTCTCCCTGTTTTCTCTGGGTGCTCCAGTTTCCCCCTACAGTCTAAAGACATGTGGGTGTGTGTATTTTTGTGCCTCTTAATGGCAATTAATCTGTGTGTCCTGTAATAGCCTGGCATCCCATTCAGGGCATCCCCTGCCTGGTGCCCAGTGCTTCCTGGAATAGACTCAGCGTGGCCCTGGTTACGATAGGTGGGGAAGCTGCTGGCATTATGATTGGGGTCCGTCGTGTGACTGGGAGATGAGAAGCCCACTGGCTGCCCTGCGACCACGCTGACGCCGTCTGTGGGGGCATGTCCGGCCCCTGGGGCTGCCCGTCCGCGTGCGTCACCCTGAGGGAAACACTGCCCGCTTCTGGGTTCTTGGCCACCGTCGGTGGAGCCGGATGAGAGTGAGTCACCTGTTTCTCACTGAGCGGCACCATGAACCTGCGAGGCTCTCTGGGCCTGAATCCCCCAGACTCCGGCAGCCGCGCCCAGCGGCCCCCAACCCTCCAACCCTCTGTCACCAGCTTTGTGTCACTGGTGATGAACACAAGCGTCGCCTTTGTGGGGGACTCCTCATGCGGAGACCTGTGTTTGCACAACTGCTTCATGCTGACAGCCGCTCCCTGCCCACAGCTACCATGGAAACCAGAGCGGCGGTGGGCTACCTGTGCTGTTTTCACAGCCAGCATCACTATCTGCAGGCCAGCCACAGAAAGCCTGCCGCTTTCCCGTCCATCTCACCCTGCCAACCCCAGCACCATTAATCACTACTCCAGACAGTGCTAATCTATCTCTCTCTCTCTCTCTCTCTCTCTTTCTTTGTCCCCTCTTCCCTCCCTCTGGCTCTCACCCAGACCCTCCACTAGTTAGAGGAGGGGTCGCAGATCATTAGCTGTGCGCAGGCCCCAGTGGCCCCCGCCTCAGAGTGATGAGCCTGCATTCTGCGGCAGATTCAGGTCGATGCACTCTCTCTCTCTCTCTCTCTCTCTCTCTCTCTCACACACACACACACACAGAAGGCTGAATGCAGCATGAGGAGAGCAGCAATGATGAAATGTTCCTAATAAGGGTGGTGATAGGTACAGAAGGTGTGTGTCTGTCTGTGTGTGTGTGTGTGTGTCTGTGTGTGTGTGTGACAGTATCGCTGCTGACTCAGGGCCCAGCATATGCTGGGGGTGGGGATGCTCAGGGCAGGAGGGAGGCCCTGGGGTGGCGCTAGCCGTCTGTCAGCCTGGCTTTGCTCCCCAAACTGCGTGATGGCGGCGTCTTATGTGTCGGTGGCGATGAGGCCCATGCATGTCTGTTCGGGTGTTGGATGTAAAGGCCGCAAATACACATGTGACATCCAAGCCTGCCGCCTTGCTGAATGTGAGACCTGCGTGCGCAGCCCCCTCGGATCGATGGGAGCAGTGTTGGAACGCTTTTAGAAGGAGCGCCGCAGGCAGGGCATGATGGGAGTGCTGACCAGGCAGATCTGATGCTCTGAATCACAGCGCGGTGGGGGAGGGGTCACTCCTGCCTCACCCTCACAGGACAGGCCAGGGCGGTGGGGGTTAAGCCAAGCCGTGGGCTGGCGGGCTGGTCCCTGCCTTCCCCGCCTGTGTCTGTGTGCCAGCGTACATGCGATACGTGCAGCGTGAAATCACGCGTGTATGTCTGTCTGCGCCTGTCTGCCGCAGTCCTGCCCTCTCTGCCAGCCCGCATGAATAATTGAGGTTCTCCGCGGGCAGATATTCCCGGCTCCGCATTACAAAGGCGGGGAGAGGCGCATAGATGCATAAATGAATTCCCCGCTCTGGCCAAAGAATGAGAGAATCTTCATCTGCCTCCGCATTTGCATTTCTGATAAATTAAAAAAAAAATACCTGCAACCCTAGCTGTCGCATGCAGCAGGAAGAGGCCTTAGACTGCTCTCATCGATCTTCGGGGGAGATGGATGCGCAGGACTTTGCTGTGAGCCAGGGCAGCTGCAGAAACGCCGCACAAGAACAAGAAAACCAAAATGGAGGACAAAGCAAACATTGAGGTTGAAGATCTAGGGGGATAAATCATTCTCCCCCCCCCCCCCCCCCCCCCCCTCATTTCTCCCCAATTTGCTCAGTCTCAGGCGAAGTTCTGCATTCAGGTGAAAATCAATGAGGCCCTGAGGTAAAATGCGCACCCTGTAGCGGTTATTAGAAGCACTACCTCTAACTTAAGTCAGTGTGAATGCATTCGGAGCTGGACGCCTACAGCCACCAGGGGGCGATGCTCCATCTACCCACTCTCCATGAGACCTCTTAGGAAAGACCCTATGTGTATGTGTATATATATATAATATATACCCAGAGAGCTACCTTCTCAAAGTTAGGTTGTGTGGCCCAGCTTAGGAGCCTTGTGGATAAACAAAGGCAGGAAGGAAACGAGGGGGTCAGGATGACTCCAGCGGTATCTGTGTGTCAAGGTTGATTGCGACCCCCCCTGTTTGACTGTGGCCATAAGGGGTCAGGGCGCAGGCAGGTGCTGGAGGCCAGGAGGGTGGAGAGGGGCAGGCAGGTTACGGTTTAACGTAATGGAGCCTAACATCAAAGTGTGATCAGAGATGGCATGACTGACTAGCGCCAGGACAGAAGGGCACTAGATTGCAGTAGATTATAGCAGATTACCCCTCCGGGTCCCCAGGCACTGGAACATTAGCCACTCCCTCTGCTGGGCATGGGAAGCACTGGCTGATTGCTCTCAGACGTCGGCTTCTCCAGGGTGGGTTGAGATGCTGCAGCTGTGGGACGTGCTGATGTTTGCCCGCACTGAGGCATTCAAACGCATTCCTGAAGCCAGCTGGGTTGCCGTGGTGACCTCGGCCCACGAGGCAGGAAATCTCATTCGGTGTGGCCTCCGGCATGAAGCTGTGCCGTCCCAGAATGCATCTCTCAGGCACGCGAGGAGAATGCTACAGCAAGGTTAGCCAGCATCCTCTCCACTGCAAATCCGTCCTGACCTGCACAGGGAGTGGACAGGATGTCAGTGAGCCACAGGGTCACCGGGGACGGGTGCCTGGTTGCGGCCTCGGGCGTGGCTTCCTGTGCAGCTCCACTAACAAAGAGCCCTTTGAGTTGCCAGCAGACAGCCTGGCACGTGGCAGTGCCACACGCAGGGGCGTCCTCATCCAGAGCGGAATGCCCCGTTCGGAGGTCTTACCCACCTCGTTTCACGATGCCCCTGTTTGCTTGTACAAGTAGAAGAGGGAGAGAGAGAGAGGCCCTCAGTACCTTTAAAGCCATAATGAAGTGCTTTTCTGATCAGGCAGTTTAGAGGTGACCTTTAGCATAGGTTCTAACTCTCATTGGCGCTACCCTTTTCAACTTGTGCTGAGCGCTGGTGACACATCTTCTGGGGGTCACTGCCTCGTGCTGTTTTCTTGTGTGTGTTCCTCCCTCCTGCAGTTAAGTCCCGAGCTGCTCTGGGACATGGCAGGCGTTCAAGCAGACCTCGCAGCTCCTGGCTGCCTGAGCTGCGTCCTCTGCGCGCCTTTTATTGCCCGTAATGTAGCGCCCTGGGAAAGTGTTGTGTTTTTCCCCCTGATTTCCGCCTAAGCTGCTCATCTGCGCCTCACGCTTCTGCTCGCTAGCCATGTGAATCGGCTCCTTTGTGTGACGGGTGCGATTTCATTGCAGATGGCTGCGACCGCTTCTTTCCTTTCAGAACTTCCAGGCTCTGCCCCGGCTGCCCGTTCGGATCGCCAGGAAGCCGGACGTGGAAGGTGAAGCCGCCGGTGTGTCCTGCAGGGTGATAGAGGGGACAGAAGTGTCACATCTCGCAGCTCGGGGGGGGTGCCAAAAGGCCCGGCGGCCTCCCGCACCAGTGCCGCTCTTTCAAAATAAGAACCCTGAAAATGTGAGAGGTCCGGAAGCGGTGACTCAGCAGAACTCGCTCAACCGAAGGTCATGTGACGTTTCCATTTTCATGGACCCTGTATCTGGCTCTTGTTTCTGGCCCGGGCTGATGTGATGGATCACAGACGGGCCAGTGCCAGGTGCCTGATACAGCCAGTTTCTCTCAGATACAGTGCCAGACAGAAGCCTTGACACGCCTACTTGTTTTTCAACAAGACAGCGACCCTGAGCACACCTTGAGGTTATGTAAGTCATGTATTATCTTGTGAACAAGAAGAGAGATGGAGTTCTGTGACAGATGCCTGCCTCCCCACAATCCCCCGACCTGAACCCTATAGACCTGGTTTGGGATGAGTTGGATTGGAGAGTAAGAGCAAGGTAGCCAACTCGTGCCCAGAAGTTGTGGAAACTCCTTCAGGCCTGTTGGAGAAGCATCCCAGGTGGCTACATCTGGAAGCTGGTTGAAAGAATGCAGAGAGTCTGCAATGCTGTCGTCACAGCAAAAGGGGGCTGTTTTAAAGTGTCTAAAATTTAAGAAAAATGTCAAACACTTCTGGTCGTTGCAATATTTGATATGTATTACTTCATTACCTCGATGCATAACATAGCTAAAATAGAGACAAATGTATTAAAAGCAGGTGTGTCCAGACTTTTGACTGGTAGCTGCTCTCCTGCAGTTATTTCTTAGGAGGCCAAACCGCTGTCCCCCCCCCCCGGTAATATTCAGGAAGAAGGCCCATATCACGCACCCTCCATCATTTCTTTCTTTTTAGTTCTTGCAAGATGAGGACTTAATTATTTTTCTTCTCTTCATTTAAGAGAGGAGCTGTCCCCTAGTTAACTTCTTATACTAGTCATATTTATAGAATATCCGATTAATTAAAGCACAACGTGACAGATCTTAGTACGCTGAGAAATAAGTCAGAGGGAACTGGAGGACTGTTTCAGTGCCACTCCAGTGTCCTTGTAAGGGTAGGAAGGGCCCAAACGCACAGGCGGACTGTTTGGGGGAGGCCAGCCTTGTCAGGTAATATTGTGGTGCACTGGAAGTTGTGTAGAATGATAGGGATCAGTGTGTCGTGCATGTGCGTGATCATCCGTGCATGTGCTATGACACGGGTTTGCGTCATCATTTTGCCTTAAAGACGCAAAGAATGCTCTGTCTGGTCCTTCAGGGGATGCTGCGGAGATGGTGACAGTCCAGCCACGCTCCATGTTTCTCCCCCAGGAGGGCTGGACCTTCCTGGCTGCAGGTGAGTTCACTTTGGTGCTGGTGAATGTGTGTGTGTGTGTGTGTGTGATCATACTGTGGTTTGAGGAGCACAGTGCTTAAGACTTATGCTGCATTCCATTTGAACTCGTAAATCATAAATTCCAAGTTCCTAATCGGAAATTTCGACTGGAATGCCCCGAATATGGAATTCCGACTCATTAACTTGGAGGAATCGACACCCGCGAGCTCAGAATTCAAGATGGCTGCGCCCTTTATCAACAGAAATGAAAGTTGTAGTTTTATATTGTTTATTAGCAGTTATGACTTATTTGTGGCTTATTAAATCGGTCATGCACACAGTGTAGATGTGTTGTTACGGTGTTTTATGCTTAAAATACCGCATAACGTGTTGTTATCCACTGATGTTGGTAACAATGGCTAAAAATTTACCAGGCTAGAACTGGGACCCGTTTCATTAAGCAGGATTTCTTGCTGAAGCGGACAACTTGCCGGAATTAAGGTAATTGTGTAATAGTGACTAAAAACCTCAACTGTCACTTTTAGAAAACGCAACTGTAGCCAAGCATGACCTCAAAGAGCAGTTGAAACGGTCAGCCTGCCCAACAGTCAATGCCAGAAGCGATGATGCATTTCCTGAAAGCTTTTAATAAGATGGGGGGTGGGTGGTGGTCCTGCAAATGGTAATACAAGCAAGTCCACTGCCCAGGGGAAGCTAGAGCCCCATGGCTTGAGCAGGACATGCAGGTAGTATGTGGCTAAGGCAACTCAGTAAACCGCCTTTAGAACTGACACTGCAGAGTCCAGATAAGTTACTAATTGTTATTTATTTGGCAATATGAGATCCCATTGCAAGAAAGGTATGTCAGAGATATTGTGAAAAACACAGTGTGAAATACAATACGACTTAATAAAATATTGATAGAGATATATTTAGAGAGATGTTTCATCGGACTGTAAATGGAATTCCCCGTTTCCCAGCTGGACGCTTTTTCTGGCTTCTTAGACTTTATTTAACATGGTTATTTTTAAGCTGCCGTTGCTTTGCTTGACTTGCTCTCTCAGAGCTACTCGAACCCGGTGCACTCCCCTCACTGCTCACTGGGTTTTATCACCAGCACCAGCACTAACTACTGGTTGTGAGACTCTCACAGTCACTAAAAAGCGCACCTGGACAATAGTGAGGGCCAGAGGTCGCCAACATTTTCCGGAAGAGACTTCCTCTATGGTGACTGTTGTCTCTCAACTCCAGGGCTGGGGGTTCGAATGCCAGCTCTGCTTTGTGTGTGTGACTTTTGTAAGGAATCCACCTACAGAGTCTCGTTTCAGACTCTGGTTTATTGAACAGCTAAAATAATATAATGTAATACAGTGTAGACATACACTGGGTATTGAAAGGCAGCTCAAATACGAATTAAAGTCAGTTCTTCACCCCCCTTTATTCCCCAAAAGCCCCCCCCCAACAAGGTGCTGTGTGTAGGTGTGGTGAGTGAATTTGCAGATAAAGGGTGACCTCATGGAGTGTGAGGATCCTGAAACAGGGAAGAGGCAGTAAATGGCAGAGACTTCCCACGAGTGCAAGTGGTACCTCAGTCTGGCTGCTAGCCTCCTCTGTCCATTGTAAATTCAGTTACTTCCTTATCATCTTAGTGGTTGTGACTGGAACCCCCATTCTCTCCCTAAATTTCCCCATGATCATAATTTGACAACACTGTCTGTATTCAAATGACCGACCTAGAACATTGGGCCATATTCACTACTTTTCCTTACACTTTGCATATTCTCCCTCTGTCCTCACAGTCCACAGATACACAGCTGGCTTACTTCCTGTCGTGTGAGTGTGTATGTATATGTCCATACGATGTCCAGGATGGAGCCTAGCATATGCTGCCTGTGATAGACTCCAGGCCCAACAGTGACCCTGACCAGGATACGTAGAAGATGGATAGTTGGAAAGCAAATTCCCTGATTCCTTCCCATTGTCTCTGTCTCCCTTCACCTGAATTCTTGGCCAGAATGTGTGTGTGGTCAGGCGATGACTCGGAGCCGCTTCTCCGTGAGCTCAGGAGTCTCGGCGCTTGGCGTCAGAGTGAGGCCTCTGGGCCGCATGTGGCATCCAGCTCTTAATGATGCCGGCAGCCGGCCAGAGTCTCAACCCAAGAGTCAACTTGCACTCGGCGCCGCACGCTGCTCTGGCTGCTGTGCGCGTCACGCGTGGTCTTCATGCGGACGTGGACGGGTGGCGGCGAGGCCGACGGCGATGATGAAGATGACGGTGTGCTTCTCCCTGTGCCCAGACTTCTGCCAGGTGGAGCTCCGTCTCCTGGCCCACCTGTCCTCGGACCCCGAGCTGCTGCGTATCTTCCAGGACCCCAGCGCTGACGTCTTCGCCATGTTGGCCTCCCAGTGGTGAGCCCATGCAGACCTGCCCTTTATCTGCCCACCATTTGATAGAAGCTGCCCCCTCTGCCGTTCCGTATCTATGGGAAACTAGGTACAGCACATGTCTGTCTAAGCAGCTGGCTTCACAGACAGATCCCCCCCCCCCCCCCCGGGACTATTTGCTCTGACGCCCTTCGGGTGGTGTCTGTTATCATGTGACCATGTGCCTAGCAAGGGCGCTGTGCTCAGGGCAGCGCCGAGGTTCTGTGGCTCAGTCTCTCCCCCTCTGTCCCATGTGACTGCGCAACAAATCTGACCCATACTGCCAGTTCAGGGCTTCTTCCCTGTGATCCGGGGGATGAAGTGGCTGATGGCTGCAGTTTCTTTGAGGCAAAAGAATGAGGAATGGAGAGGGATCGGATGCTGGTGATTTGTTATGGTGTCAGCTGAGAATGTAGCATATTTCACAGGCAGGGTTGCCATGCCGACCACCATCACGGTCACCATTGTGTGCGTTTCAAAATATGGGGACCGCTCAGATGCGCACGGACAACCATCTGTGGGTCACTTGTCTGTGGATGGCTCTCGTTTCCATGGTGTCCCAGCCCGTGAAATGATCTCAGCTGCTCTGTTAGAGAAGAATCTCTTAATCCTCCTTCGCTCTTACCATTTGGCCGTCAGCAGGTGGCGCCAGCCATGCTGCCCGTGCGTGTGCACGTACACATCTGTGAAGTCCCATCCGTCTGAGCTCACATGCACCCCGCGTCCTTCTGCCTGGCTTTAGAAAACAGACACGTGGTTATGATGTTGCAGCGTCCCTCTGTTTGTCTTGGGTGCACGCGAGTCGGCCTGAGAGGCCGTCCGAGCTGGAGGTTCAGCTGGACCCGTGGTTGTTTTTCTTGTTCTCGTTTTCGATCCTCCTGAAGGTGAGCTGAGGGCCACATTCACACAGATCCTGCTTGCAGACTAAGGGGCCCGTAGCCATAGAAATGGCCAAAGCTCCACATCGGTGCTATGGACGACTTCACTGATGTGAGCACGGTGGTAATTAGATTCCTCTGGTCTTCACACTGGCCGACTGGCCCCAACACCATTCCCAGCCTGTTGCTGAGCTGCATAACAACCTCGCAGCAGTGCCTGCTCACCATCCGGCTCTCTTTGTGCTCACTGTCGTCACTCGGCCCGTCGATGCGGTCACCGGGGCGGCCTGCCGCCGCTCGTCTGGGCCCCCGCCTGGAGCCTCATCTGGCTCGGGAGCATTGCCACACAAATCACATGGGGGAGGGGGGGGGGGGGTTTCCCGGCAGGCGTTTCGGGCCAGCGGGATCGATATGGCTGTCTGTGCCGGAGGTGTGTCTGGGCCTACACCAGGAAACGGAGGGGGGGCAGAGACGGGGGGTGGCGGGGATCTGCACTTAAGCAGCTGTGCGGACGGGAGCCAGGAACGGGCGAGTGCAGTGGGAGGGTTTGGTGTTTCCTGAAGAGGCTGCAGTGCGTGTGTGTGTGTGTGTGTGTGTGAGGCTGGATACAAGAGGTACTTTAATTAAGGATGGATGGATCATCTGTGGGGTGCTGGCAGCCTGCAGGATGTGATGTATGAGACGCGACTTGGGCTCCCTCTCCTCTGCCGGGAAGAAAGGTGCCCTCTACATGCCCGGCCGCAGAATCGGGGACGGGCGTCCTTTATTCTGGGGCAGCGTATCACCCTCCTATTACAGATGGACCCCCTCTGGGGGGTCGGCCCCACTGCTGTCTGGCTGAGCTCTCACTCTCCTCCAAACGCTTGTGCGCTTCAACTGTCGCTTTGACCCGTGCGTCTGATTGGCTTCATGCTTGGGTTTATTTGACGGTAGCTGTGGCTGAGCTGTTCTGAGGCTGTAGTGGAGACATGCAGAGGACGCTGTCAGTGCTCGCGTGTATCGCAGCTGCTGGTTTTTTGGCTTCCTTCTCGTGTCGCACTGGCTTGCTTTTCGATTGTGATATCAGTGACATCTGCAGCAAGCTTGCTAGCAGGAAATAGATTTCCTGGTCTTTTTATGAAGATATGCAGTGTCAGTAACTGGTTACATCTGTCATGAACCTGCTATAGTTGTCCAAGGCCACCGCGCAAGGTCGCCACCCCATGGCTGCTGGCATAACGCTCACCCCCCCCCACATGCTCGTTAAACAGGCACGTTCAGCTCTTCGCCTTGCTGTATTTACGTGCTTCTGCAGCCAGGTGGTGTACCTACCTCCCCCAATGCCCTGACATTGAATCTGCATCGCTCACACCGGCCAGACAGTCAGGGACACATGCCACAAATTCAATTAGCAGCAGAAGTGGTGAGGACAGCCCCCCCCCCCTCCTGGCTTCGCTGTCTGTTTGTTTCCTGCGGCGGAGGGGGGGGCGGGTGAGGTGGGGGCTTAGGGAAACAACAGCCGAACCCATTGGGAGCATTTATTTAGAGCAAATCTTCAAAGCAGGACTTGATCTCGATGGCGAACTGAGGTTGGAGCCCAAAACTATCTCTTGATCCTGGGGGCTTTTCAGGGACACCTCCCAAAACTCGCCTGTACATCTGTGCTGTCCTGCGACTTCCAGAGCAGAAACCAGATGAGGACTCGACGTCACCTTATGAACATGACCCGTGTCACACAGCCTGGCCTGCTTGTGAGGCGTGGGGAGACCCCCGGAGTAAATCACAGGCTGATAAATCAAGACAGGACGCCGACTGGGCTGGGAGCGGCGCCATTACGTTACCATTAGCTCAGCGCTGGGGTCAGGGACGGGGGAGGGGGAGGGGGAGGAGGAGGGGGCAGTCTGGGTGCACGTGCTTCGTCCAGTTGTGTCGCTGCATAGGACGACCAAGAGCAGCAGCCTAACCAAAGACCCAGAGCTCCGGAAAAGCAACAACCAGCCAATGGCACGCCTCACGTGATGAGCTGACAGGCAGATGAGTTTCATAAAATCTGCAGTGGTTGTGTTATGCGTAGCTGTCATATCTTTGGCAGAATGGTACCAAAATGGCCTTCCATGTAGATGGTTGCTGGGAGCTGCCCCAGCCATGCACTGTCCTCCTCAGGGCAAAGGAGCAGCCGTGACTCATGGCGAGTCTCTCCATCGCGCGTCCCAGCTATTGGCGTAATCTGTGGGAAATCATCACCTCCTTATGTCAACGGCTGTGCTACAAATGCTGCCTCAGCTCATTAGTCTGAGCTTATACTGTAATTGTAGTGTTTCCATGCACTGACTGTGGCTGGATGGTCTCTGTGTGCAGAGGTGAATAGTTCTGGTCCAGAAAGTAAAAATCCAGATCAAGATTTTGTTTCCACCAACCAGTTGAGTACTCTCTGACTGTTGCTCTTTATACTCAGCTGTTTGATTAAAACAAAATCTTGGTCCAGATTTTTATTTTCTGGACCTGGACTATACCGCTGTGCCTGTGCGTCATCTCTCCCCGCCCCTCTCTCCCTGCACACAGGAATGGGCTACCTGTGGCCCATGTGAGTCCCCGGCATAGGGAACAGGCCAAGCGCGTCGTCTACTCCGTGGTGTATGGAGCAGGTGAGGCCCTGTCTCCTTACATGGCGAAGCCCGGTTTATTTGGGATCAGGTAATAGGCCGATAAAGCCCTTTAACACAGTGTTTCCCAACCCGGACCCGGAGCCATGTTTTTGGACAACCTGGCAGGGGCCAAAACGTGAACCGCTTGGGGTCCCCAAGGAGCGCACTGACAAACACCGCTTTAGCATGTACTTTGTGTCATAAACTTCTACCCGATTCTAACCGATTAGCCTGAATTCAGCCTTTCACTGCAGCAGCGAGACTGCTGGTGCTTTTACACAGCTGCAGCCCTCGCCCCCCCCCCAGGCTTCGCAAAGAGCCAGCCGGCCTCTGTGGGGACCCGGTCTGTGCGCGTCCTTCTCGCGTCCATCACCTCGCATCCAGCCTGTCCGTGTTTCAGAGCGCTCAGACGTCTTCCTGCTGTGACCCAGTTAGCGTGGTGAAGCCGGGAGCCTCACAGCAGCCCCACACGGAGCCCTTTATTGCCGTTGCTATTGGAGACGACTGCAGAGCTCGGGTGTCGGGACCACAGGCTTCCAGGCAGATGGGGGCCCAAATATAGCCTTAATATCGGAGGTGGAAAGTTCAGGTCCAGAAAGTAAAAAATCCAGACCAAGATTTTGTTCCAATCAAGTTGAGTACTCTGTCACTGTGACTCTTTAGATTTAGTTGGTTGGTTGAAGCAAAATCTGGATTTTTATTTCCTGGACTTGATCTTTCCACCTCTGCTTAGTATGAATGATTCCCCTGTCAAGGGTGCCTTGAGCTGGCTGTGTTTGACTGCTTAGGTCATGCCTTACGTCTTCATCCCCAGCACGCTCTGAGCCGCCGGTGTCCAGCCTGCCGCTCATTAACCCCCCCCCACCACCACCACCCAGCTGAAATGCCCAGAGGAGTCCGACGGCCCTCATGCTACATCGCCATTGTCCAGGTCCAATAAGTGCACTTCATACTGTCTGGGCTGCATTCTGTAAGGCTGTCAGCCACCCTAACGGTCCCGCCCGCCAGGCCTGAGCCGTACCTTATATAATATATGACGCTGGGAGAATTTAAGAGGGCTGCGGTGTGCCGCTGCTCACAGGCTGCCTGCTTTTAATACCCCTTTAGTGATTCCCCAGGGGAGTCTTATAGCCTGCACCTATACAGCGCTGGCTGCGGCCCGTGGGGGAAATTGAGTTACCTCCCACTGATGTGACAGCGCAGTGTGGGACCCGAGTGACGTGTAGTGCGATTCAGGAGGATTACGGGCAGATCAGGCCTCCGCCTGTCATCACGGGGCTGGGGGGGGCTCTCACGCAAGCTGGGAGGCACATCAGAGTCATTTCATGGAGGAGTTGGGCTCGAGTAACAAAGGGGTCATCTGCAAACTCACAGCCTCTGCCCGGATTAGCCTTCCACCCGCTCGCTGCACCTCAGAGCTGTTTACAGCTGTGCGTTGCTGCTGCCCGCAGTACAGCGTGTGCTTCTGGGGGCCAGCAGCATTACAGGCACTGCTCACAGCTCCTCCTGGGTGAGTGTAGAGCTTGGGCAAAGAAACTGGGACAGTTAAAACGGAAGCGACCAGTCTGTGGTCAGCAAGGACAGACAGGCACGACAGCCGGGCAGCCTGTTAGCGAGGACCCCTCTGAATCCCTCACGTGGACAAACAGGCATGATGGCTGGGCAGCCTGTTAGTGAGGACCCCGTGAATCCCTCACATGGACAAACAGGCATGATGGCTGGGCAGCCTGTTAGCGAGGACCTCTCTCAAATGTGATATGGAAGAGGGACAAAAAGTGGGACCAGTAAGCTGAAGCTGAACTTGATAAGTGGGACTATTGAAACGCCTTGAGCATCACGGAAAATCGCGAGGTTTCTGACAGGAAGTAAACATTCCTACATGAACTGAATATAGCCCCTGTACCAGTAATCCTCATGCCACATGTGTCCTTGTCGTTGATGGCGCCCATGTTCCTGCGTGCGCCAGCTCCACATCCCATGGAAACCATAGCACATTGAGTATGGAGGAAGATGTCTTTCGTCGAGGTCCCTTGTGGGTGACGTGGGAGGGTGGCGTGGGCTCGGAGAGCGGGAGCTGAGCGTGGGAAACCCAGTGGGCCGGGAGCCGGGAGTCTTCCAGGAGCCGTCTGGCCGGATGTGGCTCGTTAGAAGCTGACAGCGAGGTGAAGTCAGGTCTGTTCACACCTTAACTGACAGAAGCTGTCTCTGTGCTTGGACCCTGTCCAGGCAGGGGGCGTCTCTCGCGTATCCTGGGCCTGAGCGCGGAGCAGGCGGCGCTCTTCATGGACAGCTTCTCCCAGGCATACAGGGAGGTGCAGCGCTTCATCCAGAGGACGGTCCAGCAGTGTCAGAGCCAAGGTGGGCATCCAGACCCCCGCAGGCCTGTGTGGCCGGGTTATGCTTTCTTTACCACACCAGAAAAAAAGCACATGGTGTCACTATCTCTCCATCCTTCTCCATCTCCATCCGGCTGTCTCCCCTCCATTCTGTCTCTTAGTCCTTGAAAGGGTGCTGTTGGCTGGTCAAAAGTTTGCGATGTTATTGCCATATGATCATAATAAATGAAAACAGTAATGTATGTATGTAAGAATCTGAAAATAAGGAATAGCAGTATAAGGACACGACCCTACACGAGTTCCCCTCCGCTCTAATTAGTCTTGCCTGTTTGCACATGGAAGGGAAATGCATATTGAGCTGATAATGTGACGCTCCTCTGGTCATGCAACAGGACTGGGTGTTTTCTGGAATTTGGATGGGGTATTTCTCTGGAAACTATCAGGGCGTGCGAGATGTTTCTGATTGGGACAGGGAGCAGGATATGTATCTCTGGTTCTGTCTCCCACGGGTTTGCTTTGGCAGCCTGAAGGTTTTTTCTGTAATAGGTTAGGATCCAGTGCACAGTGCTTTCCCGCTCTATCGCTGCACCTTTCCCAAAAAGCATCCATTAGAGCCGCAGATCTGTCACAGAGATGCTGCGCTGCCCGGTCCCCATTTGCATGCGATGAAGCAGCCGCAGCAGGGACTCCGAGTCACAGCGGGGGACTCTGAGTCAGAGCTGCAGTGTGGGATGGCCAGTGAGGCTCCGCATGCCCTGATTTGCCTCCTTACTGGCACCAGGACGGTCGCAGCAGCGCCAGCAGCTATCGTCTGTCCAGCATCTGCGTGAGATCCTCTCTCCAGGATCTCTGGGAGCGAGACTGGATGTTCCCACCGCTTTCCCTGGAGATGCTGGACATGAAAGGGAGTGAAAACGAAAAGATGTCGGTACTGTATCTCAGGAGTCTGGAGCTTTCTGTGATGTACACACTGTGCCGCTGGTGGCACCTGGCTGTGGCTAACCCTACCCCCGTCCTGTGGAGGGGTCAGACTTTACTACTCTCCCCCTGCCTAAGTGTGTTATTTGGAACTGCAGTGATATGCAAGGGTGAGGGAACAGGC
Organism: Paramormyrops kingsleyae; assembly: GCF_048594095.1. Lineage (NCBI taxonomy): Eukaryota > Metazoa > Chordata > Actinopteri > Osteoglossiformes > Mormyridae > Paramormyrops > Paramormyrops kingsleyae. The sequence goes on along the minus strand of NC_132808.1, from coordinate 12,288,657 downwards.
CTCGGCCCTCTCGTGTGACAGGAGGTGACAGCAGAGTGTTAGTCAGAGAACCCCTCAGGAGCGCAGCTGTCCATGGCCCCAGCCTGGTTGACCCCCCACTCTCTTCCCAGGTTGTGCCCTCTCCCTCCACCTCTCCCTCTCTCCTCCACCTCTATTTTTCATCCTTTATATACCTCTCTGCCATTATTAAGGGGACGTTAAAACTGTTCTGGGGAAGATGGAGAATCCTCCCAGCTGAAGCGCCATATGTTGTTGTTCAGGGGAGGTGGAGAGTGGGATTGTGGGTAAGCTTGTTCTGCGCGGTGTTGCCAGGGTGCCGAGCAGCCCAATAAAAAAACTGGTGTTTATTTTAAACTTTAAAATAGTATTTAAAAGTATTTATTTTCTTCCTGTTCAAAGCTAAACCAAAGTGAAAGGAAAGTGAAAATGAATTTCTGTTCTATGGGTTAAGATACTTCGCTAAGAAGAAAATATTTAGAATGATTGTTGAAGTAGATTTCCTGGCCCTGTGATAAAAACGGTTTTTTTTCCAAGGAAAGGTTCCGCTAATGTATCTGTGTGCCTCCATTTCTCTGTTTCCTACCCTCATATTGAATTGCTTTTTCCCATCTTTCTAGGTTATGTTTTGTCTCTGATGGGTCGGCAGCGTGTTTTGCCCCACATTCAGTCCCCAGACTGCGCTCTGCGGAAGCAGGCCGAGCGGCAGGCCGTCAACTTTGTGGTGCAAGGTAGCTGCAGCCCGCTGGCCTCCCGCCACCCTGAGCGGCCGAGCTGTCTGTGTCACTCCTGTCACATGGTCACTGTGTCCGCAGGCTCTGCCGCTGACCTCTGTAAGACGGCCATGATCCGCATCCACTCTCAGCTCTCCTCCTCCCCAGGACTGACAGCCAGGTCAGACCGCTGTCCTCCTCGTTCTTCATCTCCTTCTTCTCATTTCTCTTCCTTCTGCCTCCCTCACCAAGGTGTGATCCACTGATTGGCTGGCACGGCTCTGTCACATACGTAAAAGGTGCTTTTCTTTATGTGAGGCCTCCTAGCACGATGTCCTGGCAGCTTTTTACGTCATTAAAAACATTCGTGAGAATGTGAGATTGCTTTGAGCGCTGATCTCACGGCTGCCATGGACGCGGGCTCTTTGGTTGAATAGCAGTATTGAGGAGAGGCTATTTGTAGAGTGAAACAAGCTATTTTTGCCCCTCTAAAAAAAATCTGACGTGCTAAATTGATGAAGGTGAACTTAATGGTAGGTTTATGGGGACACACTGCTGCCCTCCACTTCAAGTCCTTAAACATGGGGGGGGGGTAAGCCCACGGCCCTCGAGGCTGTCGTGTGAATTGCGTGTCTGTCAGCCTGCTATCCGTCGTCCTAATGCTCTTCGAGCGGCTCTAGCTCCCCCCGTTGGCCTTGGTGGCCCACACTCGCCTGTTTGCTTTGCGGGCTAAAACACCACACAGTTCTGCTCACTGTGAGCATGGCCCACACACACACACACACACACATGCATGCACAAGACCGCAACCCCCCCCCTGCATGTCGTGCTGCCTGCTAATTATACTCCAGGGTAACAGGGTTGTGAATATATTATTGAAGTAGAGCTAATAAACAGCATTTATTTAAGTATGCTTGTGGTGCACTGAGTAAATGCCGTATCGCCATCCTCTTTCTCCTGGGATCTCTCCCTCACCTCCTCTCCTACACCCCTTGTCCACCTAGCGGACCATAACTCTCCTTTTCCTTCTCTTTCCCCCTATTAAGCTGCTAAAAGATAGTGAGCTTGTCACATGTCTGTCAGTCTGGCTGTGGCGGGAGCTGGCATCAGTGGGGGTCTTACAGACAGACCCCCGTCTCCATTGTTGCTGGACCATAATCCGGCAGGGTTTCGGCCACCGGTCCGGCCCGCGTCCAGCGTGCTGAGCAGAGAGTCACAGATGCATGTCTGTAAGGCAGTTGTGTAACTAATGTAATTTATCAGAGCGCATGACGATGGAGTGCTGGGGAGAGCAAAGCGGGGTGGTGGTGGGGGGGGGTCCCTGTCCCCTCTCTCCATAGTAACAGGTTCCTTCCACGCTGTGGTAATGTGCCCTTTCTCCACACTGCACTGACAGAGGTTGGGTCTCATAGATACCGGCTCCAGCACTAGCTTCAGGCCAGCAGAAAGTCTGTCCTTTAGAGATCAAACTAAGTAAGAATGCCGGGGTTCAGCCACAGAAGGCCTTTTTAAAGCAGCGTAGATTCAGTAAAAATGTAAATGAAGTCAAATACAAGCCAAGGAGATGGGTTTGTGCAAAATAAATAAATGATGTTAAGGCCTTGGAGTGTTATCCTGGAATCTCCTCAAAGAGCAGGCAGATACAGGTGAGGCAGGGCTGCCTCCTTACGCTGCTCCGAGTGGCTGAGGCTGTCTGTCTCTGTTTACCAGAACACCCCCCTTCCCCGTCACGCACTGTACGAGGCCCCCGTCACTGATGCTGTCAGCATGCATTTTGTCTGCCGTCTCCCACTCTCTTCCCTTTTTCTGTTCTCCGCCCCTTGGCCCCTCATGCCCACATCTGTCTGCTCATCACTGTCCCCCGGGGCCACAGTATCCAGCTCTAACACCAGCCGCCTGCCTCTCAGCACGGTTGGGTTTTGCCCGAGTCAGCGTAATCGAGTTAAGCAGCTCTCATCTCTCGCCACTTTAAGGCGTGAAAGCCGCGGTAATGACTCCGCGGGCCTCACAGGGACACGGTAACATGCAGACCTGCTCGTCTCCCACCCGTCAGGCGGATTCTCAGTCACGCAGCGCAGCCGTTATTTCCGTGCGGCTGATGCGTTGCACATTGCAATTGTTAACACGAGGCCAGGAGATTGTATTTCAGCAACATTTTCTGTGGAGAATGGCACGCTTTGCAGTGAGACCCCGGGACTGCTTCCCCCGCCTGAGACCTGGCATGTTGCAAATTGGTTACAGGAATGAACCAAACAACCCAGGCGAATTGCTTACAGAATATGGAACCCATAGTCCCAGCCTCCGTAGGGCTCGACCAGGTCTGGATGGCCTATTGTGTCCGGTTAGTACCTTTATATCACAGGGACATTATGTCATAGGCCAGACAGGACGCTGCTTTGCCCTTCTCTCGATGTGCTTTGCCGTGTGTGGCTCTCACATTCACCTTAGCGAGCTACAGCCAAGCTGCAGAGGATGACAGGAAAGGGAACTATCTCTGTCGTAACTGGTCTCCCCACCAGCTCCTTCCCGTTACTCACAGCCTTCTGCTGCTAACGGCATCATCATTACCGTGGGGACGGCGATGCTGTGATTTGACCCTGTGTTGTTGGCATGCTCACATGACCAGAGGTAGGGTGCCCGGTGGGGCAGCCAGAGGGCACAGGAGAAACAGGGGAAGGCAACATTAATAAATGTTTTTAGAACAGGGGCAACCAGCCCTGGATGTCAGCAGGACCTGGTCCTGCTGCGTTGGGAGTGTGACAGCTGATAGACATGTCCCAGCCCTGCAGGTAATGGCCTGAGTGTGAAAGAGACCAGCCAGAGCGAAACACCGGCACGCCATGTGTCTTCTGGTAGCTCAAGTGAGCCACACGCTTGCTCTGCCCAGAGGCTGGGCCAAGCTGACATGGTGGTGCGCTGACCTCACATGACTTCGCAGCCCGCATCATAACCGAGTCCGTGTCCTCTGGCACGCTAGGTTGATCGCCCAGATTCATGACGAGCTGCTCTTCGAGGTGGAGGACTCTCAGCTGATGGACTTTGCGGGTGAGAAGACCCCCTATCCCCCACCCTGCATGGTCTGTGTTTATGCCTAGAGCTCTCCTTCATGTGTCTTCTGCATGTTTGCACTAGTACTGGTGAAGACCACCATGGAATCACTGCAGCACGTTGAGTGTCTGGGCATTCACCTTAAGGTAGGTCTGCTTGGATGAGTAGGACAGCACCATACTGGTGTCTGCTCACCTAGCACAAGCCCCCTTCAACCTGCCTGTAATGAATGGGTGGTCATGAACACTGTCTGGCAGCCATGGGCCTTGAGATGGTCATGAGCACATTCCTGTCTTTGGTGAGTGTTGAACTGACCAGTTAGCATCCAGCTGTGTAAGGGGGTAGCGTCACCCTGGAATGGGACATCCATGGGATGAGAGGCTTGTCAGGCCCCTGTCATTCTCCCCCAGGTACCTCTGAAGGTGGCCGTGACCAGTGGGAAGTCGTGGGGCGTCATGTCAGAGCTGCGGCTCCCTGCCGCGCCCCTCCACCCAGCTCCATGAGCCTCTATCTGGATCGCTATCGCTAGGCAACCAGGCAGCTGCTCCGTCTGCTTCCCGTTCTCCAGCTGTCTGTAACCAGGGGCAACGGCTGGAGCTCCAAACTGGATAGCTCTGGTTCCCCCCCCCCCCCCCCATTTTTCATTCGTTCACCATTTCTTCTTTCATTTTGTCTCCACCTTTGAGACCAAGTTAAACCAGACGAGGTCAGTTTCAGCTTTCTTCAGGTTCTTCAGTTTTAAGGTCATGAATGAAGCATCACCTGAAGTTTGACAGAATGTCTCCAAATGTAACAGATGCTCACAAAAACGTTCCTTTTACAAAGACAGGAATGATTAGCAACTGCTGATGTTAATGCTGTTGATGCTTTGTAATGTTCGCCATATTTTTCCTGAATTTGTTGTGTAAGGTGTTCATATGCTGTAAATGGATAAATACAGCATGGATAATTCTTTTTGCTGCAGAATGGCCAGTTCATCTTGCACTCTACGACAGTCCCAGATTTGGCAGCGGCGTTACCGTCCTCTCGCAGACACGCACTGCCCTCCCACTCCTACTCCTACTCCCACTCCCACGGGCATATTGCCTTCGGCCCTTTGAGCTTGTTCAGCGTATGCACACGCAGCCCCGTGAACACACACTCAGGGACACGTCACACACCCTTGCAGCAACCGTGACCAATGTCGCTAATGTAGGAGTCGGCCCTGTGGTGCACCGTGGGATCTCTGCCTTCCTGTGCTGCTGAGCTCCGCGAGGCTTAGTGTGTCCTTAACGTGGCAGTACAGCGGCTCTCGTGAGGTATATCGGTATATCGGGAAGCACAGGTAGCCCATTGTCAGGGTGCAGATCGGGGGTGTATTAGAGCCCCTGGAGCATGGTGGCATTTGGTGCAGTCCAGCATGCAGAGTAATTAAAATGTCAGGGATTCTTTATACATATCGGCTCACACCAGCCTCGTTCACATTTCAGTTGTGTTAAAGCATAGACCCACATTCCAGGGTTCGTTCCTGGTGAGTTTATTCCAGTGCGTTTTTTTTTTTTTTTTTTTTTGCGTGAGCTGTGTATGTTCACTGCTACAGCCCACACCCTACTGTAGCCCCCCCTCTCGATTAGGATATGGGGCCCCTCACCCCTTTGCCGATTGGGAGACGGGGCCCCTCACCCCCTTTCCCCATTAGGATATGGGGCCCCTCACCCCCTTGCCGATTGGGAGACAGGGCCCTTCTCCTAGAGCTGGGCATCGTTCAGAATTTTTCAATACCAGTACCAGAATGATACCTTGATTTCAATCTTGGTTCCTGAACAATACCTTTTTCGATACCAATATGTTTTTAAATCAGTCTCAACAACAACAAAAATACATTAAACATTACAGCACTAATCTTTTATTTTGTCATTTTGTTAGTTAATGGTTAGTTACTGGGGGAAACGATCACAATCGTAATGGGACACAGCCTTTTATTTATATTTTAACAGGGCTCTCAAGTTTCATCAAAAGTTTGGCGTGAGATCTGTTAGGGGTGCAGCGTCTGTCTCCACTTCAGACAGTCAGTCTGTGACACTTTAGAGTCCTGCCTACTGCATTCGTCGGATCTTGCTCTGCCTCTTCCACCTCGTCTGCACTCCGTATGTGTCCATCCATGTAATATCATGCTTTTAGCAGGATCACATGTAACAAATGCTATTTTCTGATTGGTTGGTACATGGCTATTAACTCTGTATAACTCGACGGAAAACTTCACTCCGTATGTCTGGGCCTCGTCCATTAATTCTCCACAAACGGGACACCTTGATGGAGGTTACTCCTTAAGGCTGGTTAAGGCTTCTCAACGTGAGAAACACAAGGTGTGGTGTGTGAGCTGTTTCAAGTGCGTGTGTCTCATGGTCAATGCATGATTGAGAGCCCTGATTTTACTTATACGACCCGTAACATATTTATAATTCATAAATAAATCTGGCCAACAGATCGATTTCTCATTTTCCTCAGAATAAAAAACGATGTAACGTTATCCAGCAAATAAGCGCTGGCACATTTCACCGCCGTGACTGGCTGGAGATGCAGGCAAAAGGTTTTCAGTCTTATTGAGGTACAAACGTAATTCCAGATTGGAACCCTATGGAGCCACATTTTTGATTTCTTAGGATTTTTTTTCCACTGTGCTGTTATGTAGCATTACGTTAGATACCCATCTTTACACAAGTACACTGCATGGTTATTAGCTCACAGACACTGAGATTCACTGTTGGGTATCGCAATTTGGCACCGAAAGAAAATTAATTCTTCAATCCTCGATAGGATTGGAGCATTTCGGTCGGGGCCAACAAAGTACCGAAGTTCAGTACATAGCCCTACCCTCACCCATTCCTGATTGGGAGACGGGGCCCCTAACTCCCTCCCCGATTGGGAAACGGGGCCCCTCACCCCTCCCCGATTGGGAGACGGGGCCCCTAACTCCCTCCCCGATTATGAGATGGGGCCCCTAACCCCCTTGCCAATTGGGAGACGGGGCCCCTCACCGATTGGGAGACGGGGCCCCTCACCCCCTTGCTGATTGGGAGACAGGACCCCTAGTCATACCATCCATCCATACACTAATGGGAGCACTGGAACCCTGTGGGCACAGAGCACAGGACCCCTTGCCGATTGGGAGACGGGGCCCCTAGCCCCCTTTCCCCATTGGGAGATGGGGCCCCTCACCCCCTCCCCAATTAGGAGACGGGGCCGCTCACCCCCTCCCCGAATTGGGAGACGGGGCCCCTAGCCATACCATCCATCCATACACTAATGGGAGCACTGGAACCCTGTGGGCACAGAGCACAGGACCCCTCGCCAATTGGGAGACGGGGCCCCTAGCCCCCTTTCCCCATTAGGAGACGGGGCCCCTAGCCATGCCAGAGCACAGGTGTCCCCCATGTGGTCAGCGTGAGCCAGCCGCCCATGGTCGTCTCTCCAGGGGATTTTTGCAGTAACACTCACACAGCCAGCCTCTCTAGGCCTTTTTTCTCATTTTATTGATACATTATGTACATCCATTTCTCTCATAATGCAGGATCTTTACATCTTTACAATGTTTCCTTTTATGCATACAAAAAGAAATGAGAAAACCAGGATTTCGTAAGCAGTCCAATGGACATTTATAAATCCAGTCTCCGCAGAACCCAACCGGTGTTTCCTGGCAGGCCAACCAGACCGCGGCTGACTGGGTGCTCCCCGCCCTCCCCCCCCCCCAGCCCACATGTACTGCAGCACGTCGTCTAGCCGCTCTGCATGGGTTTGTTACCTCACAGACACGCGCAGCTGGCCCTGGAGTTGCAGCGATAAAGGGTTCCTCAGCCGCCACCTCCAGCGACGCACTGCCTTACTGCATCACTCACACACCAGGCTGTGGAGCCTCTCTAAAAGCTCATCCTCTCCCCATTCGCACTGCACGTTTCACCCATCTCTCACGATGATACATTTTTTTTCACTGTAGGTGTGTAAAGTAATTTTTTTACCCTTAAATTGTTCTACAGGTCCTGCTACAAAAGGATAAAACATCCTTGATGCTATTTACATTAAAATACACTTTACAATTTACACATATTAAAATGCCAACTTCAATTTGAACGCATATTCAGTGTAAACCTCCTTTCCCCATCCTAGTTTTGGACCTGTAACTTCTGCAGCATGTTCGTTAAAGTCTGTCTGCAGTGGTGATTGGTGAAACGCACAGTGCTCAGAGAGACGTCCATCTGATGAGCTGAGCTGGACCTGACAGCTTTTAGAGATGACCCAGCATTCCTCATTTTCATCACCAAACTGGTAGGATTTAAACCCTTAACTCCCCCCTCCCCCCAGCCCAGCAGTAGAGCTCCATGAACTGTAATGATTAAATGCAGTCTAGTCTGTGAATTGAATAAAAATAGCATGGGACAGTGGTACCTCCCTTTCAGAGCTCCACCTGTTGGCGGTAACGTTGCCATGCAGTAGTTCAGCAGCATAGTGACCACATCAGCCCTGGATAAGTACAGTTAATGGGATGTAACATCCTTGCAGCATTTATGCACTTGACCCAAAGGTTGTACTTTGTGGTTTCTTTTTTATTGCTAGGTAAGACGGCATTTGGAGTGGGATGACCTTCCAAAGAAATCCTTTTAAATATAAGCACTGGTAAAACATGCACAACCTATAAAACAAGCCTTTTGGCAAATGATAACTCTCCATAACGCTAAAAGAACACGTTTCTCTGTACAGCGTGTGGTGTTCATATACGTGCAGGTCACACTGCGTCATCAGCGAAGGCGGTAAAACACAGGAGAAACAAACGGCTGTGCCACAAGCCCGGTCTGTGTCCTTGGCAGCTACAAACGGCTGTGCCACAAGCCCGGTCTGTGTCCTCGGCAGCTACAAACGGCTGTGCCACAAGCCCGCTCTGTGTCCTCGGCAGCTACAAACGGCTGTGCCACAAGCCCGCTCTGTGTCCTCGGCAGCTACAAACGGCTGTGCCACAAGCCCGCTCTGTGTCCTCGGCAGCTACAAACGGCTGTGCCACAAGCCCGCTCTGTGTCCTCGGTAGCTACAAACGGACGAGTCTTTGGCCACAAAACGCAGGAGGCAATCCGGTTTTGTGTTTCCTCTTCCCCCTCCACCCCCCCGGAGGCTGCGACAGGGACTGACCAGGAAACGTCGCATTAAAGCCACATGAAAAAAAATCATCAGCGATAATAGAGCTTCTCAACTAAACATAAGTACTGAATACAGCTATATACATGCAGTCAACTCAGTGAAGAACATGATGGCCATCGTTACAGAAAGGTAGACTCAGGACGCTCTTCCTAATGCTCTTATTCTTCTCAACAGCACAACACCACCAACTTCTGGCCCAGCTTCTCATGCTCAAACACCAAGAGGAAGAGGTTCTGGATAAACAACCAGAGTGTAGCAGTAGTGTCCATGCATGTGTGCATACTGTAACATTGATGTGCAGCCACCAGCCTCCAGCACCTGCGATGGAATGCAATTATCACAAACTCATAGCCACCAGAAGGTCCTCATCTTCACCCCCGTCATCCTCAGCCTTTTAGTGACCAGGTCAGGAGCAGATTTCAGTCAGGGTCATGTGACCCTGATATACCCAAAATGATTTTGCACAGATGTTCTGAAGGGCTGCTTGTCAGCTAACCTAGCAGTCATGCTTGTGACTGTACGGCCACAGCGAGGGGTGTCAGGTGTAACCCGTCATTTTCAGCTCAGTCCGCCCTGGTGCCAACTGCTGCTACCAGGGCATCACCTGAAACATTTGTCCAAAAGTCAAAGACCCATGCCCTACTAGTGCTCCTGACCATGAATGACTTCGCATCCTACTCAGAGAGGAAAGAGACATGCTCTGTAGAGCAGTGTTTCTCAACCCACTCCTTGTGAACCCCCTACACAGTCAAAAACACCATATACCAGGAATGTGTATCTTGGGGGCTGGGAGGGAGCAAAAATGTGGACTGTTTGGGGTCCCCAAGGACTGGCTTGAGAAACACTGCTATAGTCTCTCACTCTGACCACACACTGATACATGCAGGTGCTGGCAGGCTGAGCACAAAGAGACTAGAACACACGGGTCATACATGAGCTGGGAGCTTTCATCATGGCATGAACATAGGCCTGGTCAGAGCTCTGACTGACTCCTCCGGATGAGCAGCAGTGACACTACAGTGAGGCCGGGAAAGCCCACACCTGTCTCTGCATGTAGCTACGATGCTAAAACTTTTAAATATAAGCCAAATCCACTGGATCTCAAGCCAGTGGTTCATTCCAGTGCCCAAGGAATACAGCATGCAGATTTATCCCTGACTGGGTGCCATGTTGGCAAGGTATTCATCCAAATTGGCTCGCTTCTTACCCTGAGAGGGTCAGAGGTCATTAGCACCGGAGGACAACACCTGAGGTGCAAACTTCCTGTCACATGACCATCTATCAGGGAACGTGACACACCGACAACTCAGACCCTCAGCCGTGCAAAGCTCTGGCCATCACAAACAACCCATCAACTCATTCAGCAAGGATGAATTCTTTAAGACAGCGGATTGGTCACAAAAAAGAAAAAAATATATACCATTTTGCATTTCTTTCAGATACCTAGATCATATTCATACAGTACTGCTTGCCACTTACATTCAAGTCTGCCAGCTCTACAGCTTCACAGTTGAACAGACCCAGTATGAGATACCGGTTGGTAAAGACAATTGTGCTGTTAATATTGTTGAATCAATATTCTTTAAACTGGGGCTGGGGGATTCAGTCAAGATGTGCTTTCCTGGAGCAGTGTGCTATTAGTTGGCTACGGCCATCCTGCTCAGTACCCAAAGGTGCACTCCTGGACATTTCACTGTGATTCTTAAACAGCTGATTTCCATCCATGTACAGGCCTCAAGTGAAACTTCTGAACAAAAATATACAAAAAGAAAAAACATTCAAAATCCATGTACCAAATCATAAAGCCCTCTATTGACAGATAAATCCTATCATATACCAAACATCTTAGAATCTGCCTACATGTGTATCTACGCCAGATACTAGCTAACATTCCAGTTCCTCCTTTGCTGTGATCAATCATTTCAGCAATTCAAGTTGGGCAGGATCAAAGAACTCTCAGAATGAAGAACTTTATGGTGCACTTTGTGGGTCTTTAAGAACCTTTTTATGGTTACGGTAGTCATCCCAGGGCCTACTGAAGTGACCTCATCCAGTTTCTGCCATTTCTGGTTCTTGACTTTGTGTGCTTCTATGGTGTATTCATAGTGAAGCATATCGGCCATTGGGATATGTGCTGGAGTGAGAAGATGAACTCCAACCTGCAATATGGCGGCATGCCCAAGCTCACAGCGACCTCACACTTCGATTCCATTACACATGACCTGCTGATTTCTCTCTCACCGTCTGTCCCTAGACTTCACCCGTTTGATTGTAAAATAACAGCTGGAAAAATTGCAATGCTTTTAAGTTCAAAGTCACAAGTAACCTAATATGCAAAATACCACATTTACCGCAATTACGTCATGCCCATATAATAGTAATCAGTGTTGGGCATTTCAGGTCCAGAAACTACAAACCCAGACCAAGATTTTATTTCTACCAACCAGCTGAGTGCTCTGTGACTGTGACTTCATGCTTAACTGGTTGGAAGAAACAAAATCTTGGTCTAGGTTTGTTGTTTCTGGACCTCAAATGCCCAACCCTGATAGTAATTATGACTCCGAACAATTTGAACTTCTGTCTTTCATTTGACCTTGTTACCCCAAGTCTTGACCTTTGATCTGACCAGTGTGTTTTAAGATTGTGGGAGTAGGTGGGGGGGAGGGGGCACTACTGAGGACGCCATCAGAAACATCCAATCATGTCTGGCTGCTTTTTCCACATTTTTACTCAACATGCTGTGTGCTCAGAGAATGGCACAAATTCAGCACCGCTTCTAAACATGCCCCCCCACCCCAGCACTAAGAATTGATCCCATCAAAGTAAAACAAGGTAAAAGATGTACAGCTCTTTGACTGCCACGTGGTTGGTCTTCCTACTCAGTTCCTTCAAGACATGTTTCATGCAAAACAGTAACTCCTTTAAACAAAGAAATACACAAATCATTATACTTTAGGCTAAAAGAGGCGCACTTTCTTTTCTGCAGTTTTTTTTCTGTTTTGTCATTTACAGGACAGGCACTGGCACCAGTTACAAAGGCATGCCAGATTTGCATTGATTCTGCAGACTACAAATTGCGAGCATGATGTCATTATGGCAGCGCATGTCTCCACGTGCCTCTGCTGGAGAGCCAGTGACAGGTCATGGATTTGGGATGCTACACTGCCGCAATGACATCACGGGTGACAAGTTCAAATGTGGGGGAGCCTCAGTGGAGCATGCAGAGGCGGTCAGACTCCAGGGGGCGAGCTATGACACAAGGCAAGTGAATTTTGAGGTGAACGACTTCAACTTCACTTTTCAAGGTATTCTTTTTTTTAGTTTTTTTTTTTCTTCTCTTTTTACAGGTATGTAACAAATCAGGCTCATTGTACTCTACTCTCTCCTGCTGGTTTTGGCTTGGTGTGGAAACAGTAAGTGGAGAGAGTTCTTGGGCATTTTGGTATGTAATGTACATCTACATACATGTATGCATAAATAAGTTCAGGCGTGGAGATACGCAGCCCATATGCATGATGCTTTTCCTTTTACCCGCATTCGTCACTATTTCAATGCTGTGTTTTGCAATCTAAATGTCAGTGACAAACAGCCATTAACAGTGTGACCACGTCCCTTCTCTGGTAGCTTTTTAAAGAGAAGTTACCTGTTATTAAAGCATGCTTCTTACAATGGCATAGTGCTGCAGCATATCCAGAAAGTTCCACAAGAAAACTTTTAATATTAGAACCAACATTGAGTCAGTTCCTTATGGTACAAATAATCAGTCGATTAGATTAAAAATGAATTAATTTCCATTAATTTCTTAATGAGCCATGCATATGTGTGTACATGCATACCCAAATCTATGTACGTACACACTTGTGCACAAAAGAAAAGTTTAAATTAAATAAATAACAAGCCTTCCATTTTCACATTGATCAGTTTGCTCTTTATGTTTGTTAATGTTTCATTGTGTTTGTGTCAGTCCCCTCCCCCCCCACACACGCAGAGGCAGTCATGCACACACACATGTACACACGCACACACACACATGCACGCACGCAGTCACCCTCGTCCCTCGTGTGTCTGGCCATGTTGTGGAGGGAAGGGGCGGGGGTAGGGGGGCTCCATCATCGATTGTCAGAGTGACACGTGCCAGTGCCATCTTCACCTCCCACCGCGGATGCACTTCCCGGATCCGGCGCCTCGGCACAGCACCAGAGCGCTCCAGCCTGCGGGGGAGGGGTGGAGTCTCTCAGCCTTTGAAGAAGAGGAAGAGGAGGAGGGGCGGACGAAGAGGTGGGAGGCACGGGTGTCGCTCTGTGCGAGATGTACTCTCCCCTCGTTGTTTGCAAACACGGAGAGAATATACTGCTGTGCTTGAGTTGTCACTTTCGGCAAACGGCTCAGAAAGGAGTGAGAACAAGATTAGTGCGTGTCTGACAGCGATGGGGGGGGGGGGGGCTGGGTGTGCCCCCGACATCGACCAGAGTGGGGGTGTGGCCCACCTCTGAAACCCACAGGCCCCACCCACTGATCCCTCCACGGGGGTCTGACGATGGTGGAACTGCAGGGAGGGGTCATCAGGAGAGTAGGGGGTGGGGGTGGGGGGGTGGAGGGTGATGGGAGGGGTTGCCTCCAAGAAACAATTATCTCACATGTTGCTCGGGATGGAGAGGCTTGGGGAAAGGTGAGATCGATGGGACAGATTCTGCAGTTATGTAAACAACAAAGAACTAGTAAATAGAAAATAAAATCTGAGGAAGTCAAACAAAAAGAAAAAAAAAATCAATAAAACGCTGGTTACTTAGTATGACTGATAGTAGTAGTAATATAGTGATGAGGCGCAGTGGAGGGGGCAGGCCTCAGCTCGCTGGCTGAAGATCTACTCCTCACGCAGCTGCAGCCGGTAGCGATGGTAGCGGATCTGGAAGAACATCCTCTCCAGCAGCGAGTGGCTCATGCCGGGCAGCGTGTGCTCCTCGCTCTCGCCGGCGTGCCGGAAGCCCAGCGACTCGTACAGCTTGTGGGCGGCCGGCTTCACGGCGGTCGTGCCCAGTACCACGGCCGAGTAGCTGTTGTGCACGGCGAACTCCAGCACGCGGCGGCCCAGTGCCTTGGCGATGCCCTTCCCTCGGAAGCGCGAGTCCACCGACATGCGACGCAGCTCCACCGTGTTGTCCTCCTCCCGGCCCTGCGCCGCCACCATTCCCACCACGCTGCCATCCAGCACCGCCACCCAGAAGCTGGAGCCTGTGGACAGGTGGGGGGGGAAATGTCAGTGCCATCAGGAGCAGCACTGAACCTGAGAAGTTCCTCTGTTTGCTCCGTGGATCTAACCCGTTATTGTGCATAATATTGTAATTGTTATGCAAAATTTACATTACGACTCCATATTAGGTCATGGAGTTCCTTATTATCAGTGGATGCAGGCTCCTCTGGTTTTGGACCAAAAGATCCTATCGCCCTTTGCTACAGGCCTACAGCTTCCATCTGAAGACGTGCTCCCTGTCCACACAGAGCAGGATCACCCACTGGCCATGTCTGAAACCCAGTGGGCTCCGGTACAGTGAGAAACACGTGGAGCAGGTCAGGACACATGGACACAAATGAACACAGATCATCTGTGCATACAGGAGGGTTTATCTGGACAAGATGATCGGTCAGACCACAGTCACATAAGCAACGTAAAAGGTCACACACGGAAGGAAGAGTGACACCAAAACACAGACTGAGACATGATAACAGAAGTGATGAGTGAGCTCTAAGGGGTCCCTCAGCAAGAGTGCCTGCTCCCTCTTACAGCTGCACGCTGCGACCCTCAGCTCAGCAACAGTCACTGTCAGCTTCCCAAGATGCTTGTAGAACAGTATGGGTGTCTGCATGCTATATAAGCCTCTTAGTGTCAAGTAACCTCAAAGTGACATCATATGACAGGTTATCTGCTTAACAAAACAAAAATCCATAACCGTCCACACAGACCAACCAAGCAAAACATACCGAAGCACCCACCCATTTTCTAATTACTGTGCCCTGTGCTCTGTCGCAGCCCAGGCTGGGGCTGTGAGCACACTGAAGGGGCCGACAGCGAGAATGCAGCCTCTCATTCCAGGGGGACTGCCGTCACGCCCTTCAGCACGGTACTTAACCCAGATTGTCTTCATATGCTCAGCTACGTAAACCTGCCAGCCTGGAACAGGGAGCGTGCAGCTTCTCCGTCTGGCTGGGTCCGTAATTACCCACGATTCCGGATGCAGATTGAGTGCATCACACCACCCTAATCACGTTAAACCCGGTCTATAAGCATCATAGCTCCCCTTCCAGCCATGCTGGACCAAATTAGTTTTAGGTGCATCTGCAATCATAAACATGTAGGAAAGATTGCTAAATGTTTATTTCATAACCCCCAAAGCAAATTAATGTAATATCATCTTTTAAGTAATTGTTACATTCTTAATCTTTTAATTAACAGATCGCTTCTACATTAAGGTCATTATTAATTTATCCCCCTGCTTGTGAAAACTGCACAAATGTTGGCACAGATGTACTTGAAACTGTTTTGTCATTTAGTTTGGTCATTATTCCTTTATGCCAGATTTAGAAACTGCTTCAGATTTGTGCCCACAAAGGTGGCTTCTGAGAATCGAATTCACAAGAAAATGGAGGCACCTAGAATCAGGTGACCATACTGCATCTTCTATTATTGTTATAAGTTGATTAGTCTACACGCCACTGAGATGAAGTGTGGCCTGGTTATAGAATCGGGGACGTGCCATGGCAGAGCAATGAGGCACCGGCTCCATGCAGGTGTTCCACATGGGCTTGAAACTTTTTGAGCAGTCACTCTGTACTATTACACTATTAAACCTTTTGAGCAGTCACTCTGTACTATTACACTATTAAACCTTTTGAGCAGTCACTCTGTACTATTACACTATTAAACCTTTTGAGCAGTCACTCTGTACTCTTACACTATTAAACTTTTTGAGCAGTCACTCTGTACTATTACACTATTAAACCTTTTGAGCAGTCACTCTGTACTATTATACTATTAAACTTTTTGAGCAGTCACTCTACTATTACACTATTAAACCTTTTGAGCAGTCACTCTGTACTATTATACTATTAAACTTTTTGAGCAGTCACTCTACTATTACACTATTAAACCTTTTGAGCAGTCACTCTGTACTATTACACTATTAAACCTTTTGAGCAGTCACTCTGTACTATTACACTATTAAACCTTTTGAGCAGTCACTCTGTACTATTACACTATTAAACCTTTTGAGCAGTCACTCTGTACTATTATACTATTAAACCTTTTGAGCAGTCACTCTGTACTATTATACTATTAAACCTTTTGAGCAGTCACTCTGTACTATTATACTATTAAACTTTTTGAGCAGTCACTCTACTATTACACTATTAAACCTTTTGAGCAGTCACTCTGTACTATTACACTATTAAACTTTTTGAGCAGTCACTCTGTACTATTACACTATTAAACCTTTTGAGCAGTCACTCTACTATTACACTATTAAACCTTTTGAGCAGTCACTCTGTACTATTACACTATTAAACCTTTTGAGCAGTCACTCTGTACTATTACACTATTAAACTTTTTGAGCAGTCACTCTGTACTATTACACTATTAAACCTTTTGAGCAGTCACTCTACTATTACACTATTAAACCTTTTGAGCAGTCACTCTGTACTATTACACTATTAAACCTTTTGAGCAGTCACTCTGTACTATTACACTATTAAACCTTTTGAGCAGTCACTCTGTACTATTACACTATTAAACCTTTTGAGCAGTCACTCTACTATTACACTATTAAACCTTTTGAGCAGTCACTCTGTACTATTACACTATTAAACTTTTTGAGCAGTCACTCTGTACTATTACACTATTAAACCTTTTGAGCAGTCACTCTACTATTACACTATTAAACCTTTTGAGCAGTCACTCTGTACTATTACACTATTAAACCTTTTGAGCAGTCACTCTGTACTATTACACTATTAAACTTTTTGAGCAGTCACTCTGTACTATTACACTATTAAACCTTTTGAGCAGTCACTCTACTATTACACTATTAAACCTTTTGAGCAGTCACTCTGTACTATTACACTATTAAACCTTTTGAGCAGTCACTCTGTACTATTACACTATTAAACCTTTTGAGCAGTCACTCTGTACTATTACACTATTAAACCTTTTGAGCAGTCACTCTGTACTATTATACTATTAAACTTTTTGAGCAGTCACTCTGTACTATTACACTATTAAACCTTTTGAGCAGTCACTCTGTACTATTACACTATTAAACTTTTTGAGCAGTCACTCTGTACTATTATACTATTAAACTTTTTGAGCAGTCACTCTGTACTATTACACTATTAAACCTTTTGAGCAGTCACTCTGTACTATTACACTATTAAACTTTTTGAGCAGTCACTCTGTACTATTACACTATTAAACCTTTTGAGCAGTCACTCTGTACTATTATACTATTAAACTTTTTGAGCAGTCACTCTGTACTATTACACTATTAAACTTTTTGAGCAGTCACTCTACTATTACACTATTAAACCTTTTGAGCAGTCACTCTGTACTATTATACTATTAAACCTTTTGAGCAGTCACTCTACTATTACACTATTAAACCTTTTGAGCAGTCACTCACTACTATTACACTATTAACCTTTTTGAGCAGTCACTCTGTACTATTACACTATTAAACCTTTTGAGCAGTCACTCTGTACTATTACACTATTAAACCTTTTGAGCAGCAGTCACTCTGTACTATTATACTATTAAACTTTTTGAGCAGTCACTCTGTACTATTACACTATTAAACCTTTTGAGCAGTCACTCTGTACTATTATACTATTAAACCTTTTGAGCAGTCACTCTGTACTATTACACTATTAAACTTTTTGAGCAGTCACTCTGTACTATTATACTATTAAACTTTTTGAGCAGTCACTCTACTATTACACTATTAAACCTTTTGAGCAGTCACTCTGTACTATTACACTATTAAACCTTTTGAGCAGTCACTCTGTACTATTACACTATTAAACCTTTTGAGCAGTCACTCTACTATTACACTATTAAACCTTTTGAGCAGTCACTCTGTACTATTACACTATTAAACCTTTTGAGCAGTCACTCTGTACTATTACACTATTAAACCTTTTGAGCAGTCACTCTACTATTACACTATTAAACTTTTTGAGCAGTCACTCTACTATTACACTATTAAACTTTTTGAGCAGTCACTCTGTACTATTATACTATTAAACCTTTTGAGCAGTCACTCTGTACTATTATACTATTAAACCTTTTGAGCAGTCACTCTGTACTATTACACTATTAAACCTTTTGAGCAGTCACTCTGTACTATTACACTATTAAACTTTTTGAGCAGTCACTCTACTATTACACTATTAAACCTTTTGAGCAGTCACTCTGTACTATTACACTATTAAACCTTTTGAGCAGTCACTCTGTACTATTACACTATTAAACCTTTTGAGCAGTCACTCTACTATTACACTATTAAACCTTTTGAGCAGTCACTCTGTACTATTACACTATTAAACTTTTTGAGCAGTCACTCTACTATTACACTATTAAACCTTTTGAGCAGTCACTCTGTACTATTACACTATTAAACCTTTTGAGCAGTCACTCTGTACTATTACACTATTAAACCTTTTGAGCAGTCACTCTACTATTACACTATTAAACCTTTTGAGCAGTCACTCTGTACTATTACACTATTAAACCTTTTGAGCAGTCACTCTGTACTATTACACTATTAAACTTTTTGAGCAGTCACTCTGTACTATTACACTATTAAACCTTTTGAGCAGTCACTCTGTACTATTACACTATTAAACCTTTTGAGCAGTCACTCTGTACTATTACACTATTAAACTTTTTGAGCAGTCACTCTGTACTATTACACTATTAAACCTTTTGAGCAGTCACTCTGTACTATTACACTATTAAACTTTTTGAGCAGTCACTCTGTACTATTACACTATTAAACTTTTTGAGCAGTCACTCTGTACTATTACACTATTAAACCTTTTGAGCAGTCACTCTACTATTACACTATTAAACCTTTTGAGCAGTCACTCTGTACTATTACACTATTAAACCTTTTGAGCAGTCACTCTGTACTATTACACTATTAAACTTTTTGAGCAGTCACTCTACTATTACACTATTAAACCTTTTGAGCAGTCACTCTGTACTATTATACTATTAAACCTTTTGAGCAGTCACTCTGTACTATTATACTATTAAACCTTTTGAGCAGTCACTCTGTACTATTACACTATTAAACCTTTTGAGCAGTCACTCTACTATTACACTATTAAACCTTTTGAGCAGTCACTCTGTACTATTACACTATTAAACCTTTTGAGCAGTCACTCTGTACTATTACACTATTAAACTTTTTGAGCAGTCACTCTACTATTACACTATTAAACCTTTTGAGCAGTCACTCTGTACTATTACACTATTAAACCTTTTGAGCAGTCACTCTACTATTACACTATTAAACCTTTTGAGCAGTCACTCTGTACTATTACACTATTAAACCTTTTGAGCAGTCACTCTGTACTATTACACTGTTAAACTTTTTGAGCAGTCACTCTGTACTATTACACTATTAAACTTTTTGAGCAGTCACTCTACTATTACACTATTAAACCTTTTGAGCAGTCACTTTGTACTATTACACTATTAAACCTTTTGAGCAGTCACTCTGTACTATTACACTATTAAACCTTTTGAGCAGTCACTCTGTACTATTACACTATTAAACCTTTTGAGCAGTCACTCTGTACTATTACACTATTAAACTTTTTGAGCAGTCACTCTGTACTATTACACTATTAAACCTTTTGAGCAGTCACTCTACTATTACACTATTAAACCTTTTGAGCAGTCACTCTACTATTACACTATTAAACCTTTTGAGCAGTCACTCTGTACTATTACACTATTAAACCTTTTGAGCAGTCACTCTACTATTACACTATTAAACTTTTTGAGCAGTCACTCTGTACTATTACACTATTAAACCTTTTGAGCAGTCACTCTACTATTACACTATTAAACCTTTTGAGCAGTCACTCTACTATTACACTATTAAACCTTTTGAGCAGTCACTCTGTACTATTACACTATTAAACCTTTTGAGCAGTCACTCTGTACTATTACACTATTAAACTTTTTGAGCAGTCACTCTACTATTACACTATTAAACTTTTTGAGCAGTCACTCTGTACTATTACACTATTAAACCTTTTGAGCAGTCACTCTGTACTATTACACTATTAAACCTTTTGAGCAGTCACTCTACTATTACACTATTAAACCTTTTGAGCAGTCACTCTGTACTATTACACTATTAAACCTTTTGAGCAGTCACTCTGTACTATTACACTATTAAACTTTTTGAGCAGTCACTCTACTATTACACTATTAAACTTTTTGAGCAGTCACTCTGTACTATTACACTATTAAACCTTTTGAGCAGTCACTCTGTACTATTATACTATTAAACCTTTTGAGCAGTCACTCTGTACTATTATACTATTAAACCTTTTGAGCAGTCACTCTGTACTATTACACTATTAAACCTTTTGAGCAGTCACTCTGTACTATTACACTATTAAACCTTTTGAGCAGTCACTCTGTACTATTACACTATTAAACTTTTTGAGCAGTCACTCTGTACTATTACACTATTAAACTTTTTGAGCAGTCACTCTGTACTATTACACTATTAAACTTTTTGAGCAGTCACTCTGTACTATTACACTATTAAACCTTTTGAGCAGTCACTCTGTACTATTACAGTATTAAACTTTTTGAGCAGTCACTCTGCACTATTACTAGTTCTCTTGTTATTTCTTTAAGAAAAAAGCAGCGGACCAAATCACTTGAG
This sequence comes from Paramormyrops kingsleyae, assembly GCF_048594095.1. NCBI lineage: Eukaryota > Metazoa > Chordata > Actinopteri > Osteoglossiformes > Mormyridae > Paramormyrops > Paramormyrops kingsleyae. The sequence continues at coordinate 12,267,776 of NC_132808.1, read as the reverse complement.
ATGAACTAGCCAAATAGGAGCTGGAACCAAAAGTCACGTGTAGAAAATCTACCCTGCACTGACTTTTTCAAGCCCGAACCAACCTAACCAACTTACCAGGCTACAGGCTTGTTGGCTACAGTGTCCACTATTAGCACTAACAAATTTATGGAAGTCTTTAATAGAAAAATGGATAAGATTACACCTGACATTTAGCAGATGGTTGCTAACTCTAAAATATGATCACTAACAACCATAGCAACAGCGCTTCGCTGATGAACATGGACCAAAAACATTCCTTTTAAATTGTAATGCGTGTCCATTAGGCTCCACTCCTTAAATATTCCCTGGGAATCGAGTTTATGATTAACATGTGCTTCCTATTAGTCCTTGGTCCTGACTCGGAATGAGCTGTCAGATCCACTATAACCACAAACCTGACTCAAATCTCCAATTACTTTCAAACAATTCCTGAAAATTTAGCTGCATTCCAACTGCAACATACTAAGATAATGTATCTATGCAGACTTGTCTTTGGTTTTCCAATGTCTTTCCTCATCATTATATCTGACAGCTGTACTCCACAGCCATGGTCTTTGATCACATACGGGGTCCCACAGGGACTGGTGCTGGGACCAGCATGGTTCTCCCCATGTGGGTAGATCGTACATCACACCAGAGAAACCAGACCTTCAATCAGACCTAATAGCTCTTAGTACAGCATCCTCAGCATTAAGTAAAAAAAACCAAACAGATTCTCCTGTTAACTAGCTTAGAAAAAACTCAAAAATAATGTGAAACTAGAGCAAATTCTTACTGTAAAGAGAAAAACAAGCACGTTGACCTGTTTGCCTTGGTATATACAGTGGTACCTCGGTTCTCGAACTCACTAGAACTCGAATTTCTTGAAAGTCGAACAAACCAGTTTGACCTAGAACTCGATCTGAATATCAGAAGTAGAACCATGAACGCTGACCTAATATAAATTGTACGCGCCAGGAAATGAGTCATACTACAATGCAATTCTTACTTGAATGCCTTCTTCACAGACTGGACGATTAACAAAATAAAGCAGCGCAACATTACAGTAACTAACAATAAATAAACCACTAACTTACATGTACTATTAGAGCATTTATGTCATTTATTTAAACTTAATTTTACCAGGTAAATTAACTGAAAACCAGTTCTCACTGCTTTACGTGATATTCGGGAGAAATAGCAGATTACGCATCGGAACTGCCTGGGATACAAACGTCATGCGTGTAACTAAACTCTTCAGCCAATAAGGGCAAAGGTGTGTCGTCACGGAGGCGGTTCCAGTTTATGCAGCCGGGTGAGAGGTCGCAATGCATCTAACCGTAATGCATTGCGTCACGATCAGAATGCGTTGCTTTAAGCCAGCGCTGTAAGCAAGTCGAACGCACCCAATGACCGGACTGGGGAAACAAACTGAAACGTGGACTTAATATAGAGGACTAATGACAACAACCAGAAACAGCTGATCACATGGGGATCCCACACGAGGTTAGTGAGGGGGCGTGGCACAAGGAAGGAGCAGAGGATCGGGGCAGGACAGGGGTAATGTTGGGATAAAATCTTTATCGTTTTGGAAGCCATTAAGAAAAAAATGCTCTTCTTGTTTTATCCTGTTCATTTTATGTTTAAATGCTAACAAAAAAAAAAAAAAAAAAAAACATATTTAGGTGTAATTTTGGGGGGCCAAAATTTCTTATGGGAAAAAATTCGATCAGAACTCGAACTTTTTAGGATTCAATCCGGAGTCTGGAACAGATTAAGTTCGAGAACCACTGTATTATCTTGTTCCTTCAGAACAAGCCAAACACTACAGGTTCTAAATGATCCACCAAGAACCTGGTACTCTCCTGGTTGGTAATGGCACCGAAGGTGGACAGTGGCCAAAATCAGGGCCTGCATCCTTCTAAGGCTGCGTTTGAAGTTGCAGTGGTGAGATATGACTATCCCAATTCGAAGACTCCTTCAAATGCAGTCTAGAAATGGTCCTTCTTTTGCAAAGTCGCAAAGGATGCACCCAATGGATCCTTTGCAGCCCAAATTATGCCAAGATTCACTGCGCGGAGGTAAAGTAGGTGTTTCCCAGGTAGGCAACAGGAATGGTGCTTCGTGACTCTAGGGTAAGGGTGGGAACAGCTGGTTGCAAATTGGAAATTATCCATAGGCCAGACCGTCCCATTTGACAATGCTTTCTGTTTGACCACATCCTTCGAAAGATACAGCACCTGAATTCGGACACAGCCACAGAGGCTGAGCTGCACGGCCTGCAGCCCTGATTGGTGCAGACAGCACCACATGACCTGCTAAGCACCACTGATTAGCCACCCTGTCTTCTCTGCTCCACAACAGGTAGTCACTAATATCTGCATGTCTGGGGGGGGTTGGCCAGCCAGCTGGCTTTCTCCTAGAGCTACCATTAGAGATTCTCTCCAGTCCTCCCCTATCTTCTCCACTATCACCTCAGATTTTTACTACCGGGTAACATTACCTGCGGTTATATCAGTCTGTGCTGCTGTTTCAATGTTAAGTGCTGTGCTGTTATTTTTAATGTTGCACGGTGGTGAAATTCAGGCTGAATCCTCACACATAATGGCCAAGGCAAAGCCTCAGCAGACTGGATGGGAGATACCAGGTCCAACTGCATGGGGCCATACAAGGTTAAATCTGGATCGATCTAATTGCGATGGAGAACCCAAGGCCCACAATGACCTTACTCATTAATTATACATTATCACATAGCTGTGGTACTTTGAATATTGTGGCTTCAGGGCAGCGGGAAGATGCCAGTGAGCCGGCACCGGTACCACATGGGGCTGGGGGCAGGGCAGACATATGGGCGACTGAGGGCTCTGACAGCCTCCTGCCATCTGTCTGCAGAAACACGGTGCCAAGGGGCGGTCGGGGCCTGGTGCCCCTGGTGAAGCCTGTCCAGCTACAGGCTCAGCTCGCTCTACACCACATATTTAGCAGCTTGGTAATCACCAAAACAAAAGGGGGGCTGGTGGAGCTTCTGGCCCGGGGGGGGCGGGCTTTGATGTCCCCGTTCCTGCGTACTACGCAAAGCCTCTTGCCGGCCTGTTTTCACGTCACTACACTGGGTACTAGACATGCTTCATCTGTGAGAAGCACCAAACATGGAGAATGTTCTTATGCAGGACTTGCGGGGTCCTGGCTGCTTTGACTCATGGCTGCATTAATCGGCAAACGATCATCACGGACGTGAGAGCGAGGACCAGCATTCCCTTCTGCTCACCTGGGCGGGCAAGTGAGTCCAGGAGGAAAGGAGGCAGGCACTCTGGCCTGCAACCGGGGGGGGGGGGGGGAGAAGCAGCAGCAGACACCGTACCGTCCCCGGCGTTCACACAGAGGGAAGGAGGGTTTTGGGGATGTGCGGGGGGGACAAACCCAGCCTTAACTCTGGCACTTTGCGTCTCCCCCCACAAGATGGCGAGGAAGGGGCGCAGAGACGGCCCCCATGGCACCTCCACGCGGCGGGGGCTCGGAGGAGGAACGTGGGATCTGCTGGTTAAGAGTCAGATTTGAAGAACGAGAGGTGCCGGTCAGACGATGGCGAGATTAGGGGACACGCATCCACATTCAGTCCTCCTGGGGGTGGGAGGGGCCGACGGCGCTCGCAGTAGGAGTGGGGTTCACAGCCCGGGGTGACATGGCTGGCGTCTCTACAAGGCTGCAGAGAAAAACACCTCCGCATCTGTACCTCGGACACCCTTCCGGGAATGACAAGCCGGGCTCATTCGCTTGCTCACCGATCTTCATCGTTAACAGACAGTAAAAGCGAAGCAAAGTGACCCATCGACTCGACGCCACTTCATTGTGGGCACTGCGCTAACTAGCTGCTCCTAAATTGCCATACAAGCTGAGTGTAAGAGGCACTTAGCCTGGGCTGCCCGGCTGCTGTAGCCGCTGTGTGCGAATCCCACACTGTGAGATTATGTTAATCTCCATGTGCGGAGTCAGATGGAGGCTCATTACGAAGCTCATGCCTTACTGCAGCTCACAGGTGTATTGCTAAGGCCTACTACTTGCTAAATCCCCACAGCAGGACTGGCTGGGGAAGGGGGACGGATGGACAATGAGATTAAGGACTACTTGGGGGGTCTTTTGAAACCAGTTGGGTTGGAGTTGTGCTGTCTTTTCCTCCCTGGCTGTGCCCCGACCTCTGAAGGAGCTGCCTCAGACAGATCCCTAAATCACCAGATGGGCTGAGTGGCAGGGCAGACGTCCATGGAGAGGCTGACGCGGCGCCGGACGCGAGGGGAGGAGGCCTGTGTCTCGGCTCACGTGCGCCAGGCTATTTTAGACGCCGACGGAGCTGAAAATGGCCGTACAAATCGATGAGAGAGCCGACCGGGTGCCTGCGGACACTGCAGAAGGAACACCTTCATCGAGCCAAGACAGCACAGCCCCCCCCCCATAGAGAAAGCCTTCCCTAAACGGGAGAGTCTTTGGGGTGGGGTGGGGGGGGGTACTGGATTATCACAATAACCGCACTGTCACCCGGCATTACTCTCATGCGCCATCTAGGCTTTAATCAATCGTTCAGTTCTGGAGTTATGCTTTCAGCCTGAAACTGGCTATTCCAAAGGTGAACATCATCATCCATTTCCCATGGTTATTGGGGTGGAGGCCATGTGAATCTGACATGTACTTGATTTATGCGCGATTAATCCACTCACAGAGTACATCTCCACTGCAAAGCAGCAAGCATCAGCCGGGCCTTTCAGCCAGTGAGCAGCCGGCTAAGTCTTGGGGCCCGTGTGCTGAGGCCACAATCGGGGAAGTTTGACACTCAAGTGCTACTTGTTTCCGTAGCTGCATTTCAAGTGCCTCCGAACATCTGGCTGGCCGGCAGTAAAAGGATCTCCGCATCAATTCGATGCCGATCTCAGGACCTGGGCGATTTATACTGGCCCCCTCTGACTCACCTCTCCCCTCCCCGGTTACAGAAACCGAATGAAGGAAGTATCCTGAGACTGAAAATTCAATAGGCCAAACTGGCTAGGATATACACGCCCATCATCTCAGTGCAGATGAGGATATCTGATAGCACTGGGCGGGGGCGGGGGGGGAGGGCAGAAAGGGTTTACTCTCAAGTGACCTTAAGGAAATAAGTTCCTAATAACAAAATGCTACAAATACCCAGGATATATCCCTGTCCCATGCAACAAAGATCTCAGCACTTAGGGAGATGCATCCGTCGGGTCATTTACGTAGAATGTACCAATTTATGCAAAATGTATTTATTGGATGTTAAGCAATGAGGAAGAAACAATTATATAACCTATGTATCACTCAGTTATACTTTGGGTTCCCTGACAATGTGACTAAACGTGTGATTTTAGAGCTGAAGTGGGTGTTGCATTTCTTGCAAGGAAAAGTTGAGGGTAGTCATAACATAACAATGGAATGTAACAATGTTACAGCCTCACTTGTGTGGGGTATTAGGTTTCACTGCTGGAGGGAAGAAATTAAAAACATATTTCTGGAAAAAATATTCCGGCATGTTACCCACCCCCCCCCCCCCTCCTCCCCCCCTCCTCCCCCACATAATTTCTAAGGGCCTCCCTGGGTGATTCTGGATTTCCCGGTGTTGGCCCTCCGCGTCGCCCACCTGTCAGTTTCATGAGAGGGAGAGAGATTCTCAGTGACACACACGGAGGACGAGGGAAACAGCTCGGCAGGTACACGGCCCCCCCACCCGAGGCTGGCATCACATCCATGAGGCCTGGCCTGTATTTACAGCTACTGTGCTCCTTCACCGTTAGCGTCGGCCGGCTTCTCTCTAGCTCGCCGTTTCTGTCCTAGTCTGCCTTCCTCTTTAAATAATGGCAGCATACCGTACATACAACCATAACCACAACTGCCATTAGTGCCAAGTGGAAGCTCTCCCGTGTCAGCTGGTGGGAGCACTTCCAGCAGGATTTAAACATGAGAAGACGGCTATTCGGATGGACCTTTAGGACTGTGAGGCCAGGTATTGATTACGGCACCCGGCATCTCCGGCTAATCCGGCCGCTAGCGGCACCCTGGGTGGCCCAGAGCCGGAAAGTGAAGAGTGAGGATTAAGCTGCTTATGTTTCAGATCCAAGCCCAGGGCACCGAGCTCCAGCGCAGCGTAGTGCAGTGCTGACCCCAGCCTGACAAAGTCTCACGCCGACTGGCATTACTGCACAGGGAGCATCTTCAGGAAAAGACGTCTTCAGGCTGCAACAGCTCTGGCCGGCTGACTGCGAGTGCAGCTGATGCGCATCCAAGATGCACCCGTGAGCAGAAGTGTGTACGGGGACCTCTGCACACACGTGGCGGCTGCACGTGGCCGCCGCACTAATGTACATTCACACCACACACACAACCCAAAGTGCCTTCCCTATTTATATATATATATATATTAATAGTTTCCCCCAGGTGCCTGTCTTTATTTATCTACATATAGTGTATTTATATACTCAGACACACACCCAGTCTTCAGTGCCTATTCATGTACACTACTCATTTATGTATTACACACACACACACATCTCAGGGCCAAGGGACAGCCTGTTGCTGAGTCAGGGACCATTTCTCGGCATAGCGGGGACCTGCAGTCATCACGCCTGCTCAGGATACCGGACCCTGCACATGCCTGCTCGTCACCTGGACCTTTGGCAGAATCCTCTCCCTGACCCTGCGGTGGTGAAGGGTGTTCAGCTTGCTTGATGGGAGCTATTCTCCTGTGTCTCTAACTCAACACTGACCCAGCTACTGACCACACCACCTAATGATATGGAGGGGTCATCATTTAAAATCCACTGCATTAAACTATTATAGGTGCTCATCTTGCTCCAATCAAGCCCTTTTCTTTACCAAACGTTCTTACTTGTGATGTTTTTCCCTAATAACTGATGTGTGTGGCGGTGAGGATGTGGATGTCAGCAAGTCAGCTGTGGGGCCCACATGATGGACAGGTCGGATGGCCAATGAAAGCTGAGGACAGTGGGGCTCGTCGCACGTCTGACATCACAGTGAGTTTGCATATTCGGATGCAGTGTGATTGTACAAAACACAGTTTCATCTTGTCATGGTGGTTCTGTGTATAAATATGTGAATACAGTTTACGATTATTCCAAATTAACAAGAAAGGATATTAAACAACATATCAGTGGATGAACATAAACAGTTTCTTAATGTATCTAAGTGTCGTAACCTAAGCATTCATATAAAACAAAAAAATAACAAAACTTGATCTGTCAGTTGTTTGTTTCTACTTAACTGGAAAACTTCAGCTTCTTACCTGTGGGTTTTATGTAATACTCTTCGATGTCAGCCATGTCCGTGTGAAGAACGCAATCGAGATAGGCGAGGATAACTTTCCTACTGAAGTAATACCGCGCACCCAATAGAATGAACGGCACGCCGCAGGTCAGCGTGAAGGATTTGGTCACAAGAAAGCACATTACTATGGAGATAAGGAAGAAAAATAAACGACACCTGTCAGAAAAGAGAATCAAATGTTGATTGACGGAATTGACCCAGAATGCACACAGATACATTCAAAATGTAAAACAAGTTCTTACAAAAATATATATGCATTAATTCCACAGTAATTCTATATGCTCAATATCAAGAATTCAATCGAATAAAACATTTCAAAAACATAAACTTATCTGAGATAAACCGAACTTGCTGATAATATTCTAATTAAATTTAGACATAGAAATGTGGCTGTATGCACATACGTATTCAGAGACTCACGCCTTTTAGAAGTTCACATTGGGGCTGTATTTCCCACACATCCTCACATGGGGGCGCTTGTGCAGAGAGACCGGCACAGGCAGGCTGCGCATCACTGCATGTCTTGTGCTTCCCCCATGGCTGGGGCCATGCAGTATGCCGTCACTCCACTGCACCACGATGTGGCATGTTTACTGTGAGCATGCGACTTTATTTCTGATTGGCCTGCAGTATGTGCGTACATACACATTTTTACTCAAAAGCAAAATATTAACGTAAATTGCAATAAACCGATGTGTCCGGACAGTTGCGCGTCTCCATCACTTACCACGTTACAGACATACGCCTGGCGTATACATTGTTTTCATTTTGAGCGGTCGGACGTACATTTATATAGAGAACGTGGCATGTTGTTATACTGTTTTCTGCTCAGTCAATGAAAGATGAAACCATTTCCTTTACTGCTAATTGCAAAGCAGGGCGCTACCTATATCAACAACCACAATCATTAGTGAAACACGTAAGTTTAAACGTATCTGACAGTTATGGACAGTCACCGTGAAAATTAAATCACCTACTGCCGTGCACTAAGTGTAAACACGATGATCATGCGTGATCTTTAACGTCGCTGCATTGGGGAGCCCGGCGTGCGCGCGCGGACCGGCTCTGTGAGCTCGTGATGAAAGCGCCCGCGCGGACTGTGGGCAGATCCCTCATTCATTCATTCATTCATTCATGCGTCCGCCCGGCGTCGTACACGCACACTGAACACATAACACTGGCTCGGCCGCTTTCCCATCGACAGCCAGGCATGCAAGCATGCATTCGCCATGCCTTTGTGTGGCCGTTTAATGCTAGGGAGTCGCATGCCGGTACCTTAAGAAAACGTGACGAACTAGACATATCAAGATACACAAATTATTAACAAAATAGAAAAGTCGCCGTGTGTATGATTTTTTTTCTTTACGCTTCAAAGCAGTTAACTCACCCTACCTTCATCCAAAACAAATATCAAAAATTAATATTTCGAATACTAATGCAAATCCATTCTATATTCGCATTAAAAAAATCTGCTGGAACGGTTTTCCATAAATATATATCATCGATCACTGGCCAGTGTACGGGCATGCTACTTACGTGTCAGAAAAGCATACAGGAATTGCGTTTGAGTTTGATGTTTAAGCCCCCGAAATGCTGTATTGGGGATTCGCTCCATTATCCCTTCACAGAAGATGCGACGGACCTCCACATGGTCCGAGCGCTGAAATTCACGGATGAATACTGTATCACTTTTCACATCTTTCCCCTCTACTGTGTTTGGGGATGGCGACGAAGAAGTCCATATTTGAGAAGAGGAAAGAATAATTGAATCTTTTTTGGTCCCAGGTATGGTGTCATGTTCATCGGCTACAATTTTTGTCTCGCAAACCATTTTTGGAGGCGAACAATGCATGCAACTGGCCTCGGCTATACTTGAAACGGGAATGAAAAAAATTAAAGATTTTTTTCCCAATGGATCTTTTAATATATCAACTAAAAGAAAACGGCGAATGCAATGCTGCAACCCTGAGCTCTCTCACGACCGGGAGAAAGCGGTGCATTTTAAGCAGTACTTATAATGCTGTATAGCGGACGAATTCAGGTTCTGGGGCCATGGTGGCCTGCTCGTTTTTGATTGGTTGCGCCGGTGCGCCACGTGACGCCGGGAGGTGGAGTCAGGCAAGGCGAGAAGCACCTTGTCGCTTCGCTTTTTTAAAAACCGCACATTTTTGCAGTGTGCCGCAGAAATCCCATACGTTCATATGTACGTGTAAATTGCGTGGGTGTTCGCCTCAAACGCATTAGCCACGCAGCTACCCGGTGCAGCTCGTGTTCGTGGCCATCCAACACAAATGTCCCTTACGTCGACTCGCAAATACGCAGCGCCTTGGAAATTACTGATCGCACCTCGTGTATGTATGATGTACAATGGTGTGCTGCGATATGACGCCCTGTTGTACGGTGTGTAAAATAAAATCCGCGAGACGCCAGAAGGATAAACGCGTTCCTCTTTGTTATTTAAATGTCTCGTTAGATTTTTCCCACCCGGCATCACTGAGTGACAGGTTTGGTGCACTGCAGTGGTTCCGTTTCGGCTTTTAATAACCTTACCCGCTATGCGTGTTGGCGCACACGCTTAACCAAGCGCCACTTCTCCAGCGCTCATTTAACTTCACCGCTATTTACGTGCAGCGGAGTTCCTGCCTTCGCCGCGCGCACATGTGTGCAGCGTTATCATGGGATAATCAGAATCATGGGAATCAGAATGCAAATATTGCAGCTTCCAACACAGCATTCATGTCAAGTGGACTATTAAATACCCCTTTAATTTTATGAACACACAACTAAAGCGAAAAACGATCCATTAATAATTGTACAATGTTGCATATCGATACCAAAAGAACTAAGCGTTCAGAAAAAGCTTTCTCGTCGGAATCACATAGAGAAGAACTAGTTTAGACTGGATCATTCCCCCCCCCCCCCGCAGACACATACTCACACACCTCCCTTTCTTCACCAACCCCCTCCCCCTTCTTAGGAAAACGCAAAAGGAAAAAAGAAAGTTGAGGACGGGTTCGTTAAAAATACACAAAACGAAGCAACCGCAAAATATACGCATATAGGATACATGTATGTATTTCTGCGACGGTCGCGTGTGATTTAGTAATGCTTTTGGGTGTTTAAAAGAATATTCAGAGGCGTCTGGAGACGATGTTGCTTCTTTATTTCACAGCATCAGCACCTGCGGCTGACCGAGCAGACGGGAGGTGCCAGTGGGCATGCGCAGCGCGCTTCGACGGCGCCGCGACTGCAAGCGAAGATGGTGCCCGAGTAACCGACGAGACACTCCCCCTTTAGCGTCGGCGTAAAAGGCATCATTCCAGCAGTCAAAAGTGAACCAAGTATTTTCCTCATCCCAGTAAATTTATGCACAAAGGTAACTATAAAACCAAAAAACTTTATTCTCATTGTTATTGTGTCCATTTTTGAGCCATTTCGTTGTCATAGAGAAATATATTTTTGATGTGCCGGCAAGTCATTAAGGTCTTACTGAAGCCATACCAAGAGATTTACTGAGAATGAGTTCTCAGATGTTGAGACGGGGCAACGCAGAGGACCGGCGGCCTCACTGGCTGGGCTATTCAAGTGCCGTTTTGGGTCACTAGAGGATAGACTTCAGCTGCCAGTGTCAACTCTCCCCAAAATGCCCCCAGCGTACATCACTCTGCCTCACCCTTCACTTGCTCCCCCCTTCAGCATTACTCCTGGCGTAGACTGAGGGGCCACCAAGGGACACCCCCCCCCCCCAAGCCGAGAGAATAATGACAGTGACGACGGCCACCACCATGGACTCCTTCTTCTGTCCTCACCTCTGTGTCCATGGAATCCTCCCCCAGCCTGAAGCATCTCAAGGGGGGGGGGGGGGCTTCCAAGTGCCGGTCTCCATGGCGTTGTGCTTTGCCACCCCCTCCCCCACCCCCTCTGTCCTGATATATGTGCACAAGTCATCGTACCATAACCAGCATGGGACTCTGCTTAAGAAACTGCAGAGGAACATGTGTGTCCAGACCTGAGCACAAAGTGTTGAGCGTATGTGTTCTTCACTCTCCTCAGTCACTCCCAAAGCACACAGGCTGAGTGCCGGGTGCAAGTTAGGGTGCCTGGGCTAAGGCCTGATTCACGTAGGCAAATTCTGCTCGGGATTGACCTCGTCTGCACAAATCAGTATTGCATCATACATATCATGAAAGAATTGTCATTGCCATTTTAGTGTATCCACTTAGGTTGGTAATAAAATTGATGTCACACAAGAGTAATGATGGAATATTTTAACACTAACATTTGACTACTTAACAGAAGTTTAATCGGAGTCATCTGGCACGCATTACAGGCTACTTTTACATATGTAATAAAAAGGACTGTTTTCTCTGTGTTCCTTTGCTGCCGGGTCTGGTCGTTCCACCTTCGTCTTAAGCGTTGCCCTCAGTCCAAGCTGCGATTGGAACGATGCCAGATCAGCGCCTCATAATGGAGACGGGCCCCTCCAATAGCGTCACGCACACGTACGCTTGCATATCCATGGCTCTCCTTTTATAGCAATGGGAGCTGTTGACTGATTGCTTTGAAGGAACTGATTCTCAACCCCTCCTCCAACCCCCTAACGACCCCCCCCCCACCCTCGCTCTCAACAAGGACCTTTTTTCTGGGGCCCAGACTGAGCCCCACATATCATATTAATGAGCAAATGAATGTCCATAGCATGTAGATTCTCTTAAGAAACTGGGGTGGCCTCTTCTTTCAGCTGTCAGAACTGAGAAACCGTTATTATGAATAAAATGAATAATTCCAGCAGTAAAATTACATGGTCGACATCAGTGATTAAGTATCAGTGGTTAAGGACTGAATATATGCAAACATTTCCAGACAAGTTGGAATATTTTCTGAAATGCAATTAAAACAAAAATCTGTGATTTATCAATTCATGTGAACCTTTATTTAACTGACGAAAGTACAAAGAAAAGATTTTCAACAGGTTCACTGACCAACTTAATTGTATTTTGTAAATATACACAGAGTTAGAATTTGATACCTGCAACACGCTGAATAAAAGTTGGGATAGAGGCATATTTACCATTGTGTTACATCACCTTTCCTTTTCAGTTGTTTTGGAACTGAGGATACTAATTATAGGAATTTTTTTATTGCAATTGGAATTTTTGTCCATTCTTGCATGATGTAAGATTTCAGCTGCTCAACAGTCTCTGGTCACCATTGTCTGATTTTCATCTTCATAATGCACCATACATTTTCAGTAGGAGATAGATCTGGACTGGCAGTAAGCCAGTGAAGCACATACACTCTGTATCTACGAAGCCACGCTGTTGTAGCCCATGCAGAATGTGGTCTGGCATTATCCTGCTGAAATAAGCATGGACGTCCCAGGAAGAGATGACGCCTCGATGGCAATATATGTTCCTCTAAAATTCTAAGATACGCCTCAGAGTCAATGGTACCTTCGCATACATGCAGCTCTCCCATGCTGTGGGCGCTGACGCACCCCCATACCATCACAGGTCCTGGCTTCTGCACCTTTCGCTGATAGGAATCTGGATGGTCACTTTCATCTTTGACACGGAGAGCTCGCCGCCCATCTTTTTCTGAAAACAAGCTGAAATGTGGAGTCATCTCACCACACCATATGGTTCCACAGTCTTCCGGACCAATATCAAGATCAGCTCGGGCCCAGAGAACTTGCCGGTGTTTCTGCATAGAGCTGGTGTATGGCTTCTTGCTTGCATAATACAGTTTCAAGTTGCATTTCTGGATGCAGCGATGGACTTTGTTAAGTGACAAGGGTTTTCCAAAGTACTCCCGAGGTCAGATAGCTATATTTGTTACAGTAGCACAACGGTTTCTTAGGTATTGCTCCCTGAGGGCTCAAAGATAACATTCATTCAACTGTGGTTTCCTACCTTGCCCTTTACACACTGAGATGTCTATGCAATCTTTGCACAATCTTATGTATTGTAGATGTTGCAAGACCGAAATTCTCTGCAATCTTGTGTTGAGGAATGTTGCTTTTGAACTGACCAACAATTGTCACAGGAATTTTGGCACAAAGGGTGATGACCCATCCTTGCTTGCATTTAAACGATGCCCAATTGGCACTAAGGTGCCTAAAGTGTGCCAAGAAAACATCCCCCACACCATTACACCACCACCACCAGCCTGCATAGTGGTAACAAGGCATGATGGATCCATGTTCTCATTCTGTTTACGCCAAATTCTGACTCTACCATTTGAATGTCTCAACAGAAATCGAGACTCATCAGACAAGGCAACATTTTTCCAGTCTTCAACTGTCCAATTTTGGTGAGCTTGTGCAAATTGTGGCCTCTTTTTCCTATTTGTAGTGGAGATGAGTGGTACCCGGTGGGGTCTTCTGCTGTTGTAGCCCATCCGCCTCAAGGTTGTGCGTGTTGTGGCTTCACAAATGCTTTGCTGCATACCTCGGTTGTAACGAGTGATTATTTCAGTCAAAGTTGCTCTTCTATCAGCTTGAATCAGTCGGCCCATTCTCCTCTGACCTCTAGCATCAACAAGGCATTTTCGCCCACAGGACTGCCGCATACTGGATGTTTTTCCCTTTGCACACCATTCTTTGTAAACCCTAGAAATGCTTGTGCGTGAAAATCCCAGTAACTGAGCAGATTGTGAAATACTCAGACCGGCCCATCTGGCACCAACAACCATGCCACGCTCAAAATTGCTTAAATCACCTTTCTTTCCCATTCTGACATTCAGTTTGGAGTTCAGGAGATTGTCTTGACCAGGACCACACCCCTAAATGCATTGAAGCAACTGCCATGTGATTGGTTGATTAGATAATTGCATTAATGAGAAATTGAACAGGTGTTCCTAATAATCCTTTAGGTGAGTGTATATACATATATATCACCTCTAAGAAGGCACTGAGACAGAGGACCAAGAAGACCATAAGATGACGAAAGTCCAGGAGAGCTTCCTTCTGCATCTGCCCTCTCGGTTCCTGGGAGTGTTGGATTTGGCATGCTGGGCTTCAGGGATTGTGAAGGACAATTCAGGTGACATCTGCAGAAGCCATTGAGTCTGGTACACAGACCACCATTATGGCAATGGGGCATAATTAAGACCATTCTGCTCACAGAGACCACTCAGGTGCATATCGATACCAAAAAAACTAAGCATTCAGAAAAAGCTTTCTCGTCGGAATCACATAGACAAGGTATGGTGCTTCAGTCGGTAGCACTGTTGCCTCACACCTCCAAGGTTGGGGGTTTGACTCCAAAGATCTATGAAATCTTGGGCATTCTTAACGATGCCTTGATTCTTTTAGGACAGAATCCCATTAATGAATGAATTATTGATCTTCTATTTTTGTCCCATGATTTTTTTTTTTTTTTAATGTTGGTGAGTCTGTGATTCCAAAAGAACAACTTCATACGTGTAATGGATCAACTGCAGTGATAACTAAGATCTTTCAGCACCCCTGGGAGGTCTTTACAGAAGGCCAACATGTCAGGGTTTGCTGCGGATTCCAGGATGTGCCGCATGTTTGCTTTAAGTGTAGTGAGGTCAGGAGGTCAGTAGACGGCCTATGATCTTTGTGTAATTATGTCCAGGTTTGCATTCCAGAGTGGCCCTCCCTTTCCCCCCCCCCAGGGCCTTACAAAGGCACCAGCACAACAGTGCAGTAGGGGCACCTTTCTCACTTTGGCGCTACCATGACGTGGGAAGCAGAATCCTGTGTGCATGACTCTGACTCCTATTGGGTGGAGGTCACATGTGCGCCTTCAGCCCCGGGAGCCAATCAGAAAAAGTGGCACCATGGTGACATCAAACCTTTACTGGTTGATTTATGGCTAAAGAAAGAGAGTGTGACTGACAATATCTAAAGTAAGTGACATATGTACTGAATATATATCACCTTTCATAAACATTTACTCGCTACAAGGAGCCTATCCCAGGAAACAGGAGATATACAAGGAAGGGGACGCCCTGGACGAGATTCCATTCCACAGCAGGATACACATATATATATATATATATATATATACACACACACACAGACACACATATATACATAAACATACACAGAGGGACCTGTAATCATATCTTTGTGGGGACCACTCATTCATTTCTTCAGGAAGAATGTTAATCCCAACAATGACAACCCTAATCCCTACCCAGCCCGAACCATAACCATAAGTAACCAAACCAAACAAAATTATGCAATACTTTTGGCATTTTTAGCATTTTCATTGCAGTCACAGATTTTTAGAAAATTTAGTTTCCCTTTTGGGGACTGAAAAAGTGGTTCCTACTATGTCAAAATAACAGGTCTTTATCACATTCTAAGGACACTTGGTCCCTACAATGTAATATATACATGCCTACACACACACACACACACACACACACGGACAGACACACCGTTTGTTTTCATTTCTATGGGAAAAACCCTAATCCTTTACTTTAACTCTTTACCCAGCGTGAACCTTAACCATAAGTAACCAAACAAAATACAAGACTTTCGGCATTTTTAGCTTCTTTATTGCAGTGACAGATTTTTGTGGGGAGTTGAAGCATGTCCCCACAAGTTAAAAAGTAACAGGTTTTCCCACATTGTGGGGACATTTGATCCTCACAAAGTGATAAATACAAACCCACACACACACTCACACATATATTTAATATTAATTTAAAAATGAGGTTGTTATGAGGATATTTTCATCACACTGCAGAGCTGGATGTCTGGGAGATTTATGCGTCTTTTATTTTAGCTTGTTTACAATTTTTGTTTAAAATCTAAGTAAAATTGTACAGCTGCAGTCAAAATTAATGGAATGTGCATTTTCTCATTAGGCTGGCGCTCTGAGCAAATGCTCTGTTATCCTGGCGAAGCCAATATATTTATCTTAAAACAGAATGAGGGCAGGATGTGTTCTGAATGTGCGTCCATGTTCTAATTGTATGTGAGCTGGATCTGTGTGTGTCTGTGTGTGTGTGTGTGTGTGTCGCTGTGTGGGGGGAGGGGCCGCCTGCACTTCTCTGTAGGAGTGTGTTGAGTTTCAGACTGTCTGCCTGCAGTCTGCATGTCTTTCCAGTCGGCAGATTCTCATCCTCTCATCGCCGCCACCCAGCTCTGACACAGCGACCAAGACCAGTGCCGTAGTTCTGCCCAGTATACGGTATGGGATAGAACCCCCCGGCCCAAATGTCACCTCTGAAGCTATTGCCGGTATAGACACGCAAGCGCTGAAACCCCCTAGTAGACAGGGCATACCCCCCCCCCCCCCCCACACCATGGAGGTGCCTTGTCCTCCTCCCTCCCCAACTCGCTCACCGGCAGGAACAGCAGGGCCTGGCCGATCCGCTCCTGCCCCAGCCCCTGCCGGACCCCCGCTGCCCTTCCCGGCGTCATAGCAAAGCCTTCGCTTTCTCTCCGACTCTCCCCCTACATGAATATCCCAGCTTTGGCTGCAGACTGCCAAGTTATTCATAGCTCACATGCTAATGAGTAATTCATTGAGGTGCTCGCAAAAATATACAAAATGTATACCTAGGTATGTTTAATTCATTATCACCTATATTAATTGTTAATGTGTTCTGAATACCTCACCACTCCCGAAAAATGCTCCCATTTACAGGAGGACTGCACCAGGATGCTTACATCGGGGAGGTGGTTACATATACATTTATTATGATGAATGATGTAGCCTCTTGACTGCTGGTATTAAATCTCCATGAGTCAGCTGTCCTTCCTGCTGCCATCATGAAATCCGCTCTGTTTCAAAGCGCACGATTTGTGCGTTACAGTTCTTCGACTGGATTTCTGCCCTTAAAGATGCAATTTAACATTTAATGTATTACAAGTGCGGATGAAAGGGCCAGATGTATGATGGGCAGTAAAATGCAGCTGGGGACGTCCTTTATCGTCTATGCTATCATTCACAGATACGCCAAGGGAAGCACAGGCAGAGCTGATTGGCTGATCTCCCCCCAGCAAGCATCCATTAATAAGTGCTGTTAGCTAACATTAGCATCTTTGATACTCCAGGAGGGCTTATTGACCTCGCGCAGCATCCAAATAACCATCTGGATGATTACAGGGCCCCCATGGCTAACAACGTCATTCAAGTACCTTAATCAATTGTCTGTGTGCGTGCGTGCGTATGTGTGTGTGTGTGTGTGTGTGTGTGTGTAACCGACACTCACTTTCTGGTGAGGGTCCTGGTCGTTACACACTGCAGCCCGCGGCTGATCTAATTACACTCAACATGCTGAACGAAGCGGCTTTTTATTTTGGCCTTTGGTTTGGCTGTGATACGCACACACACACACACACACACACACACACACACATACGCACGCACACACACACACACATACATACGCACGCACACACACACACACACACATATGCACGCACACACACACACACGCACGCACGCACACACACATACACACACACACACGCACACACATGCACGCACACACACACACACACATACACACACACGCACACACACACACATACGCACGCACGCACACACACACACACATACACACACACACATACGCACGCACACACACACACACACAGACAGACACATATGTGTGTATTGATAACTTTATGGAGATTGTCTCATCATTTCTATGGGCAATACCCTATTCCCAGCAGTGCCATCTTTAACCCCTACCCAACCCTAACCTTAACCATAAGTAACCAAACAAAATACCAGTCTTTTGGCATTTTTAGTTTTTATAACATTGAGTTTCCCCTTGTGGGGACCAACAAAATGTCCCCACAACGTCAAAATGACAAGTTTTTATCACATTGTGGGGACTTTTGGAATCCCCACAATGTGATATGTACATGCCCACACACACACACAGACACACACACACACACACACACACACACAGATAAATGTTTTATTCAAGTAGCATGAAGCATTTTCTCATAGTAAGAATATATACAATAAGAAGGATTTCTTAAAAAGCCCTCTATTCCCAAGAGTGTGGGCCACTCTGTTAGTGATTATAACGATTGTGGTCCAAAGGCATGATTCAGCAGAAAAAAAACAGGCTGAACCTGAAAAAGTGGGAATAAAGCGACTGTCTCAGATGAGGATTTGGGAAGGGGGGGGGGCATTGGAGGGAGGGGGGATCCATTTACCAAAACAGCTGGCTCTGTTGTCCTCTCCACGAACAACACACAGCTATAAACGACGGGAAATGTGGGACAATACATCATCGTCGCTGTCCGAGGGACACGGGGCCTGGCCGGGCCTGTCTGGGCCTGTCCGGCAGGGGACGAGCATCATGTGGAGGAATCGCAGTCAGGTGCATCAGACTCACAAAGGCCGGGATGTGAGTAAGATGCCCAGAAAGTGAAAATATCTGCAAGTAAGGGGTGTGTGGGGGGGTGACCTTACAGTAACATCGCCTCCATGTTGACAACGACAATGCATCATATAGAATGTCTGTTTCTGCTTTTATTTGTTTGCTTTTCTGTTTATTTCCCAAATCTCCTGCTCTGCAGAGCATTATTTTAAGCCACTTGAAGTGCTGCATCAATGCGACACAACGAACAAAATGATCTGTGTTAGCACGCCCTCTAGTGGTTGAGCTGTGAAGTGGACGGCCACCAGGGAACGCGGGAATACGCTGTGTTGTTTCAAGATGTACAAGCGAGCGACCTGAGCGCACCCGTGAAATTGTGTAGAGAAAACCAGCACGGCAACGCTTTAATCGGGATTACTGCCTACGGATTCGAGGTCCAATTACAGAAAAGTGTGTATAAAGCACATTGTTTGCAGCAAAAGCAAACTTTAAGAGACTTAATGAGCAGTTCTAGAAGATGTGCGTGAAATGAGCGTGCTCTGTGAAATTTATGTTATATTAAGGTTTCCTGAATATGGAAGCCAGCATGTCACAGCCCTGGCAAGGGTGTGGATGAAATGACAGAATCCCCACGTGAAAAAGGACTTTAACTTTGAAGTAACAAAACCAGAGTTAAAATGTGGCAACAAAGCTGAGTCATATTAGGTTGAATGCCAGTTATCAGTTTGTGTGTCAGTTATTAAAGAGGTCTGACAAGCAGCGCTCTGATAGGTCAGTTTTCAAGGTGAGGCAGCAAAAAAACCTGCAAGGAGGCCAAGCAGTCAGTGCCCAAATCGCAGGTGCATGTCATAAAAAGTGTAAAATTATTTAACACGTGGATTTGAACAGTGTGAAAATCCTGACAGCATGTGTCAGCGGTCAAAGTTCACCGAGAGGGATAAACAGAACCTTAAGAGGATGGGATCAAAAATGACCGCAGGACTGAATCAGCACCTCTGTGACTCAGGCCCAACAAAAACATTGTGTCCGTAGTGAGTTTCACAAACTGGAATTTATGACAGAGCTGACATTTGGAAACTGCCTTCATCCCACAATATGGGGGACAGGATGGACAACTATCCTGTGAGTCACTGGGTCTGATGCTCTCCTGCCATCAGGGGAAATGACACCATATTACGGACCCTATGTTGTGAACACAGTTCGGTCATACTGCTCCCAGGAGGACAATGCCCACATAAACACCTATAAAGATGTTCAGGAGTAGGTTCTTCTTGAAGAATGGTCCAATATCCCAGCACACACAGTTCAGGAAATTACAATAAATAGTAAATCTATGCCGAAGGCAAAAAATGTAGTTTGTTATTTTTCAAGTTATTATAGGAGTTGATTGGGAGGAAACAATTAGTAAATTAACTGGGTACTTATCAGCATCTAGTAACTTGTTCCCTGTATGTGCAGTTCTGCTTTATTCCCCTAATTACTGCCGCTTGCGCACCATCCCCTCAGAAGCCGCTCCTGTTAAAAGCAGTGAATCATGCCTATTTTTACTCAAGAGCTCCTCCACCTGCCCACAATACAGGCAGTGCAGCAAGGACAAGAATCTAATTAGCCTTAATAGATGTTCCTTGTCATGGAGGTGGGGGGGGGGGGGCTGGGGCCTGCCCCAGGCAGCACAGGGCAGGAGGCTGGGGTACAGTCGGGACAGGATGCCTGTCCGTCTCAACCTACACGACACAGGGAGGACACGCGAACCACCAGCTATTTTCTCAAAAATACTTTTGTGTAGAATACACAGATAACAATTATATATACATCCTGAGCTGTGCGTATGAGTGAATGAATGGTTCTGGATGAATATAGCAGTAATAACTACTGTGTAAAAAACAGTGAGAGCGAAATTTGAATGAAACACAGGAAAACAAAGATCAAGCTTGTCAGGCACGTGGTGGGAAAACTGTTTTAATGCTGGAGATGCCGATAGGACGATTATTAACGGTTACAGCTCATCCTCTGCCCAAGCACAGAACATGTAGGCAACTTAAAACGTCAACAGGTGTTACGGGAGACGAGATGACTAGCGATTAACGCTCAGCCCCTCCTGGCTGCCACGAGCATTTCGGTCCTCTGCCGTCTGTCCGGGTGGGACGGGATGAAGGTGCGGGGGCAGGATGGGGGGGCTGCCGGTGGAGGGGGGGCTTCAGGTACATGCTGACTGAACCCCCATCGCCACTCAGCAAACCCCCCCGCGGCTCTGAGAGGAACAGGGCGTTCTGTGATCTACTCTAAAGGTATCTAAGACTCAAAAGGACTGACCTCTGTGCAGGTATCAGTGACAGAACCTTCCCTTACGAAATGAGATTTACACCACAAGTCCAACTCACTGTGAAGAATCACGAGATGCTAAAAGTTCATACTAATGTGCAAAGCTAATTTAATCTAAAACATTAAGCAGTAAAAAGAATTACTGTCAAATTTATCACTACGCATTTTTTCCCCATATTAATTCCTTAAACAGTCTAGCTATTTAATAATTTAGAAACCATTTCCTAAACCAATAATCAGACCCACTTAACTCTCAAAGCATACCTACATTGTAAATACTTTATTTCTTGTAAGCTGAACAGTTAGTTAATATATAAGCTTTTATAAAACCATTTGGGGTATTTAAGAAATACATACAGACTATCAGGCCTGTCTAAGCTTTACTGTGAGGTGAAGGTAGCTGATGATTAGAGTTTGTGGCTATCTCCAGCACAGGAGGTCATGGAAGGACGTGCATTTGGGACTGGGCATCGTGGGGGGGGGGGGGGGAAGGCTCATCTGCTCAGCTGAGCGTGTTGGTAGGCATGCAGTCACACAGGGCTCTCCTTTCTGCCCGCAGGACCAAGCTCTCTGTCTGTAAAACACACGGGGGCGGGGGGTGTGAAGGTCAGAGTACCCAGAATGCCAGCATCTGCCACACCCCCCTTCCTAATGGCTGCCGCTGGGGCGAGGGAATGTGCACACCCACATTAGCGGCATGAAAAGGATGGGTGTTGAGGTGAAGTGTTAGACTAGAGTGTTAGGTTGGAGTGTTAGACTGGAATGTTAGACTGGAGTGTTAGGGTGGAGCAGACAGTGTTAACCATCAGGACTAGTTAAAAAAAAACAAACTTCAATTTAAGTTCTGCTTTGAAAGTGTGTTATATTCCAACAGCAGTGAACCTGAGTTTATGCACTTCAAC
This sequence comes from Paramormyrops kingsleyae, assembly GCF_048594095.1. NCBI lineage: Eukaryota > Metazoa > Chordata > Actinopteri > Osteoglossiformes > Mormyridae > Paramormyrops > Paramormyrops kingsleyae. The sequence continues at coordinate 12,245,877 of NC_132808.1, read as the reverse complement.
AGGTAAAAAATGGGAATCATTATAAAATGTTTTAGAAATCATTATTTAATAGAAATGCAAGAAAAGCAAACTACTAATCCAGCAATTATTTTATAGCTCCTTAGCCAAATATAATTTGCTGGAGTTCTGTCATGGTCCATTAACACAATATGACTGAAATGAGATTCACTCAGAATATATTGTAGCATAACCAAACAATTGAATCCCAGGAGCAAAACCCTAGTAACATAATTACAGATCTGAGACAAAGAGAATTTGCCTATTTTACTGAAGTGGATTAATATGTTTGGTGCCATAACAACATTTCACTAAACTGTAATCGTTACTTTGAAACACTGTCGGCATTCTGGGAAAGCTTACCCTTGAGTCAAGGTTGAAGGCCGTCTTCCTCAGATCTTGTAATGCCCTCTGCATAAATTCAAAGGCATGGCAGTCCACACAGGGTCTGCCTGAGACGGGCAGAGGCGCAGTGATGCACTTAGCATGCGTGTACTGGTTTAAAACTTTTAAAATATGTGGAAATGAATCCCTGGAAATCAATCAAGGAAATGCACAGAGGTGTATCAACTTTCTGACAGAGGATCCACGTGTAGCTTATGCGGTGTCGGGGAACACAGCCATATTCCTGAAAATATCATGAATTTTTCATTGATGCAATACAAGCTTCATATGATTGTTTACATATTCGTGTCAGAAAACATATGTAGTGAATATGGGTGAACTGTACATTTCAATGTTTCACTCAGAAGGTATACGCCACAGTAAAATTTTAAGAAAATTTAATTCGATCTTGCTTTATAACTTGCTTTATATCGAGTAATGAATTTTGGGGCTGTCCTATATAAAAGCCCTGGATATTTTGATGCGTATTCTCCACTACTGCAATCAGCATCAGAGGTACCGTATTCACAATTTAATCTCTAAATTAACTGATCTGCATCGTTTCGCTTTAATTTGTCAATCAATTCTTAAATCTCAATCTCTGTTTTCAAGACAACTGGACCGATGGCAACCATAATACCATGCATGCTGCAAACGTGCTTCATCGAATGTAGTAAAAATGACTTACTCTCGGCTGGGATGACAGTGCCAGTCTCCTGGCTCGCCTCAGTCAGCCTGAAACAGAGCAGCTCGACTATCATCAGTAGCGCCACGGCAGCGCAGAAGGGCTGCAAGAAGCCTCTGGTCTTCATGCTGGCACCGAAAATCTCTGCAATAAAATGGAGAGGCGGCCGGGGGGCGCTTAGCGGGGAGCCCTCTGCGCGAAGCCGCACACCGTGCACGAAATAAACACGCATGCAATTACTGCTGATAATCTGGAAATACGCGGTAATCAGAACCACGGAAGGCAAAGTACTATTGAAGCTGCAATGCATTGCACGATCGGAGCATCCTTTTCCCATTCATCAGTATCACCAACGATAGCAGACAAAAGAATCAGCAAAAAAAAAAATCACATTACGATGATTACGTATTCGACACAGAAACGACAGCTGAGCTCCTAACGTTTGAAAAATATTAATTTAATTAACCATTAATAACAGTTTTCGAAAAAGATTAATATATATATTTACCAATTGCCTTTGATGGAGAACAAAACGCCGCTAGTCGCCGCCTATAACTGCCCTCTGCGGCTCGGTTCTGGCGTGCGGGAAGCGCACCGGTGCTTATAGTCCTTCACGGGCCACCGTAGGTTCAGGCCGAAACGTGGCCGACAGGCAGCGGACGCGTTTCGGTCCCATGGCCACAGGCGCGTAGTACTGGAAGTGTGGAAATTCGTATAAAATTGTATATGTAAAAACATACTAACATAAAAGGGTACGATAATACAATTTATAGGAACACCAAGTCTGGTTTAGAAGTTGAATATGAAGTAGTTTGTGTTATATTTTAAAACGAGGGGAAGGAAACTGCGTGACGTATTAGGTAAAATATTAATTAAGTGCATTCTGAGCAAGCCAATAATAGTCATTTTTATCAGGGTTATGAACAGTTTTGCTTTTTTCGGACTGACGAAATTGCCGCCTGCTGCATTGATAGCGGGTTTAACTGATGGCTGAAAGCTGCGTAAGCAGGGATATCGGCTTGAAAGCGGCGCGGCTGCCGTACTGTGTGCGGCGCCATCTTGCCGTACGGCGGTGGCCCAGCGGAGCATCATGGGGGCCCTGCCCGCAGCGTGTTTAGTTAGGGTAGCCTGTTAAAATGCCGAACACCGTTTACTTCTTTTTCCAAGATGGCGTCGATGAGGGACAGCGACACCGGCCTCTGGCTGCACAACAAGCTGGGATCCACGGACGAGCTGTGGGCGCCCTCCAGCATTGCCTCGCTGCTGACCGTGTCCGTGATCGACAACATACGCCTGTGTTTTTCTAGTTTGTCCCCCCCGGTGAAGCTCAAGCTGCTGCTTGGGATGCTGCATCTCCCGCGGCGCACCGTGGACGAGGTGGGTCCCTGCGAGCCGCGCTCCGAGTCGGGGCGCTGAGATCGGTCTGCAACGCGCTGGCTGGCGATCCCCCGGGCGTGGCCGCCGTGCAGCCCGCGTAGCGGTGCCGGTCGCACCATGCAGCCCGGACCCGGCGGTATCCGGGTTCCCCTAGCAGATACTCTGGACGTGGCTCGGAGTTTCACATTGCGCTCCTTCAGTTGTCAGCTGGCAGCCGCAGCATTTTGCGCGCATTGTGCGGATCCTGCAACGACAGGCGCGTACAGCGACGGAATCAGCGGCGGGTTCGTCTGTGGTCCTGGTTCGGGGTTGGGATGACCACGTTGGCTAAGGACGATCGCCGATGTTTTTAGGCTGTTCAGCTTTGCAGTTAGCGTGACTGTCTGGGTTTTTGGGATCGGTTTGCTTCAAGGTGCCGGAGGATCCCGATTCGAGCCGTGCGCCATGTGCTGACATGTCCAAGTGGACCCGCCGAGGGACCGCCCTCTCCTCACACTGCCTTGGAGATGCGATCAAAACATACATGTATCACTAGTAATTCGCCTAGTATTTGCTTTAATAGATGGCTGTTTCTATGTGTGTCAAAAGTGGTTTTGGATTTTTAAGAACTTTAGATTAAAATAAAATCTTGAAATGATGATGGAGGGAGTGTTTTTGATGATGTTTGTTTGTCAAATAGGTTTATTTTTTTTTACATTTATTGTTCAGATCTGCAAGTGGGTGAAACGAGATTTTAGTTTAGAATTAAATGTCTGCATTGTATTACTCTGTTTAAATGTGACATCAGTATAAGCTTAACAGCTCTGAACGGAGATTTTTAAATCTATTAGCTGCTGGATGTAGTAAAACGGGAAGGTATTTACTAGATATCATTTTCAGTATAAAAATCTCACTGAAAAAATCTCCATCTGTGGATGGATGAATGGATATATATGCATCTAGGTAGAGCTGGTCGGTTTGAATAAAATATCATATTGTTATTATAAACGTTCATAGCCAAAACACTTGTTTTCTTGCATAATTAACAGTTATAATGCACAGTTAAACATTACATCAAGTTATGTTTCTGTTGTTGGCATAATTTATCGTCATATCTGTCACATTCTCCGTAACTATTAGTAAAACAATTTGGTTATCATAATCATAAAAACTCAAAACCACCTATAATATTTTACTGTTTTCTACATATGAATTTTATAGTATCATGATAAATAGGTATGTTGTGAAAATCTCAGAAAATCTTGTGATATTGTTTTCAGGGCTTATGGCCAGCCGTCCGTCACGGTATATTTCCTGGAGCTGTTCAGTTTAAATACCTGCCATCATTCACAGCCCTGTCTCTCAGCGCCACGATAGCTGGCCTGGAGGGTCTAGTGCCCTTAATGACGATGCGTAGTGCGCCTGTGTTATGTAGGGGGTGACTGTCGTCATTCGTGTCCCTGTCTCGGCAGATGAAGGAGGCTCTGAATGAGATCATCCAGCTGGCCACGCTGGACTCGGAACCGTGGGTCCTGATGGTGGCCGACATCCTTAAGTCTTTCCCTGAGACGGGCTCCCTTAACCTGGACCTGGAGGAGCAGAACCCCAATGTGCAGGACATCCTGGGGGAGCTGAGAGAGAAAGGTGGGGGCGACCAGGGGCAGTGATGATGTCAGAGGGATGTCGGCGTGTCATTCGTGGGTCAGGCAGCTTCTGTGGGTTAATGTCGCTGTCAGGATATAAATCTGCACAAGCTGGCTTTTGTAGGTATGAATCAGCATTTTGGCAACTTTACCCTCCAGCAGATAATCTGACCTGTAATACAACGAATCCTCAGCTATTGTTTTCCATTTTTATCTACTTATTTATACTAAATAATTAAACATACTGGTGGCTGCAGTTATGTTCTGCAATTAAGTGCATGATGTGACCTGCTAGCTTAAGATGAGACCAGCATTTGCGTCAGTTGTTAGCATTAGCCTGTACCTATGATAACTGCACCCTTAAAGACAAGTAGGATGAATTTAGCTTTATTAGAAGTTTCCCAAAAAGTAGGGTGTTGGGGGTCAAAGGTGAAACTGGGGGCTGGTTGTGAGTGGCTTCTGTGACGGGATGCCGTCAGAGGTTTTGTTGCGTCAGGATTGCTGGTAAGACTCCAGCGTGCTGACAGACGATTGGCCGCTTGCCCTGGTGACCCCGCCCCCCTCTGCTCCGCAGTTAATGAGTGCGAGGCTTCGGCCTTGCTGCCCCTCGAGTGTCAGTACCTGAACAAGAACGCCCTGACCACCCTGGTGGGGCCGCTCACGCCTCCCATCAAGCACTTCCAGCTGAAGAGGAAGCCCAAGAGCGCTACCCTGAGGGCAGAGCTGCTGCAGAAATGTAAAGGCGCACGTCTCTCCGTTACGCTGTGCTTCCTCTCGTTTTCGACTGCGTGTACAGGTAGCGTTTTGGGACAATAGCTGCTCGTTGACTCACTGGGTCACTCTGTCCCTGCTCCCCCCCAACACGGTAGCCACGGAAACCGCACAGCAGCTGAAGAAGACAGCCGGAGTGCCTTTCCATGCCAAGGGGAGGGGCCTGGTGAAGAAGATCGACACCACAAGTGAGCCCACCCCCCCACCAAAACATGCCTGGGTGGGGGTGTGTCTGTGTGACTGTGGTAGTGTGTGTGACCCGCGTGCATAAGGTCCATGCCCTAGTTAAAATATCATTCAATGGGAAGCTGTACCCAGAAATGGAGCGATTGTGTTAATTGCCAGAAGGTTTCCAGTGTATCTGAAAGAACAGGCTCTTTGTTGTCTGGAGTATCCGGCCTCTCTGTCGCCCAGTGACATTCTTCTTGCACTGTAGATTTATGCTGTCTGCAGTTTTTTTTCTCGGTATCAGTACCTGTATGTTTTACTACTTTGGTGTTTGCACTAAAAGGTCGGGGTTACACTGCCCTTCCTCCCTGGCTCTCCCGAAGCTTCCCATAATTCTTTGGTGCTGTCACGTGACCCGTGCGGCCCGTCTCGAGCTCCTGTAGGTTTTAGTGTTTTGTGGTTTGTTATTTTTTTTGCAGCCTCTCATTAAAAAAATGGAATTGTACTTTATAGAGCAGATAAATGCCCTGCTGATTAGTGTCTAAAGACGTTAGTTGGAACCAAAAGCAGGCCTCTGATAGTGTGAGCATTGTGAAGCTGCCAGATGCCTGTCACATTGCACATGTCACCTGTATTGTGAGGGGTTCCCTGTCAGGTCCTGACGTGCACCTCCCTGTGCCCCCCAGCTCCCCTCAAGGGCATCCCGAAAGCCCCCTTCCGGAGCCCCACTGCCCCCAGCATGTTCAGCCCCCCCAGCAACAGGACGCCCATCGCCCCCGTGCGGACACCTTTGCGCAAGGAGCGCGGGGTCAAGGTGAGCGTGTTTCACGCTCGTGGAGCGTGAATGAGCCTCAGGACTGTGTGTGAAATCACAGCGTTACGGCCGAATGCCGACAGTGAGCCTGACAGGTGCTAAATGGGGCGTGTTGATGTCCCCAGTTATTGGATATCTCCGAGCTGGACATGGTGGGCGCCGGAAGAGAAGCCAAGAGGCGGAGAAAGACGCTGGGTGAGCCCACACTCCTGTCACCGCTGCGGTCAGGGCTTAAAGTGTGACGTGGTGTTTCTCACAGGCCTTGAAAAGTAGGCTGTCTGCCAGGAACAGAAAGCCACGTTCTCCTGTAGAGTCACTTTAGTCAGTAGCGATAGTAAAGCTGAGGACTGTGGGAGTTTGTGGCCTTCGCCGCTCAGGATTGTGGGTATTGTAGTCCTGCTCTTGCCCATGTGATCACCTTGTACACATTGTCGCTCCAGATACTGAAGCGAGCGAGAAGGTTGCCAAAGAAGAAGCGGTGGTGGAGAACACCACGCCCGACTATGCCGCCGGCCTGGTGTCCGCGCAGGTGTGTAAGCCCCGCCCCCCCCTCCCCCGCGTCGCATGCTCTGTGCCTCACGTGCGACTGATCTGTCTCTCTGCAGAAACTGGGCTCCCTGAACAACGAGAGCACGCTGCCGTCGACCAGCTACCTGCCTGCCACGCCCAGCATGGTTCCGTCCTCGTCCTACATTCCCAGCTCCGAGACGCAGCCGGGTGAGTCTTCGCCCCCACTGTGGCCCACATGGTGTGTGTCCCCCCCTACTCACTGGCTCTCTGTGCCCCCCCCCCCCAAATCCAGCAAACGTGGCAGCGTCGGGTCGCGAGGCCCTGCCGTCCAACAGGCAGCCGGAGGAGACGACAGCCCTCAGCGTCACCCTCCCCCCCCAGTTCAAGCAGCGCCCCCCCATGTACAACAGCAGCAGCAGCCCCGCGGCCCCCACCTCACCCGCCACTCCCACCAGCACGCCGGCCAATCCGGCGCCGCCGCCCGCCTCTACGGCCACGCCCCAGGAGCAGCCTGCCCAACCCCCGCCCGCCCAGGCCGCCTCCACCCCTGCCCCCCCGCCACAGCAACCCAAGAAGAACCTCTCCCTCACGGTGAGATCTCCGCCGTGCTGCTCTTAACACCGAATGGCGACCCCCCCCCCAGGCCTGGGCTGACGCTGCCGTGTCTCCCCCACAGAGAGAACAGATGTACGCCGCACAGGAGATGTTCAAGACCGCGAACAAAGTCACGCGGCCGGAGAAGGCGCTCATCCTGGGCTTCATGGCGGGGTCCCGAGGTACCGCTGCCCGCAGGCCGCTCTGCCGCACCCTGGGTCGTTGGTCTGCTTTTCATTTTCTAATTTGGTTCTCATTTTTATATCATTTTCAAATTTAACTTGAAACCCAGTTTAGTTTTAGTTTCCATTTGATTTTTACAATTTATTTTAAAGATCGATTTAGTTTTTATATATTAGTTTGCATACTCATACCTGCAAAATGAGCATGTTCCAGTGGCCTGTACTACGAAGCGGGTTACTGGCTTATCGGGGTAACTCAGATTTAAGGTAGTCTGGGCAAAATGTAAGTGAACGAGTATGAAGTCCATTTAAACTGTGGTACCTTAAATCCGACAAGTTACCCTGATAAGCCAGTAACCCCGCTTCGTAGTACAGGCCACTGGTATCATTAATGGTAATTAAAGATCATTACTTTAGCTAAATGATATTTAAAAATGGTAACAAAGTATTTGACATTTGCTTTTATTTTAGTTTAGTTTTGGAAGCAATAGTTAGTTTTCCTTTATTTCCTTTCCTATTTTATTTTGGTATCTTTATTCCAGTTTACAAGAATGTTTTCTTATAGTTTATTTTTAGTTGTCGTTAAACGTCTCCTACTGGAGAGTTCTGTGCTGAGGAAGGCGCTGTGCTTCACGCTCCGCCCCCCTGTCTGCAGAGAACCCGTGTCCGGAGCAGGGCGACATCATCCAGATCAAGCTGAGCGAGCACACAGAGGTGCTGCCCAAGGCCGACGGCACCGGCAGCACCACCATGCTGGTGGACACCGTCTTCGAGATGAACTATTCCACGGGCCAGTGGACCCGCCTGAAGAAGTACAAGCCCATCACCAACGTCTCGTGAAGGGGGCGGGGGGAGCGGGGCTGGGCGGGGCTTCTCGTGCCCCTCCCATTAAAAAAACCGGTGGGGGGAGAACAGGAAGTGGGCCAGATCTGGCTTGTAAAGATGGGGGGATGGGGTGGGGTTTGGATTTGGGGTACAGGATGGAGATGGGGGCAAAGAGTGGTGACATCCCGTGCGGGTGGAGATCCGCTGAAGCTGACGGAGCCCCCCCCCCCCCCTTTGCTCTGCCCGCCGTTGCCCCTGGTCAGGGACCTATCAGAACTCTCTATTTTTTTGGTTTAGTTTTTAAAGTCCGTTCAGATTCCGCAGATGGCGCCGGGTCTCGGCGTGAGGATGTGAGCAGTTTGTGCAGATTCCCGCCCGTTAGAAACACAGACGCAGCATATGACACGATCCTCCTCTTCTTTTTTTTTTTTTTTTTTTTTTGTTGTCAAGTTGTTTTTGAAGCATTTTGGTGGATGTTTGTATTTTCAACCTTAAGAAGGGAAGAAATAAACCACAAACTGTCTTGGTGTCACTGTCCGACTGTTATGCTGCTTCTCTACTTCCTGTTTTAGTTTTCGGCTCACAAAGCCCCTCTGCTCACACTGGCAGTGTCCGCCTAGACGTGAGACAGCCGGACGGAGGGAGAGGGTGGGCTAAGTTTGACCCGCTTGCCTCTTTAAATGTCCTGCCGGAACCCGCCGGAACCCTGTGGTCTCTGCTGGCAGATGTGGCCAGATTCCACAGAACACAGATGTAAGAGGGCTACAGACTACCGATGTAAGAGGGCAGTTATTGGTGATCTAAACTCTAACTCATCTGAATGGGACTAGTAATGGGTCGCTTATTTTCTTACTGGTTAGTCCAGTTATTTTCTATAATTAGTAGCAATGGTGAGATCATTCAGCCCAACACTGATACACTGTGGCTTTGTGTCAGGGCTGGTGAAACATGGTAATCAGTTTTTTTTTTTTCTTTTTACACAGAAAGACAGCAATGAGCCTATAGACTGCCTGAGGCCTTAAGTCAAATGCCATATTACACTCATTTCTTTTGGCTTTTCCTCCAGCTTGAAGTGGCCCAGATCTTTGGGTTGGTCACTCATTGGCAGGTGCCCTTTAAGAGCCCACATGCAGTCTGCCCTGTTAAAATATCACATGGTTAAAACAGTGACAGTCAGAGCTGCTGTACCTTGAGCAGATCAAGCAGTCTTGGTTTTGCTGAGCATAAACCTGTTTTGATGCAGAACTTTCAGAGTTATCCTACAGAGTTTGTCACGATAACACTCAAATACTCCTTTATCCTGTGTACCCTGTAAATCAATGCAAACATTGAGTATTAGGGGGGGGTGTTCAGGCTGTGCCAGGCTTTCCTGTTATGGAAGATCTCAGGCGTGTCATCCAAGCAGAAATGGGCTTGGTCAGAAATCTTGGCCGTCCTCAAATTTTGTAAGGAAGCTGATGATGATTCTTGCGCTTGTGGTGACCTTCTCCAGCTCCATGACACTCGCGTTATGATAATGGTCAGGTCTGTTACTCTCAGGCAGATGCTGTTGTAGCAGAGAGAGGTTTAACTGTGATGTCATGCTGGCCAGGTGGTGATTCAAGGTTACTTTGTCATCAGCAGCTTCATACATGTACAAAGAGTGATGAAACAACGTTTCTCCATGGCGCCGGTGCAACATATAGTAACATATAGTAACATATAGTAACACTTAACATCACAGTAACAGGGCGTGCAAGGTGCAAACAGGCAGTAAATAAATAGTGCAGAAATGTGAACTTCGTATAATTTTGTGTAGTTGCACAAGGCAGTAGGCAAGATTTACCCGACCATAAAAAGCTACAAAGTGCAGTAACAGATTCAAAAAACATTACAATACAGACAATAATAGACAGGGCGATAAATAGACAGCCCACAGTTCCAATTTGTAACAGTGGAGGGATGTGAACTGTAATGGCTGGTATTGCACATGATTATTATATTGCACAGTAAGTTGAAATTTATAGTTGTAAAATTAACATGCTGAAATGGATGCATAATGCGGCAGTAACAGTGGACCGTAAGTAAAGTGCAGTTTCAATTTAGAGGTAGTATTTGTATATGCAGTTTAGAGGTAGTATTTGTATATGCAGTTTAGAGGTAGTATTTGTATATGCAGTTTAGAGGTATTTAAAGAGAGACAGTGCAGATATTAGTGTGCGGTCAGAATTCAGGCCATTGATCCACAGGCATGGGTGAGGTCCAACCACACTGACCAAGTCTCTCAAACTGCTTGGTCTGCTAAGTAGTTCCACACCACAACTTTGACTTCAAGACCAGAGGCCAATGTTTTAATTTGTACCAAACTGACCTTTATTCCATGTGATGGACGCTTGTTGTGACCAGAGGTAGACATTTCAGCTCTGGGAAGTACAAATGCAGACTAAGATTTTGTTTCAACCAAGCAATTGAGTATAATGAGTCACAGAGTACTCAATTGTTTGTCTGAAACAAAATCTTGGTCTGGATTGTTACTTTCTGGATCTGAAATGTCCACCTCTGGTTGTCACCCACCAAACATCAATAGGTCTGTGAACCTCCTATATTTAAAAAGTGAAGAAGCTGTGCAACAAGTGGGTTTCGGTGACAGATGAGGGTGATAATGCCACACACCCACCCAGTCTTCCATGACTGATCATCTTGGACAGGGTCTCGTGGAGGTGAAAAACTGTCTAACGGAGTAGTATCCAGCTGCGGTCAGCATGACATTGGTAGGTGCCCCTGCCACTTTTAAATTGTGTGGCAGCATCTTGGGTACCCAGTGGAAACAATAAATGGTGAAAGAGTGACATCCAAGATACGAACAATTTGTAAGCATTGCAAGAAAATATGCACTGCGGCTAACACGAAAATATTGCCGTACAGTGCGGCTAACACAGCTAACACAGTGCTAGGACATCTAAGGAACCACCATAGCTATCTACTTATGTCAACTGTGTCTGTGAAGAAAAAGGCCAGACAACAGTGACAATACCTTCACACTTCAGCTCTCATAGTCAAGTGCTAGAGCCGCAGCCATAGTTCCTGCACATTTATCAGGGCTGAAGAGACGAATGAGAAATCATGCAGAACTGAAGCCAGTCAGTTGAGTTTGTGGCAAAACCTTTTACAGTGCTTGCTGTCTTTTACTGCATATATATATTCATACTCAATAATTAATAAGTAAAATTGAAGTGACATTCATTACAAGATGATTAGTTAAAATATTTCTAAATGCACCTGCATTGTTTTGCATTTTATGACTTTCAGTCAAATAAAGGCTATTTTTCCAGTCGTATTTCATCTTTGAAGTTTGCTTAATTATAAATATTATTACAGTATCGTCTCCTTCTCGTGAATTCAAATATCGTGTATCATCTCGTCTCATGAGCTGAGCGTATCGTCACACCCCTAGCTGCTACTGCAGTGCATAATTCAGCAGGGACACCGTGGTCAGCTAACCATCAAGATGGAACAAAAGCTGAAAGCTACAATCACTCCCAAAATACAGGAGAACAGAGACGCCAGGGGCTGCTCTTATCTTGCCTTTCAGCTCTAGACGTGAGGTTCATGACCCTCGAAACTGTTAGCCTTTTGTCTATTGTTTTTGTGCGTTGTTATGACAACACAATGCTAACATACCCAGTAACCATAGCGACACAAAGAGTAATAGGACCCAAGGATCGGTTGCACACCTACACTTTCAGAGGCGAGGGGGAACTCCAAGGTGACTGCTGCTCCTGTCCCAGGAGTCATGATATGACAGGTCATATTGGGCAAATCAGGTGGGGGACCATCGAGGCTCTGCAGCATGGAGCCCCACTGCACCTCCCCAGTCTCCAGTCAGCCATGACTCCCAACCCCCCACGTGCATTTTAGGTACGAACATGTCAGCACTGCATACAGGACATAGAGCCATTTCTGATGGATATGCATGTGAGTGGGCCAGCCTGAGGGTGGTGTTTGGCTCAGTCGGTTAGGACTGTAAACAGAAGGTTGTTAGTTTGAACCCCAGGGTTGGGAGATTTATGTGACCATTGGGCCCTTGGGTGAGAAGATTAACCCCCCACTTGCTCCAGGGGTGCTAGATACTAGCTGACCCTGCACTGTGACCCCCCCCCCCCCAAGCTTGCTCTCATCTGTCTGTATGAGGGCAAGAGTAAAATGATTCTATTGTGTGGCTGCCCTGCGAGATGGTTTGTGGTAGATAGCATCAGAATGTTTGATCTACTAGGTTACACAGGGTCACACTCTGCCTGGAGGAAGCAGGGCTGTCCTGTAGGTGAGATTAGATGAACCACACAGCCTGTGTGTGTGCAGTTCTGCTCCTGGACATGGAGAAGTTCTTTCTGTTTGTTTAACTGAGAAAAAACACCCTTCCCTGAGGCAACACAAAACCATTGTCACATCTGTGAGTGTCATGAGTGAGTTCCCCCTAAAGCCCATCTGTGAATGAACAATCAGGACATAGAGTTTAGTCTGGGAGTACAATATGACCTCAAAGACATACGTACTGACCATAAGTTGACTTATTGCCATTATAATATGTACAGAATGCATCCTCTGCATCTACACTTATAGCACTTTGTCTGTGATTTTCATTTATCTGTGAGTCATATAGTCACACCCCCTGCCACTAAGGTTTTCTCTCATCATGGAGAGCAGATGGCTCAAATCTGTGTCAGGATTCAATTAACAATTTAGCTTTTGGTAATTACTTTTTTTTTTTTTTAAATGCATCTCGCTAGACCTTTAATTTAAACTTCTGACATAATTTCTATGTCATAATAAGAGCTTCTCACTTTCTGACGCAGGATTGGATTGGCCCACATTTGGCGGCAGGGGGCGGGACATGCCACAATAACTTTTGCCAAACATTTTTCAGTATGGGATGGGGGAACCCCCCCCACCCACGGTGTATTTTTATGGCCCACATACCCATCGGCCCACCAGGAAAATGTCCAGTATGCCAAATGGCAGAATACGCACGTTCACATATACTATATAGAAACACTCAAGCATTAAGCGTGGGCTGCCCATATTGTCAGCCAGAGCTGTCGGGTTCTAACCACAAGGGGGCGGCAGTTCCCTCTGAAGGAGTGTGAAGCCGGCGCTCATTTGAAAACAACAGCCTCTGCAATGCAGGTCAGTGGGTGAGAAACCAAGTATGTACAACAATCACTCCTGGATTCTTGGGTTTCACTTACTCTTCTCTCTGTTGACATTTGAGACGTGGAATGTGGCATGAAATACGTACCGAACTATATAATATCAAACCACAGACAACAAATGGTTAAAGTGGCCATCAATATAATACTTCATTTTTGCTTCCCTCAGCCTGTTCTGCAATTGGCTGTACAATCACCTATGTAGAATTTGATTAGCAGAAGCAGCCAGCACTGAATGCCTGTAATTATCCTGAAACTGCTGCAATACCCATTTCATATGTATGAAAGCATCCACCATTGAACTGGGACAGGCTGCACATTCCGGCTGCTCCTCGCACTAGGTTGTGTGGATACTCTTAATGCTGCTGGCCTTTCAGACCCCTCCCAAAAGTCTCCAGGTTAATTCATCTTACTCCCAAACACACCTCCAATATGTAGCCACCGGGGAAGCACACCGACTTTTTAAAAGTACTTTTCATGCATAAGTAGGCCCTATCTCCTTCCATTGATCTTTTTCTACATTCTGTTGACCAGCTCACAGATCACCAGTGCAGCTTATTTACTTATTATTGCCACACAACCTGACGTCAGTAATGTCTTATAGTTCACTATGGTGAAGAAGATGTCACGGTACGAGTTATATTATGACAAGATCAAAGTACCCCATCACATGGACAGCACAGGCTGAAGCACGGTTTTCAAGGTGACTTCCCCATGATGGAAGCAGCTGTGAGCAGAGAGCTGATATTCATCCCATAGATGCTGAGCTCGACATGCTGCAAAGGCAACACTGCCTTGATAAATTAGTAAGTAGCACAACCACATAATCCCCGTGACCCTGAGCAGGATAAGGCGTTAGGAGATTGATGGACAACTGCATAATAAACGCCAAATGGCATTGTTCGAATCCGCCCTTTGAATGATCTTTCATATGCTTGTTTTTGACAGCTGCCTCGGAAAAATGAATGCGAATGAATAAATAATCAGTGAGGTCTACACAATGCGTGTTGGTGAATGTGTTTCCACGCATCTTTATACGATGTCACCAGGAGGTATGGCTTAATAATAATAATAATAAATAATAATAATAATAATAATAATAATAATAATAATAGTAGTAGTAGTAGTAATGCAAACACAAACATTATTATTATTGTTGTTATTATTATAATGTGACCACAAGCATATTACTACTATTATTATTATTATTATTATTATTATTATTATATGAGGTGATGCTTTATTGATTCCCAAGTAGAAATTAGGGGTTAATCGTTTTAAATAATTTATTCCTGAAAAGTGGTCGCCTGTGCTGGACTTTGAATATGATACGCATAGAATTAACGTCAGACGAATAGAAAGCAAAATGCCGGGCAGCCGCGCCGCACGCCTGCTCCCGCGTCGCTTCGGCACTTTCCGTCGAATCCGAGCTCCAAGCTGGAGATCAGCGGGCCGGACCCGCCCCACCGCCCAGTTGGGGCTCCTCCAATAAGAGCGGGGACTGAGGAGCGTCCGGACATGGCCGAAAGCAGCGGGGAGAGGGGAGCCGAGCAGTACCGGGACTCGGTCCGTAACTAGCAGCTCCGGCGATTTTGATTAGTGCGATTAATAAAAGATAAGCTGCCGGGGAAAGGAGACGCCGCGGCGAGGAGAGGGAGTCAACCGGGTGCTTGGACGCGTACCTGGCGGGGCACCTCGGACAGGTAAGCCGGGATCGCCTCCGGTATTTCACTTTTTTTTTTTAGAATGAGCAATATGGCTGTTTTGGTCACTAGGTTGTGCCGTATCGCGCGTCGGTGAAATCCGTCCGGTAGGCGAGTGCGGCACGTCCTCCAGCGCCGGCGGAGCCCCAGGATGCGGCGAGGCGGACGCGCTCCGGCTGCCTCGATAATTGATGATCCGCAGTGGGGCGGGAGAGTCGCCGCCGCACACTGGCTGCTCCGCCGGGCCGAAGCTGTTTCTGCGGGTGGCGCACTGTCCGCTGTCCGGCAGCGTTATGGAACTGGGGGGTTAAGCGGCCGGGCCTCTGTAACTGCGGCTTGCGGGAGGCGGTATCACGCATCGCGCAGTGACCTGCATTGGCTCCGGCAGCGGCCTCTCCGGTCCTCCGTAATGAAAGCTCCATTTTCTCTTTCGCAGCGGCGGATTACCCCCCCCCTATCACCTTCTCAGGCTGCGTTGAATGCGGCTCAGCCGGACGGGGACTAGATTACGGGGAAAAGCACCATAACGCCGGCGGGGGACAGCGGCTGCTCGGCCGTGAAGAGGACGTGGTGTCCGTGCGGAGGAGCCCGGCCGGACGCACGCGGACAGTCCGACGCCGTTCTTTCCGTGGGGATACCGGCCTTTTTGGAACCGCATTCAGCGCGTCTTCGCCAAAAGGAGCCCGGAAGGCGGCAGTTATTCCGAATCTCTAGCCGCCGCCGAGCGGACATGTAAACTCCCGGGGTGGCATCTACATCGCCTGCATGGATCACGCCGAACCGGACCCGGAGGCGGCAGAGCCGCCGGTCCATGGCGTCCACGGACCGAACCGGATCCGGCCGTCGTCGTACCGGGCGCTGCGAAGCGCCGTGTCCAGTCTGGCCCGGATAGACGACTTCTTCTGTGAGAAGATCGGTTCGGGCTTTTTTTCTGAGGTTTTCAAGGTGAGACCCACCTGCATGGCCACATGCATATAATATAGTATAATATAATATATATGTATGTGTGTATAACATATGTATGACACACACGTCTTGGTATAAATATGTAATTTTCTATTACCTTTTTTCCTTTTTAATGCTAAATCCAGTCATTAAAAACGGCCATTAACTTCATTATTAAAAAGCATTGAATTTGTTTAGCAGTCTTATACATTTATATACGTTTATTTCTTGCATTTAGACAGGTCATAGTAATAACTTGCTCTGTAGCTTGTTATAAACGTTAATATTGTTGCGTAATTATTACTCCTGTATGTCCTCTGAACCAAAGACTTGCAGCAGTACTTATGTAATAAGACGGTGCCAAAGCCCTAAGCACGTGCCATTGCGAACCTTTCTGTAATTGGTCCAAAAGGACTTTCTGTGAGTATGTATGTGCAATGACCGGTCATTTAGTGCTTGACTGCGCCCCCCTCAGGATACCCTTAAATGGGGCAGAAAGAAAAGGGGCATCTGATCACAGCAGGGCTTGAACCTGCATTTCTGAGTGGTTATTACAGAACTTCAAAGTCCTGCCTTCAGCTGGTGATTAATGTACACTATTCTGGACTCTGTCCAGCCAGCCGTTGAGATAAATCTCGAAGATCCCTTATCCACCTTTTTAACTGAAGTCAGACATGCTGGGCAAGACTGTCTGGCTATGTACCAGATCGCCTGTGTTCTTAGGGTCAGGAAATTAGGGGTAAGATATTCTTGTGTAAATAAAAATGAGAAATGGAGGGAAAAAAATTAAGACTGGAACTTTGCATTCAGGTCTCCATATTCCCCTAAGTATAGTCAAGGTAAGTTTGAACCCGGTTTGTAAATGCACGAGGTTCAGGGTGCAGGGGAGTATGCACTGTCTAGTTGGAAATGCACTGGCTTCCTGCATGTACCAAACGTGCAGCGATCATCAATAATGTGCCTGCATGCATCTGATCCCTCGATGGTTTATGGACTATGGAGGTCTTGCACGCTGTGGGGTGTGGCGTTCGTGACAGTGATGCGTTAATGCTTTTTTTCTTTCAGCTGTCATGCTGTGCACTCGTAGGTATTCACGCTAAGCTGTCCTCTGTAATATGCTACAAACACTTAGCGAAGTGCACTTGTCGGGACAGATTCCCCCGTCTCTATAAATTACCCGATGTTCGTCGATCTGTGCAGGCTTTAATGTCTGTCTGTCTCTTCACTGTTGTAATCTGAGCGTCTGAAGTGCGATGGAGCAAAGCCCTCTTTGTGCCGCGTTTTTGGGGGGAAATGCTCAGTGTGATCGCCCGGGCTAATGAGGATTACCCTCATTAGGGGCTGCTGCTGTTCCTGCAGACTCCTTTGTAAGGGGCTGGCATTGTGTTTGTGCAGCTCTGATCGGGTCACGGTTTAGGTTTAGTTCTTAGCCTGTAAAGGGATTAATGATGGAAACGCATGATTGGAGGTGCCTCAGAATGCAGGGGGACCTTTTGTCCACTTTCAGGTGCTGTTTAAATGTTGATTCATAAGTGGGTAAAATGTAGGCTTTTAAAACTGGGCCAAGGAGGCATTTTAGTCTGTGGGGGGGGGGGGTGTTGAGATAAGGTGATCCAGCCTGGCTTGTGGACGCGATGTGAAATGGCCCCATCAAACGTGCTGGTAGAGACATTGAAGACTGACTGGTGTCTCTGAAGGAAATGTACTCCAGGCTGTATTTTAAGGGAACCCCAGCCCTGCTAAGAGGACTTTGACCTGCAGATTTCAGCTGCACGAGACTTTAGTTTGAGTAACAAATCGCTGACGGCCTCCTTTTCACAGCGACACTCGGTCTTCCCCTGGGTTTCCCAGGGAAAGCCTCTGACTGTGCCCCTCTGGGTCTTTGATTGGGTGGAATCTACGGAAGAGTCCTGGTAGCGTCAGTCTGTGACCTAATCTGTGGTTTACCAGGTGAGAGTGTCAAACAGCGTGAATACCGCTCACCACCCCGGCTTCCTGCTGAGGAAGGATCATAGGTCCGTCAAAGGAGATGTACCACTGGTGTGAAGTGAAACAGTCTCTCGGTCTGGGAAAAGCCCTGTGGTGGCTGGGCTCGCTGACATCACCGCACGCTGTCAGAGGGGCTTTCTGGGTGCTTATTGGTCATGGTGATTAAGGCTCTCGCTAGTGCCCCCATGCATCCCCGCCAAACGATGTGGCTCCGTTGTTGCATGTCGCTGTAGAAGGAGCAGATAACGGCGGCGCAGAGGCAGTTTTCACTAGAGGACTGTAAGTCTCTGATGCTCTCGAACCTGCTGTCGACGTGTGTGGCAGGGCAGCCGCGTCCACAGTGCGCTGCACTTCTGATGCTCCCCTTAGAGCTGCCCAGTCCTCAGGCTCCTCCGGCAGTAAGCAAAGCCTGGTAATTAGGTGACTGATGGTGTCAGGTTTGCAGGTTGAGGAAGTGCATTAAAATTTGGCCTGGCGTGGGGGTGGGGGGGGGGGGGGTGACATTTATTATGCACCACACTGGAATCCCGATGCAGGCGAGTGTGACCGTGACTGTCGTGCAGTCCTCATTGGTTCAGAGTCGCTCCGTGTCCGGCAGCGAATGGACCGTGGGTGAATGTGAGGCATAAACTGTAAAGTGCTTTGAGTACTCGTAAGAGTAAATGCGGTCCATTTACCATTACCAACTCCTCACTCCTGGGGGTCCTGACTCCCCGTCTCTGTCCTTTTCCATCAATGCTGTGAACCTCCACCGTCCTGCCCCAGAGAGATGTTGGCCAGCCCCTCCCCCAATAGGCGGGTGTGATGGTTTGCTGTAGGCCGTCCTGTAACCTCGGGGTGTGGTGCAGGTGCTCTGCATCCAACACCCTGCCCCTGTTTGCCCGTGATTATGGTCCCCGCTGATAAACGCTGGCTGTTCTGTCGTAATGCCTGCAGAGGGCGAGTCTGAGGCCGCGTCTCTGTATGGTAGCTGTGCTGGGCCTGTGCTGTGGTACCTGTGCTGGGCCTGTGCTGGGCCTGTGCTGTAGGCCCTTCTTGGGCCTGCATGCCTGCAGCCTGCTCCTGGCCAGTTTCTGGCCTCCACTCTGCTTTCTTTTTGTGTTTACACATGGTGTGTGACTTCCTGTGCTGAGATGTTGGAGTGTGTTTGGGGTATGGGGGCTGGTTTATCTGCCCGGCAGTAAGATTTCCTCCGCTGCTCAGTTCATAGGAGCAGTCATGACGAGCGTGACTTCCTGTCTGCCTGAATGCCTTGGAGCTCTGCCATTGGTCTTTCCTGTTGTCAGTCATCAGTTTCCGTGCAACGGTTGGCCACGCCCCCGCTCTTAAAATTATTATTCTGATCCAACACGGGCAGCTTTTCCTAGCACCGTGGTCCTTGGCAGCCTGGGGAAAGCCAGAGACACTGAGGGCCGCCAGGCCGACTGTTTACGGCTGCGAGGGGCTCAGGCTGTGGTGGGTGGGGGGGGTGCAGTGAGGCTGTATGTGGAGTTGTGGTGAGCTGGAGCCCGACCTTGTAGATTGAAGCCTGTTTGAGTTTCGGAGATGAACTCCATGTGGAATTTGAGGCAGATACGGCAGCTTGATTGGCTTCCTGCGTTGAGGGCCTTGTTTGTATCAGGCCTTGACTGGCTGTGCGAGTAACACTTAATAATTCATGGACATGCCAAGCGAGCGTCAGCCTTGGAAGTCGGATCCCTTTCCTGGCTGCGTGAGCTCCTGACTTGGGGGAACTATGAGTGTGGCCATAGGTGCTGGGTCTCGCTTGGGTGGGGGTGACCGTAGGACATGGAACTGGACCTTCTGGAGATCAGAACCAGAATGTCCCTTCTGCCAGTGCTCAGTGTTGTGCATCCCTTGTAGCAGGAGATGGCGGCGGAAAGCCGGGCCTCGTCCTACGCCGCCGTAGCGCCTGCCTTCACCGCATCCTCATCACCTCGACTAGCGGCAGCGGTCCGCTGGGTAGAGCGTATTGACCCAGGGAACCTTCCGGAAGATCAGCAGACATCAGTGTGAGCTGACCATGGGTGTGTGGGGGGGGAAATCGGCTGCTTTGGGAATGAGACAGAATCACGTCGGTGATGATTAACCCTGAGCCAACAGCACTGACTCTGGGCTGTCGATCGGCTGGCAGTGTTAAAGCGCTGGAATGCCTGTGTGTGTGGGTGTTACTCCCTGCATCCATCACCTCCCTGCTCGTAGGAGTGATGCCCCGCAGATACGGGAGGTACCCAGTAGGCGGACGGGTCCCAGGCTGTAGCGGCCCAAGGTCGTCCTGGCCGCTCGCTGCCTCTGCCGTGCCGCGGCCTGAGTTCTCGCACAAGCTCTTTCCCAGGTGGGGGGGGGGGGGGGGTGCCTGCAATTCCCTCCTGCCCAGGATAAGGAGAAGCTTACAGGTTCAGGCACATGTATCTGTGTTCTTGGTCTTTCCCAGGACGTCCCAACATGAATCTTGTTGAGTAATGAGTCACAGAGAATATCAAACCAAGGCTTGAGACGTTCAGTTTAATCAAAACGGATGAAATGGATGGAGTTTTTGTTCATGCAGGTACCTGGGGACAACTTGGATTTAATTTATTTATTATTTACCTATGTTTAGGATTTTTTTCTTTTCTCCTACTTTGTCCTATTGGATGTTAGAAAACTACAGCAGCAGCGTGTTTTCTGTGCATGGCGGCCGCGGAAGTGATATCCTGCTGATTAACTCCGCATTTAGCCGCAAAGCCGTCGCCGTGCCAACCGCCCCTGTGCAGTCCTCCGACGTAAATCCTTTGCAGGAAAGGTGACATTTATGTGTGTATTAATCGGGATGGTGTCGCCCTGGATGTCCGCTTCCTACTTTCTTAAATGTGGAGAGGGAGAGAGAGAAAGAGAGAGAGAGCGCAGCTGGACAAAACCCAGAGGTAGTGCCTCTCCGAGCCGGGGCCTGTTAAGACACGCCTGCTGTGTTTACACGACTCCCCTGTTTGCTCTGACTGCCCTGTTTGCTGTTAGCAGGTCTCGCGTGCGTCTGCCTTGATGCCGCCTGCAGTCTTCTGCAGTGTGGTTTGACCTGTGTCTGTTTTGGTCCTGAGCTTGGGGGAAGGTATTGTGTGCCGTGTATTACTGTATGGTTCGTATATGAGTGTAAGTTTGCACGAACTTTGGTCAGGCTGAGAAAGAAGCAGCTTCTTGGTTTCTTGGATAAAATTGGTCCCGACCATGGTGATGTGTGATTTGCGGGTGGGGAGGGGGGGTGAGATGTGCAGAGATGGGGGTGACTCAGGTGCACGTCTACTAGCCCTGTGGATTAATATGGGGGAGGAGATGACACCAGCGCATGCTGAACGCGGCCTGCTGTCCCACAGGGACGCTGTTTGTTTTGATTCCGGCCCAGCAGCGTGGGGCTGTAGCGGTGTGTCCTGGATATGCTCAAATGCAGTGTCACTCCCCGGCCAGTGATGTCAGTTGGCCTGGATTTTGCCCCAGTGGATGATTGGAAATCAGAAAGCCTGTTAGTAAGCAAGGCTAAAGTAGCTCTTAACCCTGCTGCAGGGAGACGGACCTGCTAGGTACTGGGTAGACTAGTCCCACACTCGGACCACACGTCAAGCAGTGACCTTCCCATGCATGATCTATGCCCAAACTCGCAGTGTGATAAAGTCGTGTAACTCGCGCTCTTATTTTAGGCTGCTGTTCACAGTCCCTGCCTGCAGACACCATCTGCATTTGGGCCCCGTGTGTGTAAAGTGGTAAACAACAGCTCTCAGGAGGCGGAGGCGTTGTTGCTGCTCATGACGGGGGGGTGGCGTCTTACTACTGCGTGTCATGATCTGTACCGTGCAGGGCCTGGGGTCGGGCAGAGGCAGGGCCTGGGGTCGGGCAGAGGCAGGGCCTGGGGTCGGGCAGAGGCAGGGCCTGGGGTCGGGCAGAGGCAGGGCCTGGGGTCGGGCAGAGGCAGGGCCTGGGGTCGGGCAGAGGCAGGGCCTGGGGTCGGGCAGAGGCAGGGCCTGGGGTCGGGCAGAGGCAGGGCCTGGGGTCGGGCAGAGGCAGGGATGTGACTCGTTGGTCGTCTTGTCTGCGTTAGTGTTTAACCGAGAGACATATAACTGACAGCCACACATTAGTGGGGTGTTAAGGGGCTTTTGTTGGTGGGGAAGCCCAGGTTAGGGCTTTTCAGAGGAACGTTCTGGAAATGATGTAGATCTGCCCTCGGCGAAGGTACTCTGCAGTTTCCGTAGCCTTCACACCAGCTTTAAAACGTGCGAATGAAAAGGAGGATTAATGAGCCTGGGACGTTCCTCCCCCTGAGGGGCTTTCAGGGGAACTGCCTGTGTATTTACCCACCACTCGCCCTCCCCACCCTGCTTCCCTCCCCAGGTGCAGCACCGGATCACAGGGCAGGTCATGGCGCTGAAGATGAACACGCTGGCCAGTAACCGAGCCAACATGCTGCGCGAGGTGCAGCTCATGAACCGGCTGTCACACCCCAACATACTCCGGTCAGCTCCGCCAACCCCCCACCCCCAACCACCAGTCATGTGACCCCTGTCAACATGCCCCCCATTAGGGGGAACTAGCTGACTCAGGGGCACGTGCTAGCAAGTAGAAGCACATCCTTCCTTAATTTTGCGTAAAAATAGCCGCAGAAGATGTAAACGGATGAAATTCCTCTTTCAAAATCTCACTTTATATCAGAAAACTCATCCAGCGAGCATGCATGTCTTTCAGCTGTTCTGGTAGCGCTGCTCTCTCTGCATGCGCTCTGTTAGCAGAGAGGTCCTGACCCTGGCATAGTGCATGGAGGCCCTCTGTGCTAAACTGTGCTAAATGACATCACAACGCGACGCAGGGTATTTTATTTAGAATTTTTTTAA
The DNA here is from genome assembly GCF_048594095.1 of Paramormyrops kingsleyae. Classification (NCBI taxonomy): domain Eukaryota; kingdom Metazoa; phylum Chordata; class Actinopteri; order Osteoglossiformes; family Mormyridae; genus Paramormyrops; species Paramormyrops kingsleyae. The sequence goes on along the minus strand of NC_132808.1, from coordinate 12,223,269 downwards.
ATGACTAATATATTGTAGAGCTGGACGATGTGTGATATTAATACCAACATCACATGTTATACACATTCAGTTCTTACCTCACGAGTCAGATTAAGATCAGGCTTTTTCTAACTTTCAATTCTGTACAGACATTATAGCACAGGGAGTTTACATTTGACTAAGACATTTTTACTTGGCTAGCTTTGAAATGTTAATTATTCCTTTTATAGATTATGTAATATATTTAAAAATCAGTTTAAAGTTTACCTTTGCTGCTTTTGCATGAGCACTGCATGTGTTCTCTGAAACAATCAGTTTCATCTTTGCTATTGAAATCACTCCTAGACAAATTTGTGAAATTTATTAACTCCGTTTTGTGTTGTAAATAAATATTGGGGTATTTATAACAGTTATATTGCTGTACCGTCCTGTCCATGTATATTAAACACAATGCCTTTTAAAAATTTCTTGTCATGCCATCCTGATCTCTTTATTGTATCTGTTCTTCTGACCAAGTGTGTGTGTGTGTGTGTGTGTGTGTGTGTGTGTATTTTTAACTTCATTTATCGTTGTCTTCTGGCTAACTTTTTTCAAGACGGTGGTTGTATTGTATTTAGAGACTAGCTATTTGCATAACCAATCAGCAAAGAAAGCATTTCAATTCCCACCCCAAAGTACTAAAGTACCAAAGAAGTACCCCAGCTAGTTTGGCACTTTTTGGTACTGGTACTCGGCTGGAAGTCAATGGAAAAGGGAAAGTACCAAAAGTCCGGTGCAGTGGAAAAAGTACCCTAAGTGACCGGCACCCATTGCAGGGGTACATACAGTCTAGGGTGCCAGTCCGTCACCGGGCAGACACACTACAGGCGGTCTAGAGATGCCACTACACTGCAAGGCTGTAACATGGGGCTGAACATGCTAATCCCTTGCAGATGGACTGGAGCTGGGCTTCCCCTGCCCTGGATAATGGTCTTTCTGGGTCATTTTGTTTTTCTGTACAGGTTTGTCGGGGTCTGCGTTCACGAGGGGCAGCTCCACGCCCTGACGGAGGTAAACTTGCTTTTTTGTACGGCATTCTGGGGATGTGGTCTGTTCTGGGTTATTCTCAGAACTGCCCTCTGTGATTAGGAAACGGGAGATTGGCTGTGTTCCCGATGGTCCCAGTCTGGGGTCAGCCTGCTTACGTGGGCTTTAACTGGTGTGCATCTCGGACCTGTGCGTGGCTCATTTAGAATCCCTGTAGTGCGTGAGATCTGATCCTTGGCTAATGTTTCTCTGCTTTCCCCTCCCAGTACATCAATGGGGGTAACCTGGAGCAGCTGCTGGACAGTGAAGAGTACCTGTCCTGGGCTGTGAGGATGGACCTGTCCTTGGATATTGCGCGAGGGCTGCAGTACCTGCACAGCAAGGGCATCTTCCACAGGGACCTCACTTCCAAGGTCTGGAGACCTCCCATCTTCTCTGTGTCAAGCCTCCTTTAAACGTGTTTGGCATAACATCTCGAATCATGTTAAGCTAATTAAATCTTTTATGAAAGTAGTTTTTGCTTATAGAAGTCTGCTGGCTGTACACAATAGGTAGCTAGTTCTCCTGTCCACATGGTCATCTTATGCTGAATCTGAGGTTACTGTTTTGAGTTCAGCAGTTGTCTACTGAATCTCAGTGGAGTCATGTGACCTGTGACACCACTGACGTGGCCAGGGGCTCAGGGTTAAAGTCTGCGTTCTTGGTATTGAGAAACACCCAAAAGTTTCTCAAAGATCATACTTGTGGTCTTGACAAGACGAGTCTTGCTAACTTGCCTTCCAAGAATGAATTTGGGGTGCAATGAATCATGAGATTGGTCTTGTTTGGCAAGGATGCAACCGATATATCCTTCATATCTGGGGCAGCGCAAGAACGACATTTGGGGATTTTTTCTGTCCCCTGTACTTCTGTTCTTAGTACTGCGATAGTACTAAGATGATGTGTTCTCATGTACCCATTTTACAACTACGGTCAGCGACATACATTGGGAAACACCCTTTGACCTTGCATGCTCACATGCATGGAGTCCTGGTCCGTTTGTTCTGTGCGCTTTAACAAGCCGCGTTCCCACGCTGTATGTGACACCCGTCTCCTCTTCCTCATCAAATGCAGAACTGTCTGGTGAGACGCGAGAATGGGCTCTACAGCGTAGTCGTCGGCGACTTCGGCCTGGCAGAGAAAATCCCCGAATACAGGTGAGCGAAGATGTCTAAGAGCCAACCCCCCCCCCCCCCATCTTAAGGGCATTACCTGTGACTGCTGTGCCCCTCCCTGCCCACTTCCTCTTGGCAGAACCCCTCAGGGTCAATGAGAGGTAGAGAGTCTATGGAGTACAGTCGGAGGTTTCAGCCCTGAGGCGTTGTAGAGACTGTGAGGCACACAGCTCCATCGAGTGAGGCTGGGATCCCTGATTTATTTCTAGAATTTTCTGTTGCATGTTGGGGACTGACGTGTCACAGGATTTCGGGCCTAGATGTTGCTAACTAACTGATGCCTTTCCGAGTCGCATTAATCAGACGTGATGCTGCCTCTATCCCTTCCGCTAGGGAATTCTGCTGCGTGCCTGAGGGTCCCAGCCCATGTCTGCCTGGGTGGTCGCACTGTGTGTGTGTGTGTGTGTGTGTGTGTGTGTGTGTGTGTGTGTGTGTGTGTGTGTGTGTGTGTGTGTGAGGAACACAAACACCTGTGTGTTTGCATGCCTTTATGTAAATATGTAAAGTGGACACACACACACACACACCCTGTAAGCGTAGGCAGGTGGCCATTCGGGTGTGTATGTGTGCTGCTGTGTACCTCTACACACGTGTGTATTGTGGGTGCTGCCCTGAGCAGCGCGCTCAGTCGCGGGGGGGCTGGGTGTTGTTTTGGAGACCTCTCCAAATATGGAGAAGCTCTTCCAGAGGTGCTGCCTGTACTGTCCTCTCACTTCCTCATATGGTGTTTATGGGTCCTCGTGCTCACCCTGCTGCCCCTCTGCGTTTGGGCGACGCGGCATCGGAGGGGTGCGGAGCCTCCCATTCGTCCAATCGCTATTCCCGTATATGAGGGGAAAAAGACGTGCGTTCAGGTGGCCACCCTCGTGCCTGCATGGAGCGTCACTGAGCCGCCCTGTATCTCTGTCCCCCTTCCCAGCGACGGCATGGAGAAGCAGCCCCTGGCCGTGGTGGGCTCCCCCTACTGGATGGCCCCCGAAGTGCTGCGAGGGGAACTCTACGATGAGAAGGTGAAGAGGGGGGGGGGGGGTGCTGGCGGGGCGGTGGCCGGCGCAGGGAGGTGTGGGTTTTGTTCAGTGTTTATGAGCAAAATACGTATGTACAGCAACACACAGCCCCCCTCCAATGGCGCACCTGGAGCGTGGTCTCCGTTTAGGCGTCCTTGCTCGTGCCTGTGTGGAGCCTCACTGAGCCGTCCTGTATCTCTAACTTACGGTCACTGTTTGCTCTTTGTTCTTGTTGATCTAGTTCTTTTTGACCCTGTGAAGTTGGCGACAGCCCCTGTTGTCATGGATCCTTATCATGTGACCTTGTCAAACAATCCCCCCCCTCCACTCGGTTGCAGGTGGACGTCTTTGCATTCGGCATCATCCTGTGTGAGATCATCGCCCGGATACAGGCCGACCCAGACTACCTGCCCCGCACCGTGGTATGTCTGCGTCCTGTGGGGGGCGCTGGAGACGTCACGCGGCATGCGTGCCGGCACGGACCTCCCTGCTGCGGAATGTGCCAGAAGAGTTCGCACATACTTATCTCATATGGGTTTGGTGCCCATATCATCTCGGTCGGGCGGGTTGGAGACCACTGGGCTGATAACTTTCCCAATGAGCCGTGACTTTGCTCACCCGTCACCCGTGTGTTTATTTAACCAGCAATGACTATTTGCCGAAACAGATTGACTGACTAATTCTACAGTCTGCCTAGGGTCCGTTCTTAGTGTTGCGCTTCCTCCTGGTCCTCCATCCTTCTGTTCTAGCCAGTGCAGACCACATGTGTCATCATGGAAATGAGTATTCCCAGTGTGACCTTCTGCGGCTTGATCCCCATGGCCGCTCCTCGGATTACCGACATTCCCATGGGTGCCGATTTATCACGAATCTCTGTTTGCTCTCTTGAAATTAGGCTGGTGCTTCTTCTGAGAGCTTTAACCTCACTCATGTCAAAACTTTGCTTTTTGGAACGGTTCCCAATTTAATTTGGCAAAAACCCCCAACCAGTGTAGCCATTCGCAGTAAACATCAGTGCTCTGTCCCCCCCCCAGTTTTAACTTGCAGGATCTTTACTGAGGCGGTTAACACATCTGGCCCTGTGAGGCCACTCTGCAGCCCAGCCGCTCGCTCCGTCTATAGTGACACGGCTCCTGGAGTAACAGTATAAGTGTGTGTGTGTGTGTGGGAGGGAGGGAGTCTCATGGCCTTTTTGTGGGTGAATTTAGAGTCACCCCATGGAGGATGTTGAACATCCGTATGAGTTACTGAGTAGTGTGTGCGTTTGTGTACACAGCATATCAGCAAGTCGACCTTTGCACGCCGCACATGCACGTCACCAAAGTGGCAATACGTCAGTCCTCTCCACAAAGACGTGGTTGACAACTGCTTGCTGATTCGGGGGGTTGGGGGCCAGGGACCGCGTGGAAATGAAACCGAACAATGGTTTATGAACCGGTGTTGAAAGGCTGAAACCAGCTCTCTGTGTGTGTGTGTGTGTGTGTGTGTGTGTGTGTGTGTGTGTGTGTGTGTGTGTGTGTGTGTGTGTGTGTGTGTGTGTGTGTGTGTGTGTGTGTGTGTGTGTGTGTGTGTGTGTGTGTGTGTGTGTGTGTGTGTGTGTGTGAGACTAGCTCCTTCTGCCTCTTGACGTCACCTGCCGCCCCCCCCCCACTCATCTGCCTCCAGTGTCCAGCGTCAGCGAGCATTTTTATTGCCGCAGTACAATGTGAGCATGCCTGGTCTGAGCTCTCTGCACAGGGTGTGCGCCCTCTGCTGGTGAATCACAGGCATTACTTTGTCTGCACTAACTGGGTCTCCTGCAGAATCTTCATGCAGTTCCTACTGCAGCTGCCTGCGTCTTAGGAAATGCATGCCATGTCATTTTTACCCCTCGCAGCTATGCGTGGCGGATCGTACCTTTGTGTTGGTAACAGGAGGCTTATACTTTGGAAAGGGCTTAAACGGTGTTTATCTGTTATGGATGTTTGGGGTGGTTTCTTTGTCTTGATTGTAACCCCTTTGCGCCTGTCACCTGTTCTGGGTTCAGAGTGTCCTGAGTTTGTGTGCCTCTGCCGCAGGACTTTGGGCTGGATGGGGAAGCCTTCCGGAACATGGTGGGGGACTGTCCCCCCTCCTTCCTGGACCTGGCCTTCTCCTGCTGCAACGTAAGACGCATTCAGACGTCCGCAGAGATGCTCGTATGTGTTGATGCCTCCCCAGCCCCCCTGACACGCTCTTGCTTCTCTCTCCCCCCCCCCCCCCAGATGTGTGCTGCCCAGCGGCCCCCCTTCATCAAGCTGGTGGTTCAGCTGGAGATCCTGCTTGTGGAGAAGGAGGAGCCTGTGACTCAGGGTCAGTGCGCTGATTCAGTGGGATTTATTTTTATATAGCGCCTTTCACAACAGTCACCCCAAGGCATCACTGCCAGACATGAGTGTGTGGCAACGCCTTGCTGCATCGTCTAACCAAAACGGTGCATGAAACGGGGAAGAGGGAAAGAAGAAACATAAGAAAATGGGGGCAGAACCAAAAACTCCCAAGTAGGGAGATGGAAACCTCTGGGGGTCCAAGGTTGACATTATAGAATACATCAGTAGCCTGGGTGGTGCCTAGAAACCCCCCCGCATGACCTCTGTCCCCTCATACTTTGTGTTTTTGGGTATGGATCGGGGGACTTGCTGTGTGTTTTTTTTTTTTCCCCTGACTTGCTGTTTGTGTTTCTCTCTCAGCCCTTGCCAGCTGCCCCCGGCGACGGCGGTCCTTCTGTGCCCCGGGCGATCAGGGGCTGTCCCGCAGCCAGTCGGAAATGCTGTCCCCTGCCACGCCGCCCACCTTGGGCACGCCCGCTCGGGTCAACCCTTTCTCCCTGCGCCAGGACCTGAACGGGGGCAAGATCAAGCTTTTCGACACACCCAGCAAATCTGTCATCTCCCTGACCTTCACCCTGCCGCCGCCTCCAGAGCCCTGCGGCAGCCCCACCGAGGCGGAGCCCCCGCGGGGTTTACACCGGCGGTGCCAGTCGCTGCCCTGCACTCCCGACCTGAGGGGCGCCCCGATGCTGGCTGCCAACCTCAGTCACGATGCTCGGCCAGAGGGCATGGCGATGCTGCAGGACACGGACAGTGAGGAGGAGGAAGATGTGGCTCAGGAGAGGAAGGGCGAGACTGGCAAGGGTTTGGATCGTACTGTGGATGACTCGGGCCTCCCCCTGGACCTAGACATGTCCTCCTTGGACCGGCTGGAGGAGGAGGGGGAATTGGAGAACTTGTGTCTTGTGGAGCCGATGGACTGTACCAGCTCCCCCGACGGCCCAGTCCCCATCGCGGGGAAGCCCTCGCTCACCAACACCCCGGTGATGAATGGCTGGGACCCGCCCATCTCCAACAGCCCCTCGTCACTGTCTCCCCTTCCCCACCTGGAGAACAACAACAGCACCGTGGTGATGAGCCGACCCCTGGGCTATGGCGGCAACGGGTACCACAGTCCGCCCGGGGGCGCGGCGCCCTTCCCGCTGCCCAGCTCTGGGGGAAGCGGCCTGGAGCAGGACGAGGTCATTTCCTGTCCTGGCTGCTGCCTGGCAGGGCTGAGCTTCTCCTCAGTGTGTCTGCGCACTCCCCCACGAGCCCGGAACCCCCACCATCCCTACAAGAACTTGAACGGCGACGCAGCGCGGGGGCTGCTCGGCCACAGCGCCAAAAGCCTGGCCTCCTCCACAGGGTCTTCGGAGCCGGGGTTGGCCCTCCCAGGTGCTCAGACTTAGATCGCCCCCTACTGGATGGCCTGTGGAAGTAGCTTTCACACCACCTGTTAAAAAAAAAAAAAAGAATACTGTGCACCTTTTTATTGTAATGGCTCGTTTGTCATGATGCAGATTATTGCTACTGTTGTCATTACTGATATTGGCATTAGAATGATTTTTGGTGTCCAAATCAGAGGAAGATGCCCCCTCTAGGCTTTGTGATGAACTGGAGAAGGGGAGCATGTTGGAAGGAGTGGCACGTGTGCGTGTGCGAGTGAGTGTGTGTACCAGGTGTAATATATTTTGAAATACCGTTTTATGTAATCACAGGGAATGGTTGCTTGTGTTTCCTGGGTCTGGACCGGGGGTCTGGGAGGGGGATTTGCAGGGCAAACAGGGAGGATGTTAAGATTTTGAGCATGTTGTCTTTATTGCATGATTTCCCCCCCCGCCCCCCCCGCCCCGACCTGCCTCCTGATCTGAGATCAGTATGGTCAGTGTTAGTGGTCTGAAAACTGAATCGGACAGACAAAACCTGCCCCCCCCGGGGGGTGGCGCTGTCTATAATGCAACTGGAATAGCGCAAAACTCGGGATGTAATGACTGCCTCCAACTGATGGAGGGGGGGGGGGACTGGTATTTATCTGATAATTAAAAGATGTTATTTTTAACTTAGTGAAATAAAAGTGGTATAACAAGTCTTACCATGTACCCTTCTGAGTGTTCTGCAGTGTAATCTTTATTAATGTTGGATTTTTTTTTTTTCCCCCCGACTTTAAACTGGTGCTTCTTCTCTCCAGTTTTTTATATTTATTTATTCATTTTTTTTTTATTTTTTTTTTTTTTTATCCGGGAAGCCGCATTATTCCAGATGTCCTCGTATACTCGTATGTTTGTGCACATGTATGTACAGCCTGTCCTGCGTGCCTCACATGTGTGAGGGGGATGGACCACATGGGCCATCAATCCCAGCATCCCTCGTTAGCGGTTGGTGGTGTTTGTAGTCTCTGCCGTTGGGGAAGGTTAGGTTTTTTTTTTTTTTTTTGTTTTTTTTTTTCCCTGTGATTTGTCTCCCTGGCTGAGCAGGAACGGGGAAGCTGACCTGCAGTTCATGCGCTGGGTCTGACCATAGAAAGTGATGTTTTAGTGTTTAGTGCGGATTGCAGTAAGGCGTTTGTGGCGGCCATCCTCTCAGGCCCCCCTCTGCGGACCTGAGCACGGGTAACGCTCTTCCCGGTCCGGCAGGGGGTGCGGCGCCATCGCTCTGTCTCCAAGCCCCCCCCCCCCCAGGTAGACATGCAGCTGAGTCACGACTCCCATTCCTTGAAACTGAGGAGCAGCCTTCCTGGAAACACCCCCTCCTGTCCTGATTGTTTCACAGAAATGCAAACCTGTGAGCCGGCCCAGAAGTCTGCCCCCTGCTGGTGATGCCGGCGGTGGTCATGCTTGCCTGTGAAACTGCTGGCTGCTGAATGGGCCTGTTTGTGATCAGAGTGGAAAGGAGTGAGGAGACGGCTGACTGAATATTCTTTAGGGCTGATGGTCTTCAGTACCTTCTTAATGAGCTTCATCAGAGCACAAGATCAGGCATGGAAACTGAGGAAGCGCCCATGAACCCAGCAGCTCCCCCCTCCCCAGCCTTGGCTCGTACCCCTAGCTGTCCCATGCGATTGGGCCACTGCCCCAGACCCTGCCTCTGTACAGCCAGCCCCTCCCCGTTTGGCCCCAGCAATGACTCCTCCAGGCCCCCTCCCACCCCCCCACAAAGCACTTAATGTATTATTATTATTGGAATTGAATTGCCAGCTTTAAACCAAGTGTTGATTCCTAGTGAAGAAAATGTCAAATAAATTTATTGAATGTTAAGTGTCTGTGTGCGAGTGGTTATTAAACTTCGGTTGTGACTCATCGCGTAGTTGTATAATACTTAACTGCTTCTGTCCACCAGGGGGCAGTGCGGGGCACCGCATAAGTGGACGCTGAAGCACAGCTGGTTGTTAGCCTACACTTACAGTTATGCAAATTTTCCTAAGAGCTTGCATTGTTCAGATGGCCCTGAGCGCACACAATGCAGACTAAGGAGGTACGTAGAGACAGGGCATTTCTGCATTGCTGTCCATCAAAACCTCGGCACAGCTGTGCGTTCCGAGACTTCGTTTCCTCCAGTTTATTTTTTTCTCTCTTACACCAAAGAGGAAGGAAGATCTGCCGTTGCACCTCCTCATGGCTTCTCTCTTTTCCTTATCACTGTGGTGTCCTTCTGTCACTTTCCCAGGTGGCGAGAGAGCGCGAGTACCGTATCTGCGTGTGGCCTGTGATGGATCGCCTTGCCTTTCTGCCGTTAGTCTCCAGACTCGCTCGCCGCACCCCTTGAATACACTGTCGTATACCATAGATCCTTTCACATCTGCTGCTGCCCAAATGTTATGACTGAACACGACTTCTTCATAACTCTGTCCTTCCCTGTCTTTGGTAGAAGCAGAGGTTATTGCCATGACGATCCTCCGAGCCGTGTCACTTGTCCTGCACGTCCTCGCCCTGAGTGTCCATGGGGACGCCTCTTCGCCAGGTGGGTACTCCTCCCTTAACGCTTGTATCCTGCTCAGGAAAGTTCCCTTAGATTGTTTACCAAGTTCGCTGTTTCATCATTTGCTGGATTAACTGAATGGGTGGAGGGGGATGTTTAAGAGCTATAATGGAGCGCTAAATAGTCGCTTGAGGAAGAGGAGTCCCTCTGGTTTTCACAGCACTGTAGTTCAGCAGGGGGGATTCCCTTTTCCCTGATTTACCTATAGGTGTAGTGAAAGTCAGCATCACTGGGGCAGGGATACCCCCCTTAGCTTTAGCACTGACAGTTGGCTAGGCTACCCGGCCCATGTGACTTGAACCGGACTCGCTGGCAATGGGCTGGTCTATTCATGCTGGCTTTGTCCTGCAGAGACTTGTAATTACTTAGCACTGACTGTGCCGTCCAGAAATTTCATGTCGTTTGACGGCTATTTCCTTCAGTTTGTTTTGTGACATAACCTGTTACATAGCCTCATTCTTAAAAATGTAATTATAATTTGTGTAATAGTTTGCAGCCCACAAAAAAAGAACATTTTAGTATTCATTTTCTCAACACACTTGATCAAATAATGTGAAGCTTTAGTAAATGTGACACTTGGATTAGTGGAGCTGGAGCAAAAGTGATCAGAGCAGTGTTTCCCAGTCCAGTCCTTGGGGACCCACAGCCGGTCCATGTTTTTGCTGCCTCCCAGCTCTCTACCAGTGAATGTGGGCCGGCTGTGGGTCCCCGAGGACCGGATTAGGAAGCGCTGGATAAGAGCCTGAGCTGAATGAGGTACGTGTGAAGTGCTCTTCCTGTTTGAAGGCTCATTATTTTGTGGCCGTATGTGACACCCAGGTTTCTCCCTACCCCCGTGTAATGTGACGCTCCAAACTCTGGATCTGGGCAGCTTCCTGCACTGGGAATGCCCCCCGATGCCCCCCAACACCACTTTCACGGTCGAGACCCGCACGCAGGGGTGAGTGTGTTCGTGTGAGACCGTGTGACCAAGGCTGTGGGTGCCTGCCTGTTTCTGCTGTTCAATATGATTTGGGCTGATGTGTCAGAGGCAAAAGTGCTGTCGGACATATAAAGAGCTTTCTTTTGGACAGGAAGAGCCATGTAGGCTGGGCTGAACGGAACCCCTGCTATTTCCTGACTTTTTTCAAAGACGTTTGTAATAGTCTGCAACAAAAAGGGTCTTAGGTGCCAGGACCCCCTGTCATATGCCCTGTCTGTCAGTCTGTCTTTTTATAGACCTCTCTGTACAGAAGACCCCCTTTCGCCAAATTGCAAGCCGGAGAGCCCTGTTCAGATTAGTTCTGGTCGATGCTTAAGGTCAGCAAATGTCAGGGAGACATTTCAGGGAGCAATGCACGAGCTGAGAAGTCAGGTCGCGATCGGAGAGCATCTCATCTGTGGTTTGCAGAAACCTCAGAAACAAAATCATGTAGATGAGTCATCTGTGATTAATCTGCTCTTTCTCTTGTAGTGTCTCAATTCAAACGGCGAAGCCTTCTTTTGGGTGTAATACTTTATCAGAGTTATTAATCTAACCATCCTATCAGTCTTCGCTTTCAGGTACTCCCTCCTCTAAGACTAATGTGACTGAGTAATATCATTAATCTGCTGGTTGTGATGCAAGCAGAATAAGAAAAAAACAAATAAACTTCAGATTAAGTGCCAGTTTGGGCTCGTACCCAAGTCAGGGTGTCCCTCTGCCCCCAAGCTTACTATCATCCTGTAATGCTTAAGTGGTTATGGAAGACGGATGGATACAATCTTTGCAAGCTCTGACAGATAGTGAGCTGGCTTTGCTGAGTCTGTGGTTTCGCCTGGGGTAACAGCGATTGCGTCATTGCGCCCAACTTGACAAAAGCTCATCATTTGAATCTGAAATTGAATTTGAATCATTTTCTCCATCGCCCTTTGATTGCCCCTCAGAAAGCCCAGGTGGAAGAAGGTGACGCAGTGCACTGCTGTGACCTCCCGTAGCTGTGACCTCTCACAGGCCTTCACCAAATTAGCCCTGTACAACTTCATCCAGCTGTGTAGGACGACGCCTGGAGAGCATCCAGCCTGGACGTGGCAGGGCAAGGTTGATCTGAGTAAGCTCTCCCCATAAAACCCAAACCGTAATGGCTGCAGAAATGGACTCTCACCTTGGGGTCCCTCCCTTCTGCTTGATGGTGGTTTGCTCTCTTCTCAGTGGTCTTCAGCGCCCCCTCCCTTACCCTCTCTTCTCAGTGGTCTTCAGCGCCCCCTCCCTTACCCTGTCTCTCAATGGAAGCTGGCTGAGAGTAGAGCTGTGGTTCCCCACCTCTCTCAGCAAGTCCCTCTGCCCAGACAAAATGACCTGCTCTGTTGCTACGGTGATGAAGCCCACAACCGACATTATGGTATATGAGGTGCACCAACCCTGCGGACACCAGGTACCACTACTGCCCCCATCTTCCTAGCTGGTCTCCTGCTTTCTTGCATCACTACATCATCGATTATGTCAGTATAGTGTAGAACTGTGCCTCTTTCTGGGGGCTGAGTCCTCAAGCTTCGGATTCTTACCTCCTTGCCCTTCTTCTCCCAAGCCTCTGGAGTTCTCTGGTGCTCCAGCGACCTCCTCCTCCACCTGTGATCACCTCCTCCATCTGCCCCCATGGCAGACACACAACCTGCAGGTCATGGAGGAGCCGGTGAGCTTTGAATTCGAGAATCTGAAGGAGGGATGGAGCTACTGTGCGGTGGCCAACTTCACGGGCAGCGCCACGGCTGCCCCTAGCTGCATCTCCCTGCCCCCCCGGGTCACAGGTGGGCCGCCTCCCTCTGTAAAAGTCAAAGGGCCAAAACAAAAGGGGCTGTTTCTGGGTTGACTGAATGGGCGAATGGGAGATTCCGGCCATGTTTTCACGCGTGTGTTTCCTGTGTAGTGCTGAAGCCCCTGCTGCTGACTCTGGGGGCTTGCGGTATACTCTTCATCTCTGCAGCCATCCTCTTCCTCTTCAGAAGATACTGGCCGTCGACTGAGTCCCCTCTCCCCAGACCTCTGGTGTGCTGTCGTCCTGGCACATCATGACCTCATTAACACATTAACAAGCACTGTGGGGGTGGGGGCTGTGTGTGGTGTGCAGGCAGTCACAGACCCCCAATTAATAGTGAAACGTTGTCTTGGCAATCACACCGTTTCTGTGACTGCCTGTGATTGTGTATCTGTGATTGTGTGCCTGTGATCATGTATGCATGTGGCTGTGTGCCTGTGATCATGTATGCATGTGGCTGTGTGCCTGTGATCGTGTATGCCTGTGATCGTGTATGCCTGTGATCGTGTATGCCTGTGATCGTGTATGCCTGTGATTGTGTATGCCTGTGATTGTGTATGCCTGTGATCGTGTATGCCTGTGATCGTGTATGCCTGTGATCGTGTATGCCTGTGATTGTGTATGCGTGTGTCTGTGATTGTGTATGCCTGTGATTGTGTGTGCATGTGGCTGAGTGTCTGTGATACTCCTTCACACTGTGCCCTGTCCCCCCTGGCTGTCGCAGGGCTCTCTGCAGGACTTCTCCTCCCGGGAGCTGGCCATGTCACCGGAGGACTGTGCTGGAGACCACCTGTCTATCTTGTCCCTGTCGGTGTCCAACTCCAGCCCCGCCTTGCCCGCGGCAGCAGACACCCTGCGGGATGACTTCAGCATTCCATGTGGTTACTATGACAACCCGCTTTGTCCAGACTCCATGGGTGAGGAGTTTTGGGAAGACTGGGAGGCAAGCGGCGGCGTTCCCTTGCCGGACCATGAGGCGGCGGGGCCGTGTGGATCCCCTATGGGCCCTTTGGCACCCTGTGACGGAATGCGGCAACTCCCTTTAGGGAGCGGGGGCCCCTGGGACATCCCTCTCTGCTCGGTGAGGCTGGCCCCCCCCGAAGCGGAGGCTCTCCAGGACTGGATCCACCTTTCTGGTCCAACTGGGATAAAGGAAGCTGCCCCCCTGGCAGAGCGCACAGAACTGGGCCAGACGGAACCTGCAGTTGACTTTTGTTTTTCTGATGATTGATGCGCGGGTCTGTAACTTACAGATAGGAAGCAGATCGGAACCAAAATGGACCAGGTGACATGGACGGGCCTGTGTGATACAGCCCCCCTACATTTGCTTGTGTTGCCTTTGGATCAGTAACAGCAGTAATTATGTACTGCAGATCAGCATGCCCCTGCCCCCGCACCCCCATCGCACCCCCCAGGCCTGAGGCAGGCAGTGCTGTGCTGGCTACGGTCTCTGTGCCATGGTGAGAGATGAATGGGCTGGGGGATGTGACTCAGATGTACCGCACATTGCTGGCCAGCTATGCATTTGAGCAACACCCCCCCCCCCCAAGTTTCCTCCACCCACGGCCCTCTGCATGTCATTATTCTGTGCTTTGCATTTGCCTGGCCCCTCTATACCCCCCCCCCCCCCGCCCCTGCCCCTCCAATATAGAAAATACTTTGTATTGTTTTTCTACATGATGGGAAAGTGTGAACGAGGACCGGGGAAATGGAAACTTTGCGTTTGCGATGTGCACCGTGATTCTGCGCGCGCTCGAAGGTGCGTTTGCGATGTGCACCGTGGTTCTGCGCGCGCTCGAAGGTGCGACCGTTAACCCGACACGGCCAGTAAAGCCGGCTTTGGACGCCAGCTGCTGACTCCTGCATTTTTTTTTTTTTTTTACTTTTTTTACACAAAATTCCTCCACGCTGCACTGTCCTGTAGTTGCCTTCTGTCCCACGGGGGTCAATGTGATATTAACTGTGGTGGTGTGTGTGAGGGGGGGGGGGGTGCAGTCTTCGGTCATGTGACCACCTCGGAAGCTGCCCTCACCAATATCAATGGCAGATGGACGGCAACTTGTGAAGAGAAGGAGCAGACTCATCAGGTCAAAGAGTCAAGGAGCGTCATGTGATAGAATAACATGGGGGGGGGGATTTACCTCACGTCCACATTTGTGTAATCGAAGCGGGCTTGTCGACTTTCACACTGTCGAGTGCCATTAAGGAGCAGCGCCGGCTTGCTGCTCTCTCCCTGCTTGCGGCTTCACAGCCTGCTCTGTCATGCTCATGCTATCGGCGCTGAAGCAGGAGGTGCTTTTTCTCTTTCTTTTCAAAGCGCCCTTGTGGTTTACCAGTGGAAGGCCCTCGCTGGGTTTCGCTTTTCAGGCGGGGTGACATGGCAACCCGGCAGATCGAACCGGATTGAGCCGGAAAAGATGAGTGATGTTTGAAAGAGAGGCTGGTTTTTAAATTCCCTATTTCTTTGACAGGCCAGTGGGGGTGAATGGGACTTGAGGGTTTGGGTATGACAGCAGGGATTCTCCACCCGTTACACCACAGGGCAGGGTAGTATGTCAGATGATGGGGGCGGGGGGGTATCCTATCCCTTGAGTCACAGTAAGTGGTGCTCTTGGGCTCTCATGGTGACAGGAAGTGCTCTCACCGCACCAGTGCCTTCAGGTGCACCCCCTAGTAGGGGGGGGGGGGGGCTGGGGGTAGCTTCCTGGGAACAATGGTGTGAAACTCGCAACCTTTTCCCTCCGGCTCTTGGGGGGCATTTTGTTTTGTAACCGAAACAGAACGGAGGGGCTGCTTGGCCTGGGACAGTGTGGCCTAGGGGTGGCACGGTTCACAAAACCCACGGTTCGATTTGTATCACGGTTTTAGGGTCACGGTTTTCGGTTCTGTACGGTTCTTGTTATTTTTTCTTTTAATCTTTAACACTCCAGAAATGTACTTCAGCGTATGACATATAGCTTAATTATCCACAATTTAGGATACAGTATTAAAAAAGTTATATCATGTAATCATGCATAAACTGAATTTGACTTGACTTAAAGCACATTATTAAAGTTATTAAACATTATTAATCCCAGAACAGTAATAAAATAAAAGTCTTGCCTTAACATAAATGCTAAAAGAATAGAGCGCTTTAATCGCTATTACAGGTGGGTATGGGCACGCGGTCTTATTTAGAAAACATACAAAAAGATGTTTAATCATTCGTTTTGTATTTGTCCGGTCCACGGGGTTAATTTAATTGGGGATCGTTAAAATGATAGATCACCTATCTTGATTAAGCCTGATTCGGTTCGATATATATATATATATATATATATATATATATAGCGAAAAAAATTGGTATTAATTATATTGAATGTTCTTGAGTAATCGATAAAATCAGTAATAGTGCAAAATATGTCCAGTTGATATGTCTAGTATGATCATCTGGCAATAGCCTGTAGGTCTGTGTGGTCAGACACTGTGCAATAAACAGAATTTTTAGGAACATGGCAAATGTTCACATTGCAGCATGGAAGCAGGCTCACTGTTACAACGCTGACCGGGGAAGCAGAGGCGAGGAGACCTAGGATCGGGGGAATGCGGGGTTTAATGAGCAAAAGGAACACAGACGAGCGGTAAAGCAGAATTACAATATAATGACTGGACTGGAGAAAGAAACGGAAACGCGGACTAAATACAATGGAGTAATGACAAATTTGACAACAATCAGGAACAGCTGGTAAACACGGGGAATCCACACAGGGTTAGCGAGGGGGCGTGGCACACGGAAAGAGCGGACGATCGAGGCATGACACTCATTGGAGTGCTTTGTCACAGATAACTTAATTTTCTTTAACAAAGTAAAGACACACAACAAATTAAATAAAGACACACAACAAAGGCGCACAACAGTGTTCAGATGTTGTGCTATCGGTTGGCTGAAATTTAAATGTTTTCTTCAGAGACAGGGTGGTAATGCCGAAAACACGAGCTAAACGCAGCAAACGAAAGGCTACCGGAAATTACTTAGTTCCGGTAAAATTTCAGCCAGCTATGTCACACCGCTCTGTGCATATAGCCTATTCTTTCGCGCGAAAGGGAAACACACTGACGTCACATACGGGGCACGAGGCTACATTGCGCATGTCATGAACCGTCGAACCGTGCGACGCATGCATGCTCCGAACCGAGGCAAGCCAACCGGACGGTTTGGTTTTTTTTCCATGAACCGTGCCATCCCTAGTGTGGACGGTCCACTGGTGAATGAAAACCCCGAAACCTGACATGCCCACACAAACTCACCACTGTGCTGTGCCGTTTTCCATCTCTTTATTTGGCCATGACAGGTCAGTAAACATTTCAGCTTGGGTCAGTAGATATGTACAAGAAAGGTAAGTCTTGCTGTCACGGTAAAACCTTGGGGGTCTGCTCACACTCGCGGTTGGTGCCCACTTGGCATGCGAGCGTGTGGCCTGGGGTGGGTGGCTCCTGTGCGCCGCCCTGGTGGCTGTCCTCGGCATCCCCATGGGGGAGTCGGTGCTTCCCGTCTGCCGGCCCAGAGGGCATCGGCTCACCTTCGCCAGTACTGGAGGAGGAGGGGACAGTGAAACGCAGGCAAAAAGCTGGTTGGTTACACACTTGGAAAAAGGCACTAAGAGCAAATGACTGCCACAGTTACAGTGAATTTCTTAAACCTGAAATCGCCTATCAAATGTGTACGCACGCACTTACCTGGGCGAACTTGTGTATCTGCTCGACCACGGCGGCGAACAGTGCCCCAACGCTCTCGTCAATCAGACTCTGCATGTAGTGCACGGCCTCCTCGTCTGACAGGTCCAGACGGAACTTGTCCTGCACCTGTGAGAAGCACCCCCCCCCCCCACGCTTAGCTGTGAGCTGGCTGGTGAGTCAGCCCTTCCGGGCCGTGCAGGAGAGCCCTTCCGGAAATTATTACCAGCCGTGGAACTATTTCACAGCTTGAGGCCAGTTTCATTTAAGTAAGACACCCAACTCTAACTCTGGTTAGAGCTCTTTTAAAATGACAGGAGAATGCAAACAGGCATATACATGTGTGACGACATGCAATTTGTCGAAGTAGATACATTAAGCCATTTAGACGTCGATTTGCACTTGATTTGCCTGTGGACAGTAGGATTTAAGAATGAATGAGGGTTTGTACCCTGAGCTGGTCTGTAGAGCCTGGCAGCGGTTTAACCCAGTCAATCGAGATGCAAATTAAATCAGGTTCGCTCACCATTTTCTATTTCTATTATGAATGTACGTGTTTATCAAGGGTTCTGGGGAAACAGAAACTTTAAAACTCAGTTCCTAATACAAGTACATTCACGAGCTAAGGTCAGAAAAATGACTGAAATTAGGAAGTGATTTTTTAATTTTCCTTTCCCCGAAAGACTTGATAAACACTTGTATGTTTAACTAATATATTATCAACAGCAATTTGGGGTGGGTGAGTTTCAATAAACTTTTGACTGAACAGATCACATTACATAATATAAATAAAGTACAATTAAGAACTGAAAACACGTAGCAGTGTCTTTAATAAAAAGCCCCACAGAAGTTCCCTATGTCTCACCTACCCGACGCCGGCCCTCGGCGCGGCGTTAATGCCATCGGTCTCAAAGGCTTCGTACACAAAGCCCACACTAACACATTCGACGCCGACTTGGTCCAGGAAGCGCCAGCGCCTCTGGTTTTGTTTTCCCGCTCTTTAGGGGGGGATTTTCTCTAACTGCCACAGGGCAGCTGTCATCCACGCAATGCGAAACGCGACAATGCTGCTCCGTCAATATCAGAAATAAACGGCTTTTTTGGAGAATCCTGCCCACTGTGAACAACATCATGGGCAACTTCATGATAAACTCCCCTCTATTGCCCCCAATGGCCGATTCCTCCCTTAGCTCACCGCTAATCTATCTGCGCCACGTAATGGATCGGCCGGGGTGGCCGACCTGCACCCCCACTCACCTTTTTAACAGTCTTGTCCGGTTCCAAAGCGATGTCGGGAATGTTGGCATCGACCATGAGAGAGAAGAGGTTCAGGATGAGGTTTGAATACCTGGAGGGAGGGAGAGACCTGGGTAGGTGTCTGAGTTCATCCCTGGGGCAGATCTACCGGGTTTTATTTGTCTTGAGGTTTAACCTCTGAGATTCAGCAGAGGTTTGGCGGCGAGGGACAAGGTTGGTGGCCGTGCTGCGCAGACTCACCTGCGCAGGTGCAGGAAGGCGGTATAGCACTGCTTCCTGAACTCCTGGTACTGCTCGCTCTGCATACCCCCCATGCCCTCCACCATCTCCTTGCTGAGCTTCATGGGTGGAGGCAGAGGCTTTGGGTCCCGGCCCAGAATGTAGCCAAAGTCGATGTGGAACAGCTTTCCTGAGGCGCACCCCAGAAAGAGGGCGTCATTATAGGGTCCCGACAAAGGATGGACCACCACAATATTTTCATTCATGGGTTGAAATGTTACTGCTTTCTCAGATTTGAAATCCCAGCTGCGATGGTTTGTGGCAGCATGTAGAACCTGGAACATACTGTTTGGCTCCTGAAAGGCAGCATGTGGCAGCAAGAGCCGATCCTGCTTCTCAGGGACCAGACCGTGTTCCGGTTTTTACTGTGCAGACCTCAGTTTGTTTGCCTGAGATAGGAGGTGGACATCCACCTGTTTTGGTGAGGAGCAGATTGTCCAGGTGCCGGTCGCCCACTCCCAGGATGTAGGTGATGACACAGTATCCCGCTACAAGGAGACAGCGTTTCACAAGAGTTCCGTTCACTGCACGTCATGGCGGCTCCCACACCTGTCTGAACTACAGCTCACTTCAAAATTATCAAATACAAGGATACCAGATAGCGAGACCCATCATAATGACACCTAAGAGGAAGTCTAGTGATACTGGACTGCGGGAGGCTAATATGAGCCGGTGGTCACGGCTGGGGGGGGGGGCTCACCGCAGCTCTTGACGTAGGTGTCCATCACCTCAGAGCTGATGCCATAGGGGCCCTTGTCGCTGGGGGCGTGTTTCCTGAAGAAGCTCTGTGGAGACACCCAGGCACTGAGTCCAAACTGTATACTTAGCTATTGCTACGGCTGGGGAGCAAACTCTGATCATAACTGGTCCCAGCAGTATACGTACCTGGATATTACCTTCTGTAGCCAGGACCTCAGCCACAGGCACTGACTGGATGAACTGCATGAAGCCTGTAGGAGGACGAGGGGTAAATAATCGGAGGTCACATGACACACTGGACAGGCCAATGCTGCTTTCAGACAATGGGGAAGGCTTCTGTGGATGTGATGGATATAATTCATTTAGATGCTTCTGTCTAAAGTGCGGATCAGAGAGCAGGGGAGGGTTAAGGGCAAACCACCCCATAAGATTTGACATTTGTACCAGGTACACTGGAATTTGTTGCCTTTCACATATCCCAGTTTGCTTCTCCATGAGTCAGAGTATTTTGGTGTCCGAGAGCAGGATCACCCAGAGTACAGAGCAGCTGGGGTCAGGACCTCGCTCAAAGGCCTAATGGTGATGGAGGTATTCTGCTAGCCACAAGATTTGAACCGGTAACCTTCTAGAAACAAGCACAGATCCCTCAACCCCCTTATGTCCCCTTAACACACAGATAATGATTCAGGTACAGGCAATTGTTAGAACACATCTTCAGGTCTCACCGTGCTTGGTGCTGGTGGCCAGAACTTTATATGGAGTCAGTTTCAGGTCCAGGTTCTCCTTCCTCAGCAGCTGAAAGCACAGAGATGTAAATAAGCACTATGAGCAAACCCTACAATCAAGGTCACGGCTGAGGGAGCATGGAGTCCATAGAGTGATTGGTGTCTGGAAGCTCTGGTCGTCGGCACCAACCTTGTCCATGAGCGAGATGATCTGCAGGATGAGCTGGTCCTGCCTTAGGTCATCCCCGTGCTTGAAAATGACCGGATAGAGGCCCCCATCGTCCGTCTTGAAGATCAGCTTGGCCGGCATGAGCGCGCTCTGAAAGGAGTGTCACCAGGAACTGTAAAGCGCTGTGGGATATTATACGGCTGGACATGGTGTGCAGTGAAGTTCTCTGCACAGAAGTATTTAGTTTATGTACAATTTTAGTGTAATAATGCATCAGGTTGTTTAATTTCCTCTAAAACTCTGACGTTTGTGTTGCAGTGAAGTCTGAAAAGTGATGAAGAGGAGGACTAGGAGTGTGAGAAAGGACGTCTTACCTTGAAGAGCGTGGCTGTATCGGGAACAATGCCCCGGATCCGAACTTGGGGCTCCAGGGGCAGGGGGATGGGCTCAATCTCTGATAGGTTCACCTTCTCGTTGTCACCAAGCAGGGCCTGTAGTCTCTCAGTCTGAAAGACAAGGGGCGGCATAGAATCAACATCAGATCATGTGATCACAGCGCTTGCTGTGGGATTAAAAACAGAAGATCCCCCACCCAGCCAGATCCTACCTTCTTCTTACGGTTGCCACTCTCCCTCTGCACGGCCTTCATCAGCTGGACCAGCCGGTCCACGAAGGTCTGCTGGGTGGCCAGGAGGGACCGCATCACACGGACACTCTTATCTCCCTGCGGACCAGCAGCAGTCAGCCTGGACATCTCACTCGGTCGAACATCACGCTATCAGCGGGACACGCACCTTGAGCAAAGCCTGGCTGAACCTCCTCATGACATTCAGGTACATGTCGTGCGTCTTGGGGTCTCTCTGCTGGGTGTCCTGGTCTTCACATTCCACTATCACATACCTGACGACACGCACACCCATGTCAACTGCAGCAGTTCATCAAATACACAGGCCGGTGCATAAATGCAGCCAGTGACTCCACACAGCCTTACCAGTACAGATAGTTTGCCAAGGTGGAGTTCTTGCAGGCCCGGGAGATGAGGAAGGTGCACAGGTCCTGCTGCGATACAGATACAGCCCAAATTTAACACTGGCTGGAGTAACACACCTGTTACACTGCTCTCGCCAATCAGAAAGTACCTCAGGAACACTCTGCTGTAGTTTTGAAACCAACCACTCAACTTTAATGTCTTTTATTCTGGGTTTTCCCCTCTCCATCCCCACCTCCTCCTCCTCCTGATCTTACCTCAAGATTCTCAGTGTCTGCACCTTCTTTTCCTTTCTGGGCACTAGGGGGTGCTGGTGAGGCTGTCAGAATTTGTGAGCTAGAAACATATATAATGTTATATTATAACGTGAATAAACGTTGTACATAAAGATCCCTGGTCAAGCATCAGCCCACCCGTGTACCTCACTGGCGCCCTCACCTGTCCACATCCCCGAGGGTGCCGCTCTCGCCCAGGCCCCCCTGGCTGTCTCGCTTGCTTCCAGGCTCCAGCCCTCCCTGGATGTCGTTGAAGTTTTCGTATTTGAGGGCCTGGACCAGCTGGAGCAGGTACATTAGCAGGTCCTTGGATGGAGGGGAGGAAGAGCAGCTGTTAGAGGGAGCCGAATATAAATGAGATAAAGACGCTCGCGCTCGCGCTGCCCGCTTGCCTCGTCGTCGGCCTGCTGCAGCCGGGCCACCGCGTAGCGCCGCACGGTGGTGTTGGTGAACTGGGAGGACAGCAGCTCCAGGGAGTCCTCCACGTCCATGGGCTTCCACTTCCCCAGGAGCTCCAGGGCCTGCTTGGCCTCCTGGGGCAGCGCCCAGTTCACACACTTCAGGAACTTGGTCAAGGCCTGGGGGGGGGGGGGGGGGTCCAGGGTGTTAGGGACAGACAGAGCTTTATCGGAGCGGGGGGGGCAGGTGCACACGCCATTCGGGACATTACACATGCGGAACAGTGCATCCCACCTTCAGGAAACATGCAGACAAGCCATATAAACATAAACATAGACTGCATAAACTGAGAGCTTATAAACACGGGGCTTATAAACACAGAATGTGGGGCAGCAGATGTCCTCAGAGCACTTAGGCACAAGCAAATAAATGTAATACAATTTAAAATGGTTACCTAGCATGCACAAAGAATGCACCTCCACACTGACGCAGGACGCCACAAACACACAGACACACAGACACACACACACACACCTTCTCCTGCGTGGTCAGGTAATAACGGAACTTCCAGACCAGGTCCTGCTCCTCGGAGCTCAGCTGCTTGGTGGGGGGGTAGCTCACGATGATCTGAGGGGTAACAGATCCATGAGTGCACCCCTTCTCCCTCCTCCCCCCCCCCCCACTGCCCCCCTTTTTTATCATTATGCTGGCCTGATATAACAATGAATTACAAACACATTTATAAAATATAAATAAGTGTAGTTTTGTATGAAAAGCATAGAGGTGTAGCTGTAAAATTGTGTGAAGTTTTTTTGTGTCTCTCATTGCTTATTTAGCATAAAGGTCACAGTTCCTGTGGTACCATGAGAAAGAAACACATGAAAGTGGCAGGAGCTACAGAAGTTCCTGGTTCAGACGGCCTAGGAACCCGGAACCCGGAACTTGGTGGGAAAGCGCCCTCTCTCTCCCCCCGCAGCACAGCACTCACATTGAGCTGGTCACGCGTGGCGGCGTTGGGCTTCAGGTCGTGGTCAGACGGCCCACTGCGCAGACTGCGAGCCAGCTTGTGATGTTTGCTCTCCACCAGGTTCTCCTACGGTGCACAGAAAGGGACATTTTAAAGTCATCCTGTGCCCTCAAAAGAGCCCGAGCCCAAAGCTGCCCCGTCTCACCATGGACATCTGAGGGTCCGGCACTTTGACGATCTCGGAGCTGGTGAGCAGGGGGGCAGATTCATCCCCGTCCTGAGCAGGAACAATTGACGAATCAGACACCTGAGTAGTGACATCATTAATCGCACTCTTTGAACACTGACTCAAAGAGCATGACCCCTTATCGGATGACCCCAATCATCACTGTATATAGTGATCCTATGGTAAGGCCTACTGGGAGCATGCTGGTTGTGATGGGAAGGTTACTGGTTCAAATCCCAGGTTTGGCAGAGTGATGTCACCATTGGTCCCTAGAGCTGGGCCCTTAACCACAATTTCTCCAGGGACTGGCTGACTCTAATTGCACATCACTTCAGATAAAAGCGTCTGTTAAATAAATAAAATGCTAATGCCATTCAAGTTTAAAGACATATGAGAAACAGAGAGTGTCATCTGCTGATCTCTGTCAAAACTGTTTTAGTTCATTCTTCACTAAAACGTTCGCTTCATATTATTATTCATAACCCCCGCAACATCAAAATAACAGGGTTTTATTACATTGTGGCGATATTTGGTCCACACAATGTAATGTACTTGGATCACCCACCCACACCCACACACACACACACACACACACACCTTCTCATAGTAGACGATGCTGTACTCCTTGTCTGCCAGTCTGACTCGGGGAAACTCCACCATCAGATACATGAAGTTGGAGCTCCGTTTCTCACTCTAAGCGACACAAACACAAACTCAAAAACGGCTTTAAAAATGTACCCATTTACTAGGGAGAAAAAAAAATCATTCTCTTAAGAAAAAAGCCATCATATGTCCTCTGACCTCCATACGCCCTAGGGCTCACCTCATTGATCATCTCGATCTCACGGAACGTCAGGCGGTCCAACCAGTCCACCTTCACCATGTGACCCTGACGATGCGCCTTGGTCAGCTGATTTGAAAGAGACAGATGATTGGGTAGGGTCATGGGCAGGAGAGCCACACGAAGGGCAGTGCAGATGACGGGCACAGAGCTCGGCCAATCAGAACAAGGCACGCCTCGACCCTCCGTCCCCGCTCATGCAGCTCAGCATTCAAGCGCATAGCCATCCGGTTAGTCCCACACTGCGCGGTTAATGTTCACACCGGTAATCCGGTAAAGTGATCCGTGATGCAGGCTGTACCGTTCAACAGCAAGGGTGTGTTCACGCGCAATGCGGACGTGTGCGGCTGGAGAACGGCAGCATTCCCACTGTTCTCACGATGCGATCGTGGACAGACGCGCACACACACACGCACACACACGCACACGCCGCATACTCACATCACCGAGTACCTCCAGGTCTGGGCCCTGGAACAGACACTCATTTAAACCTCGATGCGTGACGGTGCAGTGAACACGCCACTGACACGTCGGGCTTTAAACTGACACACAGCTCGATATTTTTGGTGGGGGGGGGGAGGTTGTCCTGGCTTTGTTCTTCTCTTCAAAGGGTTCCGAGATGTGGGCATAGGTGACACTGCTGACACAGTTCTGAGCAGTTTAATAGCGTGGCTGGCCCCTACCTTGGCCAGGCGGCCCATCTGGTCCTCCAGGCTGCTGCTGGTACGCCCTGGGGTGGTGGTGGCCTCGCTGCCGTCCCCCTCCACGCACGGCCATACCTTCAGGTCATGCATCCCCTGCCGGAACATCCTGGGTGTTTTTGGGACGGGAGTGGAGAGAACATGCATGTTAGAGAAGGCGAATGCTAGGGCTTGAGGAGCTCAGGGTCCAGAGCTACTGTGCATTTTAACCCTTTGTGTACAAGCCTCCGGATGCCAGTTTACAGCTCTCCTGGGGTCACATGATTCAGTGTGGACGCTGTTCCTAGGGAATGGAACACACTTTCGAAATCGCAACAATTTACTACCAAATTCATGTCAAAATAGCTTAAAATGAATGTTGTGTGGTCATTTGTTTGCCAAAAACATAGCAGGTCGCTAACGACCCAGTGAAGTGTCTGTATTTTGTAAACAGTGCTTGAACAAAAATGTATTTCTTCCCATTATGTCATCTCCTTCAGAATTATTCAGTTACTTCACTGAAATAAAGTAAAAACATTCAAAGATTGCCCCTATTGACCTCTTTTTTCCACCCATATTACCTCCACTGTCATTTTGTCCCTAAACTGCAGAGTGTAATTGGGGCATTATCTAGTGGTGGTTTTTGCAATCTTTGCCCAATGTAGCTTATTTTGTGGAAAAAGAACATCCATATATTTGATCACTGGACCCATGCGGAGGTACAAACACTCAAGGCTGGTTCATACTGTTCTCCACGTGTCTGCTCAAATCTTTATGATGAGTTTGAGGTCATTGGTCGCCTCCGTAGACGAACGCCTGCTGCACTCCAAATTTCTGTCTGCAGAGCAGCGTATGCACAGCTCTGACACACTGCACATAATCCATTCGCTGGCATCCACTTTAAATACCAACATGGATGCTTTTGACGAGCATTGGGGTAGTTTTAAAACCCTACAAACTATTTACAAAAGTAAACTGTTACATAAATGTAAATGTGCATGTGTGTGTAAACTTGTCTCAAATTGAAAATCTCACGCCAGCCAGCTGACCAAAGTTGGCAACCCTGTGAGCTGGTTACATAAGAACATAAGAAATTTACAAACGAGAGGAGGCCATTCGGCCCATCAAGCTCGTTTGGGGAGACTCAGAGTTTAACAACTCAGAGTTGTTAAAAACTTATCTAGCTCTGATTTAAAGGAACCCAGGGTTTTAGCTTCCGCTACACTAGCAGGAAGACTATTCCATACTCTACATGCTGTGTAAAGAAGTTCTTCTCTGAATTTGTAAAATATGAAACTGACATAAACATTACTGCTGTGGTATGTGTGCAGGGAATATCAGAATAATAATTTATATTAATAAAAATATAAATAGAACACTTTGTTCGCATGTGCAAAGTACATGTCTTGACTATGAACGTTCCCGTGTACGCAAACGCAGAGCGGATGTGTGAGTGCTGCACTTGTACGGAGAAGTATGAACCAGCCCTAATACACATACATAAACAGGAAAGCATATTTTGTCTATCAGCCATTAAGAAATATTATACAAAATTATTATTTGTACGTTATTTAAATTATAAAAAAAAAATTAAATTATAATTACTTAAAATGGGATATATTTTATATTCTTATAATGTTAACTTTCCAAGCATTTTTTCCTTAGAATTAAAATAGCTGCTGAATGTAGTTTCCGATAAAATAATTTTTAAACAAACGGAAAAAGTTCAGTTTGTTCAGGGAAGAGATAATCAATAAAAGTTTGTACAGTTACAGTTATTGCAGCTTGATTTACAGTGGTGGCCCAATGGTTGGGAAGTGCACTTGTAATTGAGAGATTGCTGGTTCGAATCCCCAACCAGCAAGGCACCACTGAGGTACCCTGAGCAAGGTACCGCCCCCAAGCACTGCTCCCCGGGTGCTGAATTAGCTGCCCCCTGCTATGTCATGATGTCACATATGGGTTAAATACAGAGAACACATTTTGTTGTTGAGAACTGTGTGCTGTGCTGTGTCAACAATGATCACTGATCACCAAAATTCAAATATAGTATATATTTGAATATATAGTTCGGACCCAAAGTGTGTAGTGACTCCTCAAAGTCCCATATACACGAGGGTTAAACCCCCGCATCACAGTGTGAACGGCGAAGCTGCAGACTCCTACCCGTACTTCCCAAAGAGAGAGACGGTGGTCCCGCCCACGGGTGTGGCCTGGCCGGGCCCGTACACGTCCCAGATGGTGAGTGCCACCTGAGCGCTCTGGGGCAGGTCCGGGTACTTAACTGGGAGCCTCAACCACTCATTCCAACTGGAGGACAACAGGCGGAAACTAGTATTTAACCATATTCAGGACAAGTGGTGTTACTATCCGACACACAGAACACATCACTTAACATGGATATAGAAAACAACAGCTCCCCAAAATGCAACATAAACAAGGCTCAGAATCGTAACGCCCACAAGGTGCAAGACCAATGATTCATGTCACCGACATCTTATTGCCAATGAAAGCTCAGTATCCTTTATCACATCCTGACTGACTCTGATTGGCTGCTTCAGAAGGCCTGCCCAATGAACAGGTCTCTGGTCCATACTCACTTCCAGCGCGTGCTGAAGGCTTTGTAGGAGGTGCGCACAGGAAGTGCCAAGGGCTTGCCCTCAGCGAACACCTGACACGTGACATAGAGGTCGGAGCAGGTCTCCTGGTAAAGCCCCGAGAACCGCAGCATGGGATCCTGAAGGAGGGCCTTGTAGCTCTTCTGCTCCCGTTTACCTTCCAGGCTGCCGCTGTCAGGAACGAGGTCATAATCATCATCATCATCATCATTGTCGTCGTCGTCATCATCATCCTCCTTCTGAGACCTAGGTGTCCCCTTAAATGCTGACAGATGGTCTCTGCCCACAAAACTCTTGGCTAACAATTTACATCACAGAGACTCAGTGCCTGAAGTAGTTGCACCTTCAAACCCAGAAGCTCAAAATGACAGTAAGATGCCTCGCTATTCTGAGGTTTAAAATCTGACTCCGGTCCCAGCTCTGACTGTGTGGTGTTTGCAGTATCCCCTGCAATCATGCAGGTTTTGCCAGGCTGTCTGGTCATCTTCCACAACCCAAACTACATGTTAAACTGCCACAATCAAGTGATTGGATGGATGTACCTATTAAAATGGACAACGTACACTTAGAGGCTTTTCAGGAAGGAGCTTTGTGAAACTTGGTCTAAAAATGGTACTGCTCCACAAACCAAGTCAAGTAACTCAGCAACAGTGGTTACAGTCAACATGAAAACGGAATTAACGTTGTTAAGGGAAATCACCAGAAGTGTAATGCAGCCATCAATGCCGTTAGTGATGCCCGAAATAGCAGCGTAACCAATCTGCGCTTACATTGTGAACAACTTTGCAAGTCCTGCACACACACACGCTTTACAAAACCAGTCATTAGCACACAGAGAATGAGGAACAGTCAAAAGACCCACAAGTGTATTTTTTTTTTTTTTTTTTAAAAGATCACGAACAGAGCATTTTCTCCTATGGATATGGAATTCCCCCAGTGGAAGCGATACTTCAATTAAATACAGTTTAATATGAATGCCGTTGCTTATGAATGGGACATTTAACAAGAGACAGAAAGGCACCGAGATGCCGATCTCATGACCGATTACTATTAATGCGCTGAATATGTTATATATATATATATATATATATATATATATATATATATATATATATATATATATATATATATATATATAATCTTTCTGTTAAAGAACCATTTGCATGACCCAGAAAAACTATAGATAGTTACAGTCAGTCACAAATACATTTACACAGCCAACCTGCTCATTTATAAACTCTAAAGACCCGTTCATCGGACCAAGCGACGTACTTGACTAAGCTGTGCTGTCAAAGCCGTGCTGTCAAAACGGCGGACTTACATTTTAAGCTGCACATTTATATCCATGTCACAGCTGTAGACGTAGTTAAACTTGTCTGTATCCATGGTCGCGGATTTAAAATATAAACGAGCAGATGACGATCAGCTGAGATCCCCGGCACGGAGAGCCGTCTCCAGCGTCTCTGGAAGGCCTCCGTGCGAAGATGCCGTGGAGCACCGGATCTCCACCGTCAACCGTGCTGTAAAGGATTACTGAACCCCAAAGTAAATTAAATACTGAACTGCGAGTCCGACGATCACCAAAAGTGCTTACACTGCGCGTCCCCCGGTAATTTTAGACTTCTTCAGTATCTATTCGGACATTGCGTTATTTTCCTTAGCGCAGTACACACAAGTAAAATCAACAATCCTCTACAGACAAAAGTAGTTCATATCAATCCACGTTAGTATTTGCGGACACGGTATTGATCGTTGTACTCTGGAATCTATTAAGTCAGTCTATGTTGCGTCCGTTACCTTCATCTGTAGAACGTAAATGATTGGTTGAAGAATCCCGGAAGGGGAGTTCAGGAGATTCGCTCTTAAAGCTGCAGGATTTTGTCTGTATGTAGATGTGAAAGTGCATGAAATATTTAATTGATGTATACTGCAATATTAGAGGTGAACTGTAAAATCCACATTGTGGAAGAAAACCCCCTCAGACACGGAGAAAACACCCACATTCACAAAACCAGGACCAAGAATCAAACACAGAACCATGAAATTAGGAGGGTACAGTGAACATGGGTATGATCTGCATTAATTATTCTTCTTATATGCTATCAAGTCCATGGTGACCATATTTACAGCATTCCTTTAAAATGTCCTGTCTTCTGCCTGGGTTATAATTAACCAGTTGCCCGTCCATCACAGGGCACATACACAGCCTAACTGCATGGTTATAGACTGTGCAAAACCTACATGACAGGGGTAGAACATGCAAACTCCACACACACAGGATGCAAACCTCCAACTTCAGAGGTGTGATGAAACAATGTCGCTTTATGGTTTTTCTAGCTGTCAGTGGATCCAGGGTCTCCGTAAACTAGGACAGGGTAATGTCCAGGGTAAACACCCTTATGCTAACAATAAAAATGCATTACTTACATTCAAGCTATTCAGCCTAACCCATACTATGACTGTCCTGTGTTGTCTCCCAGGGTACGACTCTGTGGTGACAGGTAGCCCCTCCTCATAGTTTATTTTATTGGCTGAGCTGAGTGATGAGTCAGTCTCCACAGCAGCAGGTCACTTCTGTCCATTATATGCTCCATTCGTCATTAACGCCTCTTTAAATGGACAGGGACCATTGCACCCGGACTTGCATGGGGGTCGGGGAGCCCTCTGACGCAACCGCACATTCCTGGCTGCTGAAGTTACGAAAACACATAATGGTCAGGGTTTCCGCCCCTGATGTGTGTGCTGTAGGGAGGCATGACCAGGGCACTTTAAAGCTCCCTGCTTTAAGCTGACGTTGTGTAGAGGGTCACACATGCCCTGTTTTCTTACTGTCCTACATGAGTGACTTATAAATAATATTTATTTAGCCCTCTCCATTCTCCCTAACTCTGCCCCCGCAAACCACTCTGATTCATGAAGGTTACCTATTTGACTAGGATGATTTTAAACTTGAGCATTTAATCGCTTGAGTGGAACATTGACTGCTCTCTTCTCTCTGTGGGTCATCAGGGCTTGGGAGAGGTTTCTACCTGTGGTCTATTGGGCTACAGTCAACACAAGGAGGAAGGTCTTTGCACCACTCTGGAGCACAGGATTGTAATAAAGGGCATTTACTCTAGGATTATATGTAGGTGTTAGGAGGTTTTATCAAAAGCTACTTGCACAGCTTATAGGTTTTTTTGGAAGCCATTCAAATTAGGTTGTTACTCATGGCAATTTTTTGAATTTGAACCCATGGATCCAGCCGACCACCATGCAGCCTGTTGTTCTGGAGAATCTGCTGGATGAGGTGGTGCAGTAGCATCGTGGCTGATGGGAACAGATTTATACAAATGTGATTGGCTGAACACTGGGGCGTGTGACCGGAATGGAGAGGTTTGGGGGACCCACAGGGCCCATTCACACTTCGCAAAGTTTTCCGACGGTCCCCGTCTCCCGGCCTGATAGCAGACCACAGGAGATGAGCTAATGTGAGCTAATGTTTTGTTCCGGATCAGGGAGCATTACCCTGAAGGCCTAACAACACCACTCCCCCCACCCCAGATCCGTCTCCTATCCAGACAGTAGTGGAGCAGCTGAGGTAGGCGTGAGATGGACAAACTAACCTCACATGTACACACCTGCGGTGTGGCCATAAAAGTCTGATCCATTCTTTATGAGTTTCCTCTACCCAAATAGGCGAAAATCCTGGCTAAACTGCCCTAGGCCTGGATGAGGCCTACATGAAGTCACAGTGCGGATGCAGTGCTGCTGGAACCATACTGACATCATTGGGAGTTTCTCCGAGGGAAGGATGAGGACAGGGGTCATCGCAAGAGGAGGGCCACACTGTCCAACTGGCTTAGTGTGAATTGGGACTTCTGGGATGCTACTTGGTAACAAGCTTGGTCCTGAGAGACCAGAATCATTCATGTTAACAGTATCCCAACAGGAAAGTCAAGCAGACTCTATCCTATAGCAAAATTCTGTGAGGTTCAGTGCAGGTTAGAACTGTGCCTGTGATCCGATGGTGAGTGGTTTAAATCCCAGGGTCGGCCGAGTGATTTCACCATTAGGCCCTTGAGAAAGGTCCTTAACCCCAACTGCTTCAGGGACTGGCTAACCCTGCTCTCTCAGCTGTATGTTACTTTGGATAAAGGTATCTACTAAATAAGCAAAGGCAGTATTTTACTGTGGTGGTAGGTACCTTGTCGTGTAATGTATTCCCTTTTGGAATGTTGAAATAAAATAGTGTTTTGAAAGCCTTGGTGTGGATATTAGCGCTGGAATTGTTAGCGTGATGATTACTGACGGCATTCTGCCAGGATCATAGTCTTATATCTTGGTGTGCTGTGACTTCCGTGGGTCTTTATGACTTTCCTCCACATTTCGTCTGTTAGTCATACCAGGATGTGTCAGTGTTTCTATCGTTTTAGAGGTCATGCCCACTGGAGCGAGGAACTGTTTGCTCCAGAGTGCCAGAGTTATGCCAAGACAACCTTTTTCCCCACACCGCCTTCACCCCCCCGAGACCCCGGCGCCGCCCGCCCTCCTGTTCGGCCCACAGCGCCCCTCATCAGGGCTGCGCCTGGCTCATAAAGTATCGGGGGTATAAAATGGAGCTACTTTGGGCTGAGGGAAGATTCTGAGAGACGACCATGAGCGCAATGGCAGGACAGCTGGCTCTGGCTCTTTTGATGGGGACTGTGCTTTGGACCACCTGCCCAGGGGCTCCGACACAATGTCACTTCAACTTCCGAGGTAAGGGCCATGGATGAGGCTTTGCTTAGTCTTCTTATAGATCACACATACCGCAATGAGGCTTTGGTTAGTTTTCTTATAGATTACACATACTGCAATGAGGCACAACATATATTCACAACATGCCATTTGCTTACTTGGAAACACTTCTTAACAGTCACGTTGAATATTTCATTGTTTATCTTACACTTGATATTTAAAAGATGCTGCGGGTGATTTTATTTATATACATTCAGGCGATGTTTGATTTCACCTATAGGGGGAGCACCTATACCTTTTGAGTCACTTTGTCGGAAAACCTTCCCTTTATTCCTTAGTATTTAATGAAAATCTGACATGGAAATGCTTTAGTACCTGCTGATAGATGAGCTGTGGTGTGACCCCTGTCCCACTGTGCCCTCTCAGCATCGTGTCAGTACCAGGGTACCTTCTACTCCCTGGGCGAATCCTGGACCACCGCCGAATGCCTCCAGTGCACGTGTCTGCATCCAGTGGGCGTCGGCTGCTGCGAGACGTATGTACGCTTGTGCGTGTGGTGGCGTGTCGAGCCCCTTCATCACATCGCCTTGTTTTCCTGGTCCAGCTACCAAACCATAGCTCCATTTCATTACACATAATAGTAACGAGTAATGTTTGACGAGTAAGGGAAGGGGGTGGGAGATGGACAGGCGTCAGCAGTAATGTGGACGCCGAACCGTTCTGGGGTGGTAAACAGAGAACGCTGGCCCAGAAGGCAAAGATTGACCGATAAATCAATAGCTATGTTCCTACCCTCACCTATGGTCATGAGGTTTGGGTTAGTGACTGAAAGAACGAGATTGTGGATACAAGCAGCAGAAAGGAGAGCCGCTGCTCCTCCACATCGAAAGGAGCCAGCTGAGGTGGTTCAGGCATCTGACTAGAATGCCACCTGGACGCCTCCCTAGGGAGGTGTTTCAGGCATGTCCAACCGGAAGGGGGCCCCGGGGCAGACCCAGGACACGCTGCAGAGGTTACATATTTCTGCTGGCCTGGCAACCCCTTGGCACTCCCTCGGAGGAGCTAGAGGAGGTGGCTTGTGAGAGGGAGGTCTGGGCATCCCTGCTCAGAATTCTGCCCGTGACCTGGACCTGGATAAGAGAGAGGATGGATGGATGGATGGAATAATGTTTGTGCCTCATTGGGCTAGGTCTCGGTGCCTGTGATCGGAAGGTTGCTGGTTAGAGCCCCAGTCTTGGCCTGGTAATCACATCTCTGTTGGCCTCTTGAGCAGGTCCTTAGTCCTCCGAAAGACTCCAGGGGTGCCGGGTAAATGGCCTGACCCTGTGCTCTGACCGCCAGCTTCACTCACATCAGTGTATATATACTGTGTGTGTGTGTGTGTGTGTGTGTACACATATATATATGTTTGTGTATGTCTCAAAAAGAGAGCAAAATGGGATATTTGGGTAAAACAAAAAACATTCCAGTTTACAGTCAGAGTTACTTCAGCAGGGCCTCCATCAGACAGCTGGACATCCCCCCCCATATCAGCCTCACCCTTTCTCCCATCAGCGTCCAGCACCCAGTGGACTTCCCCGCTTGGTGTGAGGTCCGTGTGGAACCAGAGACCTGCAGGGCCACGCTGGTGCAGACCGCAGACCCCCGCCTTCCATGCGTCTCCAGTGGGGAGGACAACCTGGACCCCAAGCACAGGACCCTGCCCATCAGCCTGGGGGTGTAGGTGGGACCCCCTCCCCAAACCCCAGCTCTTCTCCATATCCATCTATGTAATCAAGCTTGTCCTCAAATACATCTGTAGTGCATCAGAGAAACACACTGAAATGAAGAGTTCTGAAGATGGTGGAACCTTTGACATTAGGGTTGGGCGGCTCTAGGTCCACCGGGGGTGCTAGCGCTGCCCCTTGAAGGGATTTGAGCAGAACCAGAGCACACCAGCACACACAGCTGTGCAGACACACTTAAGTCCATGTTAGAGTAGCGTTCCACCTTAAAAGGGTCTGCACTTCTGAACGCCGTTCAGCTTCCGCTTCTGCACACAGCCCTGCCTGCACTGGTATACATGCATCTGTATTACTGCATCTGTACTCTGAACTGCTTAATTAAATCATTACTCAGAGAAATAACACATGGCTTGTGGCATTTTTAACAGAAGGATCATACAGCAGGTAGAAAAAAACCCTTAGTATTGGGTGAAAAACAGGAACATTAAGTTTAAATATAATACTTTTTAATAAATGACAGTTTACATAAACATTTAGACAGACAATAATTCAGCAGAAACTGAGTTTCCATAGTTACGTGCATAATACTTAGTCACTGTTGCACTGAGTAGAAGTAACCTGACCTAGTTCAGTTACACCAGTTTGTAGCCTCAGGTCGTCTCCAAACGGTGTTAATCCAACTGGACATAAGATATGTTCTAAGATACATCTTAGAGATGGAGAAATGAACTGCACTGCAAAACATACAATAGTCAAAATAAACTTCTTTCAGTCCATTTAAATATTAATGCTATTGGTCCCAGAGAACTGGGAGACATAAGATACCAGAGTAGGATTGGTGGGCAGAACTTTGATGGGCAAATCCCAGCTGAAGGTGTCCACGTCCACCAGGCCCGCCCCCGTCCACACTGTGACCTCTGATTGGTTCTGCAGCACAGTGGGCGGCTCCATTGGCTCCCGGGCCGTCACGAACTCAAAATGCAGCCGCCACCTCAGGCTCACTGGGAGAGGACGAGCGAGAGGGAGGGAGGGACAGGGGGAAAGTTCAGTCCCGCTAACCAATAAAAACAGCTCAGGGATGAAGCGGCGACTTTGCTGCACACTGACCGATGTCTGTGCTGAAGCCTGGAGTGACGTTGAGAGGGATGGGCAGGGAAAAGTGGCTGGAGGCCGTGTGCAAACATGACTCGAGGTGGCGCCCGTGGCTGGTGACGCTGGCCGACTGGTTGGGCCGGCGCTGGTACTGGGGTTGGACGTCCTCCTCGCTCTGTAGGCTGACTGTGTACTGCCGTGTAAGAAGACGCGCCCTTCAGCATTAAACCGCTGACCCGAGGAGGCACAGAAAGCGAGGCAAGGGACTCCCCAGATGGGATGCTAGTCTACTGCAGTTCCTAATCACCCCCCATGTTGATATCAGTGCTCCCAAATGCAGATTCACCTGCTTGGCTACTCCTACTCTGACACCAACCAATCAGCAGGCCCCGTGTCGTGTTTACACTGCAGAAACTTGGCCTGACTGTATTTCCTTTGTTAGTACCTACCCCAGACTTGGCCTATGTCTGAATTCATGGGCTGAATCCTTCAAAGGACACGGTCTATGTAGCCTTTGTAGGCTGCATTCTTCAAAGATCAAACAGAAAGCATTGTCGAATGTGACAGTCTGGCCTACTGAAAATTTCCGATTTGCGTCACCAGCTGTTCGCTGTTAACCTTGAGTCACAAAGTTCGGCTCCTGTCGCCTAGCTGGGACACACCCACTTTGCCTCCGCACAGTGAATCTTGGGATATGTTGGGCTGCGAAGGATCCATCGGGTGCATCCTTCACAACTCGGCAAAAGAGGGATGCATTTCCAGACCGCATTTGAAGGAGCCTTCGAAATGGGGCAGCCGTACCTCACCAATGTGACACATTCGGTCTTCAAATGCAGCCTTTGAAGGATGCAGCCCCTGAATTCGGACACAGCCTTGGTACTTTTCATTCAAACACGAACCACTAGGGAGGCGCTTACAGCGATAAGCTCGCTGACTGGTTGACCACAAGCTCCGGCGCTAACTTGGAACTTACACAGAAGTGCAGTGAAAATAGACAGAAGTAGCAGAGCAAACACTGAGCAGACAGAATTATTTTTTACCTCAATTACATTTTATGCATCAATTAATACATGTTTTGCTTGAATCTTCATATTTCTGCATTGGAAAATTCGATAACCAATATAATAATAATAATAACAATAATAACAACAACAATAATAATAATTGATACATTATTGAAATTCTCTATACGCCTCCCCCAACTGCCACCTGCAGTGGCGCCCAGGGAGCAGGGGGTCAAGGGCCTTGCTCAAGGAGCCGCAGACGTGCTGAAGCTGGGTTCGGACTGGCGACCCTCCTATCAAAGGCACACAGGCTTAGCCCACTGAGCCATGTGCTGCCCCCCCAATATTTTTGTCTAATATCGCTGGTGCCAGCAGTCAAACTCGCCAGCGCTTATTAGTGGGATGACATCACATCATTTTTTATTCGGTGGAAAACAATAGATTGATCTGCTGGCCAGATTATTAAGAATTATAAATGTTATGGGTCGTATAAGTGAAATACAAATAAAAACTGTGTCCTGTTTTGATCCTGATCGACCTCCCCACCCAAATAACTAAGAAAACAACTTATTTATCTTCCGTTGTTTTGGCTTGGCAGTGTAGTTTCTTATGTAATTACATGTGAAGTTCATCATATGAGCTTTCTGCATCTCCCATGCTTATTTAACATAAAGGTCCCAGTTCCTGTCGTGCAGTGGGAACGCGGCACACGAAAGTGCCCGGGAGCTACAGAAGTTCTGGAACTTCAGTGTGAAAGAGCCACTGTAGCCAATGTTATGTATATATATATATATATATATTAGGGGTGTGCAAAGCAGCCGGTATTTGTATCTGTATTTGTATTTGTTGAGGGGGGAAAAGTATTTGTATTTGTATTCGTATTCGAGTAAAATTCAAAATAGGCGTAAAAATCCAGTTTTTTCGCGTTGCACTTCTAATTTACGCTATAGTGTAAGTATTCTTTAATTATATCCATTATAATAATTATGGATATGCAGTAGACAGAGTAACTTAAACGTACCATATAACTCCTACAAGTGCATACAATTCGACACAACTACACAAGCATTGTTTTAACCTTTTTAACCAAACGTTAACGTTACTCTGTCAACAGCCTATTGTCTAAATTAGCGAGCTAACAGAGCTACGTAAACAGAGCGAACATGAGAGCACCTGATTGCAGACGTCAATAATGCAGCGTAATGGAATAATCTCCCGATCAAACTCCGCTTCCCGAAAGTTATAAACTGCCTCCGGAACCCAGTTAAGGTACAAAAATCTATTCAACAAAAATAGTGATACAGTTAAGTCTTTTTTCGCTCAGCCGAGCCTTCTCTGTTACTGTGTGGATCGAGCAGCCTGTGTCAGTCACCTCTTTTACAACCCCCCCCCGACTCCTGAACTCACTCACTCATCCGGGCATGCACTGCGGTCTCAAGAGGAAACGCAGCTTTTTCCATATAAAGTTTTTCTTGTTCCCGAATACAAATATTTTTTTTAAGTATTTGTTCGAAATAAGTATTCGTAAAAAACACATTATTTGTGCCTTTCCGAATACCGTATTCGGGTTCGGCTCCACCCCTAATATATATATATGTACTATATACATGACACACACATGTAATACGCAAGCAGGTTTTGACACTATAAACTTACAGGAAGTCAAAATATAATTCATGATAAAAAGTCTACGAACATTAATGTTGAAAATTAAACATGAAAGCCAAGCTAAAAGAGGCAAAGTGGTGGCTGTTACCTGCAGACAGGGAATATCTCCCTCGGAGAAGTTAAACGTCCCGATGATGTCCTCCCCTAACCTGTACACAGTCTTGAAGATGCAGAACTTTGCCACCTTGCCCCTCATGTTAGTGATATTGAAAAGGTCTGTGTTAGGAAGAAGGCAAAGGTCAACCCCATACTAAACACACACATAAATAAGGCAAAGTCATGTTTACACCAACACAGACATACAATGGAGACTGATCCATACGTCATGACATTGTCAGTGCTCTATTATTGCATAATGCGTCTTCAAAGGCACTATGCTGGTCACGCAAGAATGACTCATACTTACACACACGGACACACAGACACACACACGTGAGACTCACGTGGACAGCGGCGTGAGGTAGTGACCATCAGCATGTCCAGGGCCTTCTCCAGAGGCCTGGTGTCTCTTCTACCCGTCTCTTCGTCATCCAGGAAGGGGTTTGAGGGGGCCACCTCCTCGTCCTGGGGGG
Source organism: Paramormyrops kingsleyae (assembly GCF_048594095.1). Lineage (NCBI taxonomy): Eukaryota > Metazoa > Chordata > Actinopteri > Osteoglossiformes > Mormyridae > Paramormyrops > Paramormyrops kingsleyae. The sequence goes on along the minus strand of NC_132808.1, from coordinate 12,185,349 downwards.
AGGGAGGCTCAGGCATGCCTGCTGACAAAAACATTTGTCAGAGTATTACCCAACCTATTATTAAATAATAGAGTGGAAATGGGGAGCTTTTACATTCTAACATTCAATCTTCATTTCAATTTCTATGTTCATTTAGCTCTTCTCAAAAATAAAGAAAATTTCTGTATCAGATATCTGTTCAATGATTTGCATAAACACATTATTCTAAACCTACATTACATAGAGAAACAGAACCCTGAGCTATTTCACCATCATTTCTGCCCCTTACTAAAGCCGTCAGATGTTCCTACGCCTCATCCTCACCTAAAGCATAGCTTAGCACACCGCTACTACATCTGTTCTTTGCTCATCCAAAGCATACAGATTCTTGATGCTTATGAAGGACTCCTATTGTACAGAGGAGCAGAGCACAGTCTAGTATCCTTTGTAATTTCTATGCACATTTCAGTCCCTTAAAGTTCTGGAGGCCTGAGTCCCGGGCCCAGCAGGGCACGCCGACGCACCCTGCAGGACGAGCACCCTGAAGGGCACCCGGAGCAGCTTGATGGGGGAGTTGACACGCTGGCAGCCAATGGTCAGCTTGTAGACGTACTTCACCGCCTGGCCGCGGAAGCTGGGGGGGCCGTCAGTTGGCACCACCTCACTGTACGAGTCTGGGGGGGGGGGAGGGGCAGGCAGGGGTCCACAATGGATAGACCTCACTTCAGGTCAGGGTGAAAACAAAGAAGACTGAGCAGCATGAGAATATTACATTCCTGCCTTACAGCCGGCCATTGTGCTTGGGATTAAACCAATAAGGCAGCGATAATTAATAACGCCGCCTCAGACTTACAGGTTTTGCTCTCTCCCGGGTCGAGCCGCAGGTCACAGAATAGGATCTTTGGGGGGGTGTCTAACATGCACTGCCCACGCTCGCCTGGGTTAAAGAGAGTTTGGGACAATGGGGGAGGTCTGCGTTAGAGTGCACCCTTAAAGAAGCAGACCACTCACGTACCAGTAATCCCATTACAACATCCAAATACGTCTTCCAGCAAATTCCTCTTTAAAATGTCACGAGTGGAAGTGCTCAGAGTTTTGATCTTCATCACGAGCACATTTATGCTGCAGCACATGCTGGTTACATATCTGTGGAGCAGGGTTTCCCAATCCGGTCCTTGGGGAGGCACAGACAGTCCATGCTTTGGCTGCTGGGAGGGTGCAAAAATGTGGACCGACTTTGATCCCCGAGGACCAGACTGGGTAGCAATCTTGTAGAGTACAGGAATTCTACGTCCCGTATGAAGGTGACACTAGGGTCGGCTTAGTGAAGCATAAGCCGTGAATGTTTTAAGCAAAGCCCTGAATCTCTTTTAATTACGTTTTGGTCGTTATATGTATGTAGTTTATGGATACAGAAATAATGTATTCTGAATGGAACTGACGGGCCAAAGGTTTTTTTTTCTGACCAAATAGTTCTGGACTATACCTTGGATTTCCTCTTACCCTACAACACCCCTGGTATCAACATGCGTGCATCTCTGTGACCGTGAGGCAGCACAGTGTTGGTGCCCACTGCCCCCCTCCATCACTCACCCCTGCTAGGGATCAGCACAGTGTCGCTCTCGGCCTGAACGTCCTTGTTGCCTTGGGCTGGCAGCGCCACCCTGCTCTCACTGGCATGAAACTGGCAATGGATCTGAGCACTGGCCCAGGCCAGCATCTCACTGGTTTGGGCAGAGACAGGCAGATTAATGTACATGTGTTAAGCACTTACATTTCCCAGACCTGAGGCAGGACTGGAAGAAGGAGTAAAACAGAGGAAAAAAGTACCACACTATGGATGGTAATGTATTTGTTCATACAATGCATATATATGTATATGCATTCACTTCGCCTGTTAATCACGCCCATTTTACACTTTTAAAAGCAATTCGATGAAGGATGCAATTAAAGATTTGAAACGCGACCTTTAAAACTGCATATGCGCCCCCTTATGACCACCGGCTTATTGATAACGGTGGGGAAGCACTATTATTGTGCTCTATCTTGGAACGAAACGTCCGTGAAACATTATTGACAGTGCGGACTGGAGGACGAGGGAGGAGCTTACCTGCTAGCTGAGGTGGACAGATGGGACATAGGATTGGTGAAGGTGATAAGGCACTCCAAGAGCTCCCCGGCCAGGAAGACCGGGCCTCGGGACATGGAGGCCACCACTTCGATCATCTGTGCGGACACACGTGGTATCAATACCGTCGCCGCAGGATTTCACAATATGCGAAGACATACGTGTCAAATCAGAAGATAGTAGCTCGTCATATCTGGTTTCTACGCTCCGTACTGGAGCAGATTAATTACTTCATTAAAATATATACTATTCGGAGGGTTTAAACTGGTTCGCCTAGGAAAACACCTGATATATACACCGTGTTGTTGCTCCGTTACATGTTATATGTCATGTTACATTCCTGCCAATGGCAGATATACTAATACAGTCCTACCTTGGTAAATAGTACTCCCCAGTCAGTTTTGTTCCAGTTAGGTTCAATTCGACTATCAATAAGGTATGTAAACCTATAACTTCTTTCCGTGATCAAAGTATTCGACCAAGAGAGGCGACATATAAACAAAACTCCATCCAAAGAACTGCTCGATACTTAACTTACCCTGCGTGATCGTCAAAATTCGTCACAACGCATCAACCCCGCAACAAAGCACAGATGAATCATCAAAAGTTCACACAAACTTGCGTTTGATTTTCTTTAAACCGTAGTTTTGTTCTTTTCCTATATATAAATAAGCCTGATATCAAACAATTTCGTAATACTGTTCAGCAATAAACCGTGCTAAGCATATTCTGTCATTCAAAAAAAAAAAAAATCAGAACAATTTATGTCATGCCACATTAAACGCATATCTGTGTTCTATTAATGTAGCACCCGGTCTGGAGAAATATATTTTCAAACCGGGGATAATGTGTTTACTGGGACTTTATCCTGCAACTGGCATTGCTTTTCGTGTCAACGCCGGTATAGAGTTCTGTTGGCCTCTCAGTACTGCCCCGTGGCATCGATGATATACACGGATGTTAGGAAGTACCTATGGTAGGGGTATTTAAAAAGAAAGTATTAAAACACCAAAATAATTTCCTACTTCTTTTGGTGTGCGAAGGAAGTTTTTTGAGGTTAAGTTGTAACTATATTGTTTTTTTCCCCAAAAGACTCAATGAATGTGAACAATGTACAAAATGAAAGGATGTTGAAAATGACCCCACCTCTGATTTCCTATTTTGGTCTGCACTCGAATAATGAGGATTAGTTGAACAGTGGAGAGAGAGACTTCCCCGACATCCAACACGATTTCCCTAAGGACGGCATGTAACAGAGCACTGAAATAAGCCAACCTCATCAAGATTCATTTCCAAAAGAAAAACAAAGCGCACTTTATGGCATATTTCCGTGAGGTTCTCCGAGGCCGACCACTGGTCTCGGTGTCCTGTGTTTCTGCCAGCGTATAGCCGCTTAGCTCCCCGCACTCCATCTGGGGATGCGGTGCGCGGTAGTTTTGCTCTTATAGGCGGTAAATAAATATTGTTTTGCCGGTCGACATCCGCGAGGGGACCCGGGTTATTCCCAAGAAGACCCGCCTGACTATTCACAGATAATTTTTTATGGTTTCAGAAACACAGTCGTTCGGGTAGCTTAAGCGAAGAGCTGAGCATTTCGCGTGAAGCTCACTATAATAAATAAATAATAAAAAAACGGAATTTACATTAACTATAGCTAATGGTCCATTGCATTAAATTTAACCTGACCTGTATAAGTGCGTTGGTCTTCCGCGGTAGGGGAATTGAAATTAAGCATGTTAACCTGGTTTCTTTATAGTGTACATCCGGTTATCGGACACATCTGGATCCCTGATAGTTAAGCGGATGCACGAATGCAACCTGTAATCGAGGTTGGGGTTAAAAGTGCAGCAGCGTGCAGCTACGGTCTGATTTATCCGAGACCTGTGCATTTATGATGTGGTCAGACGAGATGGGTGGGAAAAATACATCAAGCGTGCTTTAAATAGCTTTGGTTTCCTGATCTGCGAGTCTCTCCTGCTGCACCACTGCGCCGCGGAGCTGGGAAGCGAGCGCTTAAGGGACGTTTTAATTATTGACAGCGTGAACAAATGGGACGCCTATGGGAGAGAAACGTCACCGCTCCTATGCGGCGATCCTTCGGCTTTTAAGTCCTACCGCTGAACTTTTGAGGAAGTAGAAAATCCCCTGTATGTACGTTCCCGGCGCACACAAGGTGCTCTCCTGATCACGGACCCGGCATCCCCCGTCATCAGGCTCGTCGTGATCCGGCCTTGGCAGTCGGCTGAGCATCCGAAGCGCCATGGAGCCGCCGAGCGGTGACCCAGCCGCCGGGCTTATGAGCCGCTACGTGTCCGCGGAGCGCGGCTACGGGGTCCCGGAAGAAGGCTGGCGGATCTGCCTGGCTCACGAGTTCCAGGAGAAGCGAAAGCCCTTCCAGGCCAAGGATGTGTCGCTGTCCAACGTCATGGAGCACATCGGACTGGGTATCAGGTGCGTTATCTACGGCCAGGGATCCAAACAGGTGTTATGCCGAAAAAGGCATCCCTGCCGTAGAATGCATGCCTGTCTCTAAATGACCGATTGATCGCTGATCTGAAACGAGTTGAGCTACTTTGTCGAGTTAGGCTACCGTAGACTAGTGCTAATCGAAAACCCTACTCCTAACCCTAATCCCCAGAAAACCCCTAAAACCCTAACCCCAAAAACCCCCCTAAAACCCTAACCTCCACAACACCATTAAAACCCTAAACCTAACCCCCCCCCCCAAAAAAAACCCTAAAACCCTCCCCCCCTAAAAGCTCAACTCGTCAGAAAACCGGCATTCATTCTACGGCAGGGATGCCTTTTTTCGGCATAACACCGGCTTCGGTGTGCGTCCGCTCCCCTATGATCCCTGTGGACCGTGCCTTATACTGGGTTAATGGTATATAATGTGCAGATCCACAACACACCTTTCGACCTCATCACTGGTATTATAATTACTACTATTCTCGTACCCTTAAAACACATAATTTGTGTTTCATTTAATCTCTATTTCTCTCGATTCATATTTTCATGCCTCGCAGTGTAAACCAGTTTTGACTTGATAAAGAAGTATGGCGAGTTTTGTTTCTGGTTTTTAAACACAGAAGGATTGCATGCTTGTGACACAAAGGATTTGTTGGCATTAGAGGTGTGTGGCTTATTTGCTTTGCACGCCTCTCACCTTTGTACTTTGTGCTTGAAACGGGTCGGGCAGAAGCCGTCATATGGCAGTGCTCATCCACCCATTCTCATTGTCCTGGCAGCCCAGGGTCAGATTTGTGGGTAGGGGCCACAGGTAGGTTAACGCCTAACCGGTTGAGGAACCCAGTCTATCCAGTCCCCTGAAACCCAAGAAAAGTCATTCCAGCTCATCACATCTCGTTTTGTGGGACTTTCTAGCAGGAGTTTAGGTTTTAACCACCATTTACTGATAAGATTATTAATATAATAGTTTTATAGCATCTAATATTCAAAGTTCCCTTCCTGCATAGGTAGATAGTTAAAAATCGAGACCAAGATTTTGTTTCACTTAACCAGTTGAGTACTCTGTGACTCTTTATATTCAACTTGTTGGTTAAAACCGAGTCTTGGTCTGTATTTTTATTGTCTGGCCCTGAACTGTCCCCTGTGTCTTCTCTCTGGGCAGCGTGTGTGTGGATGGTGGACATGGAGAAGGACAGTGGACAGCTTCTGCCTGCAGCTGGCCACAATGTCAGTGGGTCTGCAGTCATTTCACACCCAGGCTTGTGTGTATGGAAATGGGAGTTGTATTGGGATGCTCAATTTTTATCGGTCTGCATTGGAGTGCTGGCCTGACAGGGACCTCGGCCTTCTGGGTCGTGTTTGACCCTCCCGCATGGATGTTAACTGCTAGTTAAAGTGCCTGAGGAAATGACCGGGTTGTGGTCATCAGGGATGCCGGTCGCACCGTTCAGTGCTGCTGTCACGCCATGGCTTGTTGCCGCTCCAGTGAAGGCAGGCTCCCCGAGTCGCCGTCACGGTCACGTCTGGCGTCCACCGTTGGCTGTGTGAGGGTTGGGGGTTGCTGGTTAAGATACTTGCTCCCCTGTGGTTGAGTGGGCTGTGCAAATCGCTCCTCTAAAATCCACCTCGTGTGCCTGGAAGTCACAGAACTGTCCTTCTGTGGCAGCCCTGGGTTGCCAGTGAACAGGGCGGTTGTGCGCTGGGATTGTGGGACGTCCCTCATCTCCTATCCTCTATGATGGTTTCTCTCCCTTTGCTCCATAATCGGACCCGTCGGTGGGGCAGACAGACAGGAGGATTCCTGCCTTTATCGCTTAATCCCCTGTTTCTGTCTGTGTGACTGTTTTGCTGCTCTCTGCCAGCTGGCTTCTGATCTGCACTGGGATTGTTTGGGTGGCTGAAGGCCTTTGAAACAGCTGGGGCAGCACTCAGTGAAGTGTGTGCTTTGTGAAGGACAGTGGGGGGGGAGGGGTTGACACTGTGCACTGTGTTCAGCATAATGACGGCCGCAGTGAGTCGCTAACTCTGTTAACGGGAGAGACAGGCAACTGCAGAGAGGCTTGTTTTTTTTAAAAAGCCGTGCCTGTTCAGTTAACCTGGGTGTACTGTGAACACGCCCCCCTGACCCCCGCTGCCGTGTGCTTGCAGGTACCTAAAGTGGTGGTACCGGAAGACCCAGGTGGAGAAGAAAGCCCCCTTCATTGACATGTTCCGCGCCCAGCCCTTGCGGCAGATCTATGGTAGGTCCGACTCGCAGGCGTGGACTCCTTACATTTTACAGATGTGAATGTTTATCTTCGTGTCAGTCTTCCCATGTGTAAACAGGTGCTTGGTAGGGTAACACCGCAGGCTTTCTGGTTACGTGGTGCCGCCCCCGAGGCATCTCCGGCGCACTGACGCTGTCTCTCACAGGTGCTCCATTGGGTGGCATTGGGGGAGGTACCATCACCCGTGGCTGGAGGGGGGAGTTCTGCAGGTGGCAACTCAACCCTGGGATGTACCATTACAAGACAGTCATCGCCAATCAGGTAGGCATCTGCTGGTGAGAACAAGAGGCCGAGGGCTGCTTTCCAGGGGTTCAATTATTTGAGTAAGCTCTGTTCAGTTATACTTACGGTGAGGGTAGGTGTTGGGGACAGGTAACAGGATATGGTGACAGGTGAAGCGTGTTAGATGAGAGAAGAGAACTGCTGGACTGTGGTGGAGCCTACTGGCACTGTGTGGTCACAGTCTGCAGATTAGGGGGGGTGTGGATGGGACTGTGCTTTAGTTGGGGATTATTGTCATTAACGAAAACTAAAACACCACGAAACATTTCTGCAAACAAAACAAGATGCCAAAATAAAATAAACTACAACTAAACAAAAACTAAGTGTTGCTAACTGAAATAAAATATAAACAAACGTCGAATACGTCATCATTTTTTAAATAACCTTTAGCTAAATTAATTACTTATCTTTAGCATTAATAATATCTGGAGCATGTTTTGCCTATTTTGAAGGCATTAGTAAGGTGCCCTCTGTATTCATGTAGGATTCTCTAAAGATCACACACATAAAATAGCTCTAAAAGTTTCACTCTATTCCTAGAAATAAAATTACTGAAACTTAAATTGAAACTAAAATATAAAAAAATAAACAGAAATATATCTTTAAAATGAAAAAAGAATAAAACCACACTGAAAACTAAACTGCATTTCAAATACAAATTACATTTAAAAAATTCGATGTGCAATAAAATTGCGCTGTAGTGTCAGCTGGCCCTAAATTTCCCCGTAAAGTGACTCTAGGTGCTGATGCCGTGTGTCGGCAGGAAGGACCCAGCAATGATCTTCTCTAAGCTCGCAGTGTTGCTGTTGGTGTATGTGACACATTGTCTTATTTTTCATGCTTTTCTCTTTTGCTCCTGCTCACCCCTCAGTTCACTGTGTGTCTGCGGCGGGGGGGGCGGACCGTGTACCAGCAAGTACTGTCAGTGGAGAGGCCCCCCACCCTCCAGGGCTGGAACTGGGGCTTCTGCGGCCAGTATGCCTTCTACCACGCGCTGTACCCGCGAGCCTGGACCGTCTACCACCTGCCGGGCCAGAACGTCACACTCACCTGCAGGCAGGTGTCGCCCATCATCCCGCACGACTACCAGGTAACCCGAGCCTCCTGCCCACCTGCCCATCTTGCCCATCCTGCCCATCCTCCCCGCCTGCCCGTCCTGCCTGTCCTGCCCACCTGCCCGTCCTGCCCGCCTGCCCGTCCCTGCCTCCGTTTAGGCACTGGGCGGCCTATTTGTGTCCCAGGATGTCAGAGGGGTGGGGCACGTCTGCTAGTGCGTCTAGGACTCTGACCTGAGGTGAATATTTCTGTTTGCCAGTTGTGCTGGTGCCCGTATCCGCCCTGAGGATCCTCGTAGGAGTTACTGTTTTGGGTGTATCGTGTACGGACAAGGGTGTCAATACCTGCTGACTTCTGCTACAAAAGAGGCAATAGCTCGGGGCCTGCATACTGGGAAAGGTTGTCTGGTCAGATTCCACAGGGTTTCTGCTTTTGTACCCAAATCCTGGGATCATGCATTGGTCCAGTGAATATTCAGTATTGTGCAAAAGTCTTAGGCAGGAAAGAAACCGTTTAAGGCAGCTTATTGGAATAGTAAGTGCTTATTTGTATGGAAAAAGAAACAAGATTAGAACATATGCACATTAACAGAAACAAAAAACTATCAAGAATTTCTTCTGCACTCCAAAAAGTTACTGTTATCTTGTTAGCTAGATGAACACCACTAAAGTTCCCAAACCTCTCCTTTGGGGCACCCTAGTCATTCCATGCATTTGTTTAATTTGACCACCAGCTCAATTAATTAATTAACCTAAGTAGTTAAATAAATGAGGTATCGATTAACCAAAAAAGATGGAGTAGCAGTTGAGTCAAGAATTTGTGGGTGTGTTGGACATTTGTTGGGGTGACTTTAGCAGAGGTTTTGAAATGGCTAAGCTGACGTTCCTTGTTAGACATAATATAATACTTTTATACCAACATGAAAATAATTTAAATATAATTTTCTTTGACTGCCTATGATGTTTGCACAGTATTGTATACATTTATAATATTTTATATGAGTAAGTTACACCGGATAAAACTCGACTGGGCTACAGAGTTGGCCCGTCACAATAATCATGTTATCGACTTACTGCATCAGTATATGGACATGACCTTGATCATTTTTTCTGTCCTCATATTGGCAAATTGTGTTTATGTGTTTGTTTGATAAGAATGATTGCCCCCGACATTGCAGCTAGTCACGCTGAGTTTGCCCTCCCGTCTGGTCTCTGTGTGATAGGCATGGCTCAAGTGTGGTTATCATCCCACGTAGATGTGCCACATAACACAGTGCCAGACCTTCCATGTTCATACTTCTAGTACGTTGCCGTCAGGTCTGTGGTGAGGCTGTAGGACACAGCTGCTCTTTAATGGTCACATTTATGAAGTGTGGTATGGATGTTATAAAAATAAGTAAGAATTTTGCCAAAACACTAGGTGCACTTTGTGCTAATGGTGTATAAGGCAGGGTTGTTATCATTAACAAACACATTTCCATGAAAAAATAATCAGAATCTGAATCAGAAGACTTTATTAATCCCAGAGATACTAAAGATAAAAAGATACTAAAGATAATAAGATACTAAAATAAAATAATTACAACCTATCAACTATGTATATTGCTACAAAACCAACTGCAATAAAATAACAAATGTCAAATACTTTGCATTACCATTTTTAAATACTGTTTAGCTAAAGTGATGATTTGTTTATCTTTGGGCCTCTCATGCAGTGAACCACAGAAATACCCAATGGAACTACATTGTGACATTTTGTAATATCCAGCAAAGTCCTACAACTTTCTGTCTGTCCCTAGAAATAAAATTACTGAAATCTAAAGTAAAAAATGTAACAACTAAATAGATTTACATCTTTAAATTAAAGCTAATGAAACTACACTTTAAAAGGAGCCCTAAACTGACTTTAATATGTCATACATGTTACTTTCTTCTACTTATTTCTTCTACCTGAATTTTCTTAAGAACTACAAGTACTTTTCTCTTTGAAAGGGTGTGCTTGCATTATTATATTATTACATTGTCATTATATCAGTGGCATAAAATGGTCTAAGGGCTGCCACTAATGGCTATTTTTCTGTGGATTAATCTATTGACTCTCTTACAGATTGGTCGATTAATCGAAACGATTAATTTTCCTCCAGAAAATCAAACAGACCTTTAATTTAAGTTAATTTTATTTTGACAACAACAACCTGTATGTTATTGCAGGACTTTAGATAATGGATGTCGGCTTTTCGGTACTATACGGCATTATTTTTGCGCACAATTCAATAAGCAAATTAGGGGTATGACTAAAATATTAATGAGATGTGTATTGTGATGCCTAAAAGTTCGGCGTATCCTTATGCTTATTAAATTCACTTATGGGAGCACCACTTGCTAGTGTTTTGGTAAATCATGGACGCGATAATCACTGAAGTGGCGGTGAAGAAAGGGACATTGTGGCAGCCACAATATCTTTTTAAAGAGGAGATATTGTGGATAAACAGGGTAAATGTTGGTGGTGTGGTGCTGCTTTTCGCTGATTAATGTCTGACACTTTTTTTTTGGTAAATAGTTTTACTTCAGTTCAAAAATTATTTTCTTTTATTTGGTGTCCGTTTTTGTTTCGGTTTTAGTTTATGATAATAACGCTGGTCCCAACTCCCAATAAGCCCAATGTATACAAACGCACAGTGGCACTGTCAATCCACGTAGAATAAGCCCAGATTTTAGCCTAAACATTTCCTCAAACACTTATTCAATGGAGATTCTAAGGGAGCAGGAGGACAACTTTATGGCTTTAATAATGAGTGTATTTAGCAGCTACCAAAAACAAGAGATATTAAGCTTTCCATATTAGCAGTAATTTAATAAACGTGAATGGACAACACTTACTATGGTTTTGCTTATTGTGGTCCAGAATAGCACCAGGATGTTTCCTCTTCAAGTGCTTGTGCATAGCACTAGTGCCCCTGTAGTATGCCATCGAACTTTGCACAGTGTAAAACCACCTTTTTGTTTTGTCATAATATGAACTGCTCCTATAATTAGGTAGTAATATTAAAGGAAAACATTTGTTAATGGATTGAAGCATTTTAGAAATCGACTACGTCGACTAATCGCAGCAGCCCTAGTCTTAGAATGACAATAATATAATTTACCGTAATTATTTCTCGGACAATATATCGTCCAACAAATGTAGTTATTGTGACAGGCCTACTACAAAGTCAGCATAAGATTGTCCCCCATTTTCACTTGGTTGCCGTTTACTTTAGCCCGTTACCTGTCCTCTTCCCCCAGGACTCCAGCCTCCCCGTGGCTGTGCTGGTATGGGACATAGAGAACAGGAACGACTATGCCCTGGACGTCTCCATCATGTTCACCATGACAAACGGCTCTGGTTGCAAAGATGACAAGAGCGGTGGGCACTGGAATGAACCATTCTGCCTGAAGAAGGAGGGGGAGTCTGTATCCGGAGTCCTGCTGCATCATCGCACCCCTGTCAACCCCTACACCCTGTGCATCGCAGCCCGAGAACAGGTTGGACACCTACAGAGCAGGCGTGAATGTAGCTGCGAGTATGGCTGAGAGGTTACTATGACAGTGAGAGCAGCAAGGAATGGACTGAAATGAGGAGTAACGGATGGAAATTGCAGGCAAGTGATTTTGGTTTTGTGGTTGGTGTTTGTCAGGCTGACAGGACCGTAAGCCACCAGACTGCATTCAGCCCCCGGGGCACCTGCGAGGAGCTCTGGAATGATCTCATCACCGATGGACGGCTTGATTCACCAGCAGGTGGGTCATTCTCACAAACTCATTACTGTAACATGGCAATTTTGAAGACAGACTCAAATTATGCAACTCTATTGTCTAAACTTACGATTTTGCTACTAGGGTCGTTAATCAGTTTTGCTCTATTACCATTTATTTCTGTAATAAACAAAAGTATTTAATCAAATCTAGGGCAAGAATTGCGGAGAAAGAAATTACCAAACTGACAAAACAAATTGAGCAAAAAATATACGTCTTATATACTTACACATCGATTGTTTATTTTGAGTTACATGCAGTTAGGTTGAAAGATTTAAAAACATTTTATCTAGTTTTGGTGACGATATTTGGCTACCTTTTTGGGGGGAACAGTTTTTTTTTTTTGTTTTTTTTTTTTAAAAGAAAATCAATAAATCAGAGCATCAATGACAATTTTAATAGGTCTAAACACTGTATTTCATCGTTAAAAATGAAGTGAGAATAAAAAAGTGAGAATGACGCAGGTGGGCAGGAAACGCAGGTCACTCTGACATGGTACCTTCACCATAAGCCTATAAAGCAGGTCTGTCGGCATGCCTGTGGTGATTGAGCCGTAACTTAAGATATGTGAATGCATATTCTACTTGTAGATTGTACGTTTATTTTATAATTAAATAAAACCCGGCAAATCTGTCCAACAAAAAAGGACAAGTTTATTTCTAAAGGACATGTTAAACGACCAAAGTTGATATATAATTACATTTTCCTTTTGGAAAGTCCAAGATATCATGCTCCGGCAATATAAATAGATGAGACTTCTGCAGGGATTTGAAAGTTTCTACTGATTGGGCAGTTTTGATATGTAACATCAACCTGTTCCAAAGGGTAGGAGCCACCATCGCAAAAGCATGATCACCTCTACTCTTATACGTAGATCTAGGAACATCTAGAACCATCAGTCTGGAAGACCTAAGATTTCTAATCGGGGTATGGAGGTGCAGAATTTCTGCCAGATATGTTGGTACAAGACCATTTAAAGCTTTTAAAGCAAACGGTAGTAATTTAAAATCAACCCTGAAATGGACGGGAAGCCAGTGGAGTCAGACCAAAACTGTGGCCAGTACTATGAAGTGGGGTTACTGGCTTATTGCGGTAACTTGTTGGATTTAAGGTACCACAGTTTAAATGGACTAAATATTCGCTCCCTTACATTTTGCCCAGACTACCTTAAATCTGCCAAGTTGCCCCGATAAGCCAGTAACCCCGCTTCGTAGTTCAGGCCACTGGTGACATAGGGTCTCACCTTTTCTTTCCCGTCTAGACACATGACGGCGGTTTGGACTAGCTGCAAGCAGTGAATGGATGATTGATCCATGCCCACAAACAGAGAGTTGCAATAGTCAATTTGCAATGTATATAAGGCATGAATCACTTTTAAGAAGTATTTAAATGAAAGATAAGGCTTCACTTTGTATATAGTATATAGAATGTTCACTAAGACCCCGTAAGACCACACAGACTGCACTCATAATGGGAAATGCTGTCTCCAGGTCCTAGCCCCCCCACCCAGAAGGGGGAGAAGGTGGCGGCGGCTCTGGTGGCCGGCTGCAGCGTCTCGGCACTGGGCCACGGTACCCTGGAGTTCTGCCTGGCGTGGGACATGCCCAAAATCACCTTCGGCTCCCGCGAGAGGCAGCACGTCAGGTATGGGGCATCGACCGTCCTCATCCCACGTGTTCCTGTTTTATCCTCTGGGCTGGATGGGGGTTTTATCACCCATGTGATGCTGAGAAAGTCATTCATCAGAATCAGGTGTCCAGCTGCCAAACCCCAACCATGTTTTCTGGTGCCTAAACAGCTGGGAATCAGTGTAGAACTGGTAGGAGGTCAGTTGATTTACAAGCAGGTGGTTCCAACGGAACTTACTGTTTTCCAGAATGTATCTTTTGCTTGATGGTCCACTAGGAGTCACCAGGACTGGAGACCACCATCATCTGGGTCTCTGGGAAATCTCCATTACCTCGTTTCCACCAACATGATGCTGGAGCCAGTACTTGACTTTTCCCCAATCTGGAACTGGTTCTGTGCTTTTCCAACGCAAAAAACTGGCCCTGTGCCAGAAAAATGACTCCAGCGTGGCAGAAAAGCTGGTCTTATCTGGGACCGTAACGTCAGCAAAAGTGGGACAGGCTATCACATCCAAGCCTTCTGCATAGCTGGAAAATTCAAGCTATAACCAGTATTGGTTTGCCAGCTTATTAGTGGAATAACGTTACATCATTTTTTTATTCTGTGGAAAATGAAAGATCGATTTTCTGGCTAGATTTAATAATAAAGAATAAACATGTTACAGGTCAAATTAGTTTTTGTAGCACTCAAGTGGCGAACAGATCATGAGGCAGACGGCAAAGTTCAGTTTTTAGCAGACTCATTTTATTGTGCAGTCCTTAAAAGGACAGCGGTAAAACTGTGAGCGAAAATAAACTCCCACACACAGACAGTGACATACAGTCTTTAAGGAGACAAAAGTGGATACTGGCAATAGAGACAAGCTCAACAAGTCCAACTCTGAAAACAGACGTAAACTAATATTTTTCAGTTTGGCAGTTATAGAAACTTAAAATCTGAAACAGATCAAAATAAATCCAAAAATGTAATTCCTATGAACTTTTACTTCACTTTCACTTTTGCCTACATAACATGTCTGTTCTATGTCTTTATTTTAAACTGGTGGAAATATGGACAGGTTCTCAAAAGGCACTGGGCGAGAACCAGCCCAGTACCAGCTCCGTGTTGGTGGAAATAAGGAATATATGTTTGGGTCCTAATTAAGTGTTTTACGTCTGCTGATCTCTAGTCAATTTAGTGCCACTTTGTAACTGCAAAGTAATATTTGTTTGAATTGAGTCTGGTTCGATGACCCAGTTTGCCTGTAAACGCGTGAATTTTGTGCATTGCAATGTATTCAGGGGCTCTCGTGTTTACACTGGGAGGTCCCTTGGTGGCAGACCATTTCAGTGAATCTGTCTTTGTCACCACCTAACGATGTGGTCCAACTCCCTGATTGTGAAGGGAAAACAAGGGGTTGGTCTGCATTCCTGCTAACGGTGGAAAATCAGTGCTCGTACACTGGCATGGATGGGTGTCCTCTGCTCTTACACAGTGAAAGCACAGGGGGACGTGCTGGGGAGATACTTAATGCAAACTCCAGCATACGACATTGTCTCCCCATGGGTATCCTTAAGGGGCAGCAGTTTCTGTCCAAGGCTCTAGTGCCTGGTGCTGATGTCACTGTGTGTATGCGTGTGTTTTGCAGGAGGTACACACGGTTCTTTGGCGCTGAGGGCGATTCGGGGCCCACATTGTGTCACCATGCGCTCACGCACTACAGGGACTGGGAGAGGAGCATTGAGGCATGGCAGAGGCCTATCCTGCAGGACAGGTGAGCTGGCTGAGCACGCATGCGGACACATGCAGCACCTGCACCGTTATCACGCATGCGGACACATGCAGCACCTGCACCGTTATCACGCATGCGGACACATGCAGCACCTGCATCGTTATCACGCATGCGGACACATGCAGCACCTGCATCGTTATCACGCATGCGGACACATGCAGCACCTGCATCGTTATCACGCATGCGGACACATGCAGCACCTGCACCGTTATCACGCATGCGGACACATGCAGCACCTGCACCGTTATCACGCATGCGGACACATGCAGCACCTGCATCGTTATCACGCATGCGGACACATGCAGCACCTGCACCGTTATCACGCATGCGGACACATGCAGCACCTGCATCGTTATCACGCATGCGGACACATGCAGCACCTGCATCGTTATCACGCATGCGGACACATGCAGCACCTGCATCGTTATCACGCATGCGGACACATGCAGCACCTGCACCGTTATCACGCATGCGGACACATGCAGCACCTGCATCGTTATCACGCATGCGGACACATGCAGCACCTGCATCGTTATCACGCATGCGGACACATGCAGCACCTGCATTGTTATCGTCAGTATTGTCTAGGGATGCACCGA
The DNA here is from genome assembly GCF_048594095.1 of Paramormyrops kingsleyae. Classification (NCBI taxonomy): domain Eukaryota; kingdom Metazoa; phylum Chordata; class Actinopteri; order Osteoglossiformes; family Mormyridae; genus Paramormyrops; species Paramormyrops kingsleyae. The sequence continues at coordinate 12,169,375 of NC_132808.1, read as the reverse complement.
TGTGACTTTTTCAGTGCTGATACTGATAATGATGTCTGGGCTTTGGGTATCGTCCAATACTGAGTACTGATCCAATATCAGTGTTTGTTTAATAAGCTGTGTGCTGTCCTCTACCCCCAACGCCTTGCTGAAGTTGACAGCCAGAATAAACTCCTCTCCAAATACCACGTTGACAAGAGGTTCCAAGTTCATTCTTTATCGTAGTCAGTTGAAGTATTGTAAAAACTAAAAAATAAACATATGATGCTATTAAAAGTAACTAAACAATGATTAACATCCACCTTTACATGACTGATAATTTACGTTAACCAAGATTTTACATAATTAGTTCTTTTAGAAACATTCACACTAAATACACATTCATGTCAAACGTTTTCGGGTAATGCTTCTAATTAACATAAATATGCATTATAATGTAAATGACATACCAACGATGCCTCCAAAGACTGGCACAAAAATTAGAGTAGCTGAAAAACATGGGAGAAAACGATGCTTGCTCATCCGAACAACCAAGGACGTTCACTGATGACATCATTAAAGATAGACACATTAACAAAACATTGTTGCTGTTCCTTAAACTACCAGTAGATGGCATCAAAAAACAACATATCTGTGGTTTTACCTCACTACCAAATAAATGGTTACAGAACAAGCTGTATGTCTCACTGTGTGGAAGAGACTGGGATCATGTTTTTATGTGTAAGGCAACATCAGGCTTGACTTAAACAATGCTTTCCTAACTTTGCAAAACAAAATGTAACGAATACATAAATAATTCAGTACATTTATATTTAGTATACATTCTTATAAGAACAATTCAGTAAATTAATATGTATATTCAGCTCTGGAAAGAGATCACAGCAAAATTATCAGTTTCACTCATTTCTCAATTTATGGGTATGTGTCTGTGTAAAATATAGATTTTTTTTTAACTGCAGCCTGGTTCTCCTCTGTTTCTCATTAATGTAGGGCTTCTTCCTTGCTTTATGGGACTTCAGTCCTGCTTCTAGGAGCCTGATATGAACTGTCCTAGCAGTGCACTTCACACCTGCACTTAATGCTTCCCATTGCTTTTGAAGGTCACTTGATGTTATCATCTGATTCGTGGGAAACTGTCGAATAAGTTGACAGTCATCTCTGGCGTTAGAATGTTGCTTCCTCCCTTTACCTGCCTGGTTCCTGGTCGTTCCCAGTGTCTCCTGTTTCACATTGTTCTTGTGTACTGCTGTCTTAGAAACTCTGAGCCTGGAAGCAGCCTGCCTCGCAGTGTAGCCTCTGCCAGCAGAACCAGGATTAAACCAGGACTTAGAAATGCAGATTTTTTTTTTTTTAATATGGAGCAGTCTCAATTTTTTCCAGGCCTGGCTATAGGTTATGTGAGCGGAGGGCATGTTGCCTGCTGGCCGGCTATGGATTTCCGGAATATAGTGCATATAGTTTTTTTGGTGGGGTTTTAGATCAGAGGTATTTTCAACAAGTGCATCACTGCACCAGTGCATCTGAGTCACCCCCCAAATCACCACGGGTACCTGTCACATTGGATACATGCATCTATGCAGGTGTCTGACTGCTTCGCTGTATTTTAATATACTTGGCAGAAAATATTAGCCATTGTGCTATGATCTGGTATAAATAAATCCCAGAGCGATGTCCGCATATTTACAGTCAAGGCCAGCGGGACAATGACCCCAAACATACCTCTAAACGCACCCAGAAATGGTTGAAGACAAAGCGCTGGAGAGTTCTGAAGTGGTCAGCAATGAATCCGGATCTAAATCCAATTGAACACTTGTGGAGAGATCTCAGAATTGCTGTTGGGAGAAGGCACCCTTCAAATCTGAGAGACCTTGGAGTGGTCGAAAATTCCAGTTCAGAGGTGTAACAAGCTTGTTGATGGTTATAGGAAGAGATTGGTTTCAGTTATTTTTTCCAAAGGGCGTGCAACCAAATATTTTGTCCGGCTCAGTTTTTGACTTTTGTGTGAAATTATGTCAAATTTGGCTTTTTTTGTGTTCCATTGCACATAAAGGAAATAAACGTGTATACCAAAACACTTGTAATTGCAGCAATTTTCTGGAAGAAATGGTGCATTTTCTGGAAAAATTCCAAGGGTGCCAATAATTTCGGCCATGATTGTACCCAAGTACCACTGCAACCTATAATGCACAGCTTGGTGCACATTAACCTGCTTGTCCCATGGTTATTTGGCTTACACGTTTGTACTTGAAAACATTATTTCCATGTTTACAAACGAAAACAAATTTATTAGTAAAGCTACCATTTAGGTTTGGGCACCTCAGCCTACTACTATTAAATATTTTAGTTGTATACGTCCCAAGCCACTGTTAGTTAGTTCTGTTGTAATCTGTTGCAGATACTGCATAGAACTTGTGGTCGTAGCAGATTCAAACGTGAAATCCCATGGATCTGACCCATTGTCCCTGATACCCAATCTGGCTTTTTGAGTCGGTATCAGACCGATATCAGTGTCTTTGCATCCCAAATATTGTCAGTCTTATTGTAATTGATGTGATTCCACGCTACACCCCCCAGCTCCCTGCCCTCCTGGTACAAGTCTGCTCTTTTCAACGAGCTCTACTTCGTGGCGGATGGTGGCACGGTCTGGGTGGAGCTTCCCGAAGACGGTGACATCAGTGGGGGCGTGCGCACCGAGGATGGGGGACTCCCCGCTCAGCCGCATGTCGTCAAGGAATACGGGCGCTTCGCCTACCTGGAGGGTGAGCACCCCCACCCCCCGGCGGGGTCCGTAGTGTCTGAGGGGTGGGAGTGGGCGGCTGAGTGGGCTCATAGTGACGCTGCCCCCCTCTTCGCAGGCCAGGAGTACAGGATGTACAACACCTACGACGTCCACTTCTATGCTTCCTTCGCCCTCATTATGCTGTGGCCCAAACTGGCTCTCAGCCTGCAGTATGATATCGGTGAGTCCTCCCGCATGCTCTCACGCGTCCATGCTCTCTCACCCTCTCACACTCTCTCACATGCTCTCACACCCTCTCACACTCTCTCACATGCTCTCTCACCCTCTCACACTCTCTCACATGCTCTCTCACCCTCCCGCATGCTCTCACGCTTCCATGCTCTCTCACCCTCCCACATGCTATTGTGCGCCGTCATGCTCACAACATCTCACTCACACCTTTTCACACCCCCTTCACACACACACACACACACACACACACACACACACACACACACTCTCACATGGTCTTGCATTCTTGGACATGTTCTCTCACACTTTTCACACATTCTCTCGGACATAAGTTCTCCCACACACACGTTCCCACACACACTCGATCTCACCCTCTCACTTACGCTCTCATGCTCTCACAAGCTCTCACATTTATTCACACGTTCACACTTGCCCACAAGTTCTCAAATGCTCTCGCGCACTCACTCACTCACTCACCCACCCACTCACACTCACTCATACTCACACATACTGTCAAATGCTCTCACATGCTCACAAGCTATCATACACTCACTCTCACACCCTCTCACTCACTCTGACACTCACTCATACACTCTTGCATTCTCTCACACATGTTCACAAGCTCTGACACTCTTTCATATGTTCACTCTCATACTTACACCCTCACAAGTATTCACATGCTCACGTGCTCTCATACTCTCACACACACTCATATATGCTCTCACACACACTCATGTGCTCTCATACTCTCTCACATGAACTCACACACTCATACACTTTCACTCGCATGCTCTCACACATCTTGCTCTCATATTGCCTGCGATTCAGATTTTCAAAGTATCCAAATCATTTTGCCAACTTTGCCAGAGTGTTGTTTTTACATGGGCTCCAGTGGGGAGCAGAGCATATGAGCGGAGCGTGAGCGAGGAGCGGAGCGTGAGCGAGGAGCGGAGCGGGCGGAATTTGGTCAGAGCGCGGAACGGTTTTTTAATTAAGGCTGGAGCGGTCGCTCTGTCTCACTCCAATTTTGCTCCGATACTGCTCACATTACGATTCTGAGGCGTGCCCAAATCTACCCAGAATTCATCTGTACAAGACTGTTACACAAATTGGCTGAGATGGAATTCACAAAGTATTTCACAAAGGAAACTGATAGATCATACAAGTGTCCTAATCCTATCAAACGTATAGATGGCAAGAATGTACAGCAAGAACAACAATGTGGTGAAACTGTTTCAGTGAGTAAAGATTCACTTTGGAATCACTTTTCTCAGAAACATGAGAGTGTGCTATGCGAACAGGCGGAAGCCAGAGCAAAACGTGAGCAAGTTTTATATGGTTGTAGCATATCAAGTCTATAAAGTGAATATTGGTAATCAAATAAATTAGGTTTGTCATTCAAAGTAGGTCTAATAGGATCTTGTAATTTCACGTAACGCTGTCAGTGAAATTTTATTTTATAGAGACGCAGCAGTAGCATCAACAGAAAAAAATTGAGGAATTTAAAATGTGGATGCTTAGCCTGTATATTCTTTAGGCTATTAAGCCCACTGATTCCTTTATTTTTAAGCCTATTTTGTGTGGAATGCCATTGCCAAACCTGTCCGTTGTTGCCTTTATGTTGCTTAAAAATAAATATTTTCTGAGTGGCAGTGTTGTCGTTGCTCATATTTCTTTATGATATAAGGCTTCGATTTAAGGTGACATTTGTTAGGCATGCAGATTATTTGTCCCTCTTTTAAATTGGAGCGAGCGTGGAGCGATTTCACTGGAGCGGGAGGAAATTTTAGTGGAGCGAGGAGCGGTGTTGAGCGGAGCGACTTAGTGCGAATTAGAGCGGAGGAGCGGGCGGAGCCAACAGCCTTGTGAGCGAGGAGCGAAAATTGTCACTGCTCCACTCCGCTCACATGCTCTGGTGGGGAGGCCATGTAACAGGATCTATCAGGAGGAATTTTGAATGATTATACACCTAAAGAATATAAAAATCACTGGTAGCCGACATAAAACTGTGTGAATCTTGGGCTTGGTTCCACCACCCTGTTCTCCCCCCATTCTCAGCGGGCTGTGTGGTTCAGGAGGATCTCACGGCGAGGCTCAACCTGATGAACGGTCGATACTCCCCAGTCAAGACCCGCAACATGGTCCCCCACGACATCGGAGACCCAGGTAGGCCGCAGAACGCTGCTCCCTCCCTACGGTTGTGTCCCGATGATGCATGTCCTCACCCTGAGTCTTCCAGAGCTCTCTGAATTTCTGTTATATGTGGATCTGTGTCTGACTTTATGAAATTACATTTTTATTAATGATCGACACTAGATGGCGCCATGGATGCTTAGTGGGTATTGCTGTTGCCTCATACTACACATTCATTCATAATTAAAAGTATATTACTGGTAAGATGCAAGTTTTTAAAAAAAATATTAAGAAGCCGTATGTGGAGAACATTTCGTAAATTGGTGTTTTGCTGGTGACACGTGGGCGGAACGTTGTGGTACCGCACTAACAGGCCAGACGCTGTTCCCTCTCAGACGACGAGCCCTGGCTGCGCGTCAACGCCTATCTGATCCACGACACGGCCGACTGGAAGGACCTGAACCTGAAGTTCGTGCTGCATGTGTACCGGGACTTTCACCTGACTCAGGACAGGCAATACCTGGAGGACATGTGGCCCATCTGTCAGGTGAACAGCCAGCGCCCCCATCTGGCGGTGTCGGAGTTCTGCCTGAGGAGAGCAGCTCTTCAGCCCAGATCAACTTTTATAAACCCCCTTTGGTTTTCTTTGCCAGTCACTTCTTAGGCGAGTACCAGTCACGTGGGTACAGAACCAGGTCGACTGACTGATATCCCACCTCACCCCGCAGGCTGTGATGGAGTCGGCGATGAAGTTTGACCTCGATGGTGATGGGCTGATCGAAAACTCTGGCTTTGCTGACCAGACTTACGACGGCTGGACGGTTACCGGGCCCAGGTTGGTGGTTGGGGGTGTGGGGCCGGCAGGCGGGGGGGGGCGACATGTTCTGAAGAGCCACAGCTTCATTTGGGAGGGAGGAGAAGGACCCAAAATCTCTGGCTATGAAATGCCTCGTTCCCACCAATGTGGTGCCAGTGCTGTAAGTTTTCTCAATCCGGCACTGGTTCCACACGTTTCCACTGCAAAAAAATGGCCCTGGGCCAGAAGAAATAGCTCCAGCACAGCACCACAGAAAAGCTGGTCTCAGAATTTGGCACCGTAATGTAAGTGGGACGGGCTATTGCATCCAAACCTTCCACATACCTGGTCAATTCAGTCAACAACTGATATAGTTTAGTCCAGGGGTCTCCAACTCCAGTCCGGGAGAGCTACTATCCAGTAGGTTTTCTATCCTACCTGGCTTCTGATGAGCCACACCTGCTCCTGGTATTTACCTGAGAACAGGTGTGGCTCATCAGAAGCCGGGTAGGATAGAAAACCTACTGGACGGTAGCTCTCCAGGACCAGAGTTGGAGACCCCTGGTTTAGTCTAATATTGCTGGTACCAGCTGTGAAACAACTAGCCAGCTGATTAGCAGAATAATGTTGCTTCGTTTTTTTTATTCTGTGAAAAACGAACAATCAATCTGCTGGCCAGATTTAATAATGAAGTATAAATATGTCCGAGGTTGAATAAATAAAATATTGTGGCAGACAACAAAGTTCAGTTTTTAGCAGTTTTTAGCATTATTGCATGATCCTTAAACGGACAGCAGTAAAACAGCAAGTGAGAATAATCTAACACACTGACGGAGGGGCAAAGAGATTATGAGACGGACTGCGAGGTTTAGTTTGTAGCAGACTCTGCGTGATCCTTAAAAGGACAACGGTAAAACAGTGAGCGAGAATAAACTCTCTCACACACATAGATGGGGGAGACAAAAACGGCTACAGGCAATGAGTCGTACTCTGGAAACTTTTTTTTTTTCCCCAGTTCGGCAAAATAAATAAAAAAAAACGAAATACAGAATAACCTTTACTTTCAATTCCACCTACGTAACATTCCGGTTCCACAGGCAGGTTCTCAAAAGCACCAAGTGAGAACCAGCCTAGCACCATCACTAGCATCAGCTCCGTGTTGATGGAAACGAGGCAAAAGATGCAAAAAGTACATTCAGGGCCTCAGCTGATGAAACCCTGTTTTTGGAATGTTTTGGCATCATTTAAGAGGCTTAATAAAAACTCCAGAATTGCACAAACTATGCAGATAGAATTAAGGTAACTGTCGTGCAGCATTTGGGCCGTGTATGTCTCTGAGTTACTCTAAGCCCCTTCCTCTGACCCGCCGTAATCTTGTAACCCTCTCGTCTGTGTGTCAGTGCGTACTGTGGGGGCCTGTGGCTGGCCTCAGTCTGCGTGATGTGCAAGATGGCCCGGCTGCTGGACAGAGAATCCGTGTACTGGCGCTACAGGGACGTGCTGGACAGGGGGAGTGCTGCCTTTGACGAGCTGTTATGGAACGGTGAGCTGGGGTGGGGCACGATTGGTGGATGTGGACATGGTGAGGTGAGTGGGCGGGGCAGGGTGGTGGGGAGGGTGTAGCCATAGATAAGTGGGTGGGGTTGGGTAGTGGGTTAGGCAGTACTAATGAGGATGGATGGGGCGTGCTGATTGGGTGGGTTACAATATCATTTTTATTGTCCTGAGTGGAGCTGTGTATTTATCGTGAAGTTAGGAGGTTTGTGTAATGCACTTTTCCTGTCTTAAGTTAGGATAGGAACAATGACTTGGGACCTGTTCGTCTGTAATGGGTTTTTTCCTAAATCATATCCTTCCTCTAGTTACCATGGTTACAAACAGTTAAGATAGGCCCCAGGATGGAACAGACAAAACAAAATGACAATTCAATCAACTAGGCAAGATCTTTCTGTTGTGACTTAGTGTCACAACTAGTGCAACCAGTCAGATGTTATGCTTTGTTTAGAGTCAGCCCATTGAGTTTAATGGGTGACTTTGACAGATAATTTTAATGGTTGCTGGTATCATTGAGATTGTTTGAATTACAATCATTTAAATAATCATTTGAATGACAGTATAAAATGTAGTATAAATGATTGTTTAAATTATATTAATAATTTGAATATCGTCACAAAGCCCCCTCCTTTCTTTTCTAAAACTTATTCTTTACCTGACTCCTTTTGAAATGATTTTTATGGACAACAGAGTAATGAACAAGGTTTAGTTTTCATGACAAATAATTAATAATGGCTGGTGGTCCAGCTGTCGCGTAAGAGCCCAGAGTTCACTTACAAAAAGATCTAGGAGAAACATACAAAGGGCCCTGAGGTCACTTCAGGGAAATCCCCACTGTCCCAGCCTGTGATATTAGCGCAGTGTGTAACCCATGAGGATGAATACGATTCCCAGTCCCACTTCACCTCAGCCTGTGATATTAGCGCAGTATGTAACCCATGAGGATGAATGAGATTCCCTGTCCATCATAGCGGCTGCAGGCTAAACCTGAGGGCTGTAACTTATCCTAGTTCTGCATTGGTCCTGCTATGCTTGTTTAACAACCTGGTCTTTCACTTGTTTTGTCTCCATAATGAACACAGAGCCCTGGCTCATCTGTTGGATGTGGATTGTGGATATTTGTAACCCCGCCCCTGTTGTTGTTCTCCTGCTGATAGGTCAGTACTATAACTATGACAGCAGTGGGCGGGACCTCTCCAACAGCGTGATGTCAGACCAGTGTGCCGGTCAGTGGTTCCTACGGGCGTCCGGCCTTGGTGAAGGGGAGTACCAGGTCAGTCCCTTTGAGTGTGCCCTCTGCGTCACTCAGTGAGTGTGGTGGATACCCCCTCCCCTGCCTCACCCCCTCTCCCACCCCCCACAGGCCTTCCCGGTAGAGAAGGTGCATCGCGCCCTGAAGTCCGTCTTTGACCTGAACGTGTTGCGCTTTGCCGGGGGCCGGATGGGGGCTGTTAATGGCATGCGTCCGGAAGGCGTTCCTGACCGCTCCAGCGTCCAGTCGGATGAGGTGTGGGTGGGTGTGGTCTACGGACTTGCTGCTACCATGATTCATGAGGTGAGTGAGTTGGTGTTTTGTCACGTTTGATTGCATTTACATCTCAGGTCCACAGTAAATAATAAGTGCTGATAGAAAGACGCCTGAAAGCGGGAGTAATAAAACGTTAGCGGATGTGTGGCTTAGTGTAACAATGGCAGAGAATGGGCAGCACTGCCAGCCTAATGACCCACTCAGGGCTCGTACAGTCAGGAAAACCTGGGAAAATCATGGAATTAAGAAATCACATTTTCCAGACCTGGAAGAGTTATGGAAAATAAAAAATATCAAAGTTTTGGGAAAGTCATGGGGTTTTAGAGAACTACATTTTTTGAAGTATAACACTGTCTCTCCCGAGCAGTATCTTGATTATACTGTCGTGAGTATGGAAGGCCGTGAGTATGGAAGGCCGTGAGTATGGAAGGCCGTGAGTATGGAAGGCCGTTGGGGCAGAAAATGAGAGAGAATGCATCTCAACACTGCATTTTTTCCCTATAGACACGATATTTTTCTTCTTTAAAGAGACGGCACTTTCCTAAGGAGCACTGGCATTAAAATACACGTTTAAAAAACAGTGGTGACGTACATTTTTATACTGCATCAACACAGTACAAATGTGTGATTTGTAAAAGGTCTTTCAGTACTGAGATATACTTAGGCCAATACTTTTCCATTCAAGGACAATGGGTTCAGTCTGTAATCCATTATTAGTTGCTGTATCATGTCTCTTATGTTCTTATTCTTATTATCATATGATGTACACTGTATGTGTATAATATAATAAAGGGAGAAGATATCCTGATCAGGATAAGTGGTTAGAAGGTGGATGGATAGACTCATGGAATATAGAATAAACGGGGGTGTCTGTGTGCCCATTGTCCACCCAGGGAATGGTACAGGAGGGACTCTGCACTGCGGAAGGCTGCTACCGCACGGTGTGGGAGCAGCTGGGCATGGCCTTCCAGACCCCGGAGGCCTACTGCGAGAAGGCCATCTTCCGCTCGCTGGCCTACATGCGCCCCCTCAGCATCTGGGCCATGCAGCTGGCTCTGGAGCAGCGCCGGCAGGAGGGTGACGGGGAGGCCGGTCAGCTCGCTGCGGGCGGTGGAAGCAGCTGAGATCGTATGGGGGGCCATACGGGGAGCCCTGCAGAAATGTCAGAGGACATCACTGTAACTCTGTGAGCTTGGAGTAACTCTGTGAGCTTGGAGAGTCAGACTGTCAAAATCACGTAAACTCAGATTCCTATGAAAACCAGACAGGTTAAGAAGATGATTGGCTGAGTCTAGATTGCCTGATTTATTACTCTGACTGTTATTATTATTACACTTGAATGCTGTAAAGATGCTTAAATGATTTTACAAATGGCATGTATGACACTTTATCACTAATCAAATGCAGGAGTCTTTTATTGCTGTAATATTTAATGTAGCAACGTTCATGACATTAAGGAAGGAAAAATCAAAATAAAAATTGAGAATTTAAGGTGCTGCGTATTTAAGCATGGGTCAGGGTTGCTGAGAGAAACACAGCCCCTGTCACAATGTATGAGACCAAAGGGAATCTTTAAGCTTTTCTCAGCAAAATCGTTATAGTAATGGATGCCTGGCCTGCCTTTATTAAAAAAAAACAAACAAATGAGTTATGCCAAAAATACAATGAGGAGGAAGGAGATGTTTTGGTAGAAAGGCTGTGATTAGTGTTACCGGGTCTTTTTGCAGAGCACTGAGGTGTTGCAGGTCAGTATTAGCAGATCCCCAGGCCGCTATACACCTTTACACAGAACAAATTCTCAACGTTTATCTTTGTTAGAATTCTATGCTGTCCCAAGTGATCTGCAAAAAAGCATCTCAATAGGAAAAAGTATATTTGATAGATTTTTTTTTTTTTTAGTACACCGTATGCTCAAGCATTCTTAGCTGTAAATGCGGATTCGGAGATGGGTGTGAGCATCTGTGAAGGAATATTCCAGAGTAGAAAATGATCAAAATTGATCTTGTAGGGATTAAATTTGTATTTGCATGTGTTTATGTAACTGTGAGGTTCTGAAAAATATAGAAAGTAATAAATTATGTATAATGACATCACTCCACTATCATGTAGTGTTTCTAATATAAGATAGCAAGCATTCTAATTTTAGCGATACCATTTACTATTACAGCAACAACTTCAATGATTGCAAATATCTAACTGATTATAAAGCATGTTGTAACAGAACCATCTTGTGGCTGCTACCCTATGACAAATCTACAGGGTAATGGTGGCATCTGGAAAACAGGTGAGTCGCTCTTGCTGCCAGACGGGCTTCACCTACTGTGCACTTTGTCAACACATAATCATAACCTCATAAATGGATACTTCACAAGGTCAAATGTCATCTACAGTCACCCTTTGGTGCCAGTATTGTTGGATTTTGAGGTAATTTGTCTCAATATTTGATCAGCTCCAGTAATCCACCCATATACTGCCTCTGCAAAGTTTGAAAAAGATCCATTAAATACTTTGTAAGTTATCTTACAGGCATATAATATCAGGCATATATACCCTTTTCTTTGCTCATACTATGTGGTACTGCTTCAGTTTTAGTGCAATGTCTCAAAATCTGACCAGTTCCAGTTCCAGTGTGTCACCCTGGGAATGAGTCTGCAAAGTTAGAGAAATATCTGTGATATACAGTAGGTATAAAAAATGTACACACCCTGTTTAAAATGCCAGGTTTTTGTGATGTAAATAAATGAAACCACAATAAATCATTTCAAAACTTTTCCCACCTTTAATGTAACCTATTACCTGTACAAAAACAAACATCTGTTAGGGGAAAAACATAAATATGTGCACACCCTTAAAGTAATACTTTGTTGAAGCACCTTTTGATTTAATTACAGCATTAAGTCTTTTTGGGTAGGAGAATATTAGCATGTTACCTCTTGACTTGGTGATACTGGCCCACTCTTCCTTGCAAAAGTGCTCCGAATCTGTCAGATTGTGAGGGCATCTCTTGTGCACAGCCCTCTTCAGGTCACCCCACTGATTTTCAATTGGATTTAGGTCTGGGCTCTGGCTGGGCCATTCCAAAGCATATTTTGATGCATAAGTATATTTATAGGTGTGTGGATATATCTGTTTAAACTTTTGTTTCTTTTCTCTCTGTCAGTGTTTCGCATCGCTGTGTGTCTGTGTACTCTACGATGGACTGGTATCCTGCCCAGGTTGAACCCCAGGAGAGCCTCCCCAGACTACACTGTTAATGGATGGGTCCTATTTCTTTTCTACATTGTAGTGAATTAAACACAAACACCTTAGAACTTTGCCCATTAATACAAGATGAATGCTTATAGAGTTTCTTCTTTTTAGTTTTGTGTTAGACTAAGCAGTTTATGCCTGTAAGTACTGTAGATACAAGGGTTTTGTTCAAGTCTGAGACCAGACCAAGTCCAGCAGGGGATTGAGCCTGAGACAAGACCGAGTTTATTACTGAGTTCTAGACTATGAATCTGATTTCAAAACCATACATCAAAAACTAAACATAAATCAAATTTTTTGATTTTATTTAAAATAAATATTTAGATTTTTTTTTTATTATTTCAACTAAGACAGGGTCAAAGTTTACTCGTCTGTTTTGAGCTGTATGTATGTTCGTCTCTTGTTGCTGTATGCACCAGAATTTACCCCTGGGATGAATAAAGTTAATCTTATCCTTAATTAAGATTGGGACTCTCCACACTTCACAGTGAAAAACTGCTGGTTTGATCCCACTCCCATCAGATCAGTCACACCACCATTAAGTCATTGAAGGGGAGAGCGGGGAAAACTGTTGAACATGGTCAAGGGGAGGAACCCCTGTGATATGGAAGTGTTGAGAGTCACAATGTGAAAACGTGTGATGTAAGAAAGATTATTTAAAATTTAAATAAATTATTTAAGAATAATAAAGATTTCATCATTTACAATAGAACTAACACTGTTCAGCGTGCAGTTTCACTACTTAGTAAAAGTATGATAAAATGAGTTTGTGTGATATAAGACTACAATCGTTATGTTTCGTCCTCACAATGAGCAGCAAATAGGGAGGCAATGTATGTGACTTATTTCCGTTAGACATTATTCCAGCAGCCTAGCTTCCGGTTTGTTGGGTCAGTAGCTAGACTGAGGGGGGACATGATCCAGGTCTATAAGATTCTAACAGGTTTGGATGCTGTTCAACCAAATAGTTACTTCAGCATTAGTTCAAATACAAGAACTCGTGGCCATAGGTGGAAATTAGCGGGAGAACATTTCAAACTGGATTTAAGGAAGCACTTCTTTACACAGCGTGTACTAAGAGTATGGAATAGTCTTCCTGATAACGTAGTGCAAGCTGAATCCTTGGGTTCCTTTAAATCAGAGGTAGATAAGATTTTAACAACTCTGAGCTATTAGTTAAGTTCTCCCCAAGCGAGCTCGATGGGCCGAATGGCCTCCTCTCGTTTGTATAGTTCTTATGTAAAACAAAACAGTGATATCGTGCTGAAAAGCTGTGAATACTCTTTTTTTTTTTTTAAAGTAAAAAAAATGATTAAGCATTTTGATAAAAACTTTTGTTTTTTTATCCCAGGGTTGCCAACTCGCACGCATCTGGTGTGACACGCTTTCTGACTCTCGCATTCATGCAAGAAATCATACGGCAAATCTATATTCTTCCATTGTAAGACTAAGATTAGCGCAAGATTAGCGCATTAGATGCTGGTTTAACCAAAGAGGTAAGGAGGAACCAATCTGGGAGCCAGCCAGTGTGTGATGGGTCTCTGCAGGGGCTGCAGATGGGTATGGAGCTGAGCAAAAGACTCTGGGTACATTTAAGGTAGGCGGGAGAAAACATTCAGTTGGGTTAAGTACCATCCGTAATTTGCTTATAGTGTTTGCGCGAGCGTGTGTGTATGTTTGTCTACGTGGTCATGTACATATTAGATTGTAGGGAACAATATTCAAACAATGTGATAAATAGCTGCGCAGTGATTAGCGCTGCTGCCTCACAGCAAGAAGGTCCTGGGTTTGGTCCCGGCTCCTTTCTGTGTGGAGATCACACGCTCTCCCTGTATCCGCCAGGGGCTTCAGATTCCTCCCATGGTCCAAAAACATGCAGGATAGGTTAATTGGTGAGTGTGTGCACCCTGCAGTGTGTTGGCACCTGCCTGCACCCATTGTTCCCAGGATGGGCTTCAGTCCCCCCCATGACCCCAGTTGGGATTAAGCAGTTTCAGAAAATGGACGGATGATAAATAGCTGTTGTTTTGACCTTGGTGGGACATTTTTGGTCCCCACAAAAGGAAACTCAATTTTTAAAAACCTATAAATGCAATCAAAATGCTAAAAATGACAAAAGCCTTGTATTTGATTTGGTTACTTTCATCCATCCATCCATCCGTCTTCTTGCGGGTCGGGTCGCGTTGGCAGCAGTCTAAGCATAGAAACCCGGACTTCCCTCTCCCTGGCCACTTCAGTTTGGTTACTAATGGTTATAATTAGGGCTGGTTAGGGGTAATATTGTTATAGTTGGGATTAGGGTTACGTCCACAGAACGTAATAGACAGACCTGGCTGCTGGCATTTGTTCACGTCGTTTTGATTTAAGTCGAAAGTGTGTTTTAAACAGATATGCTGCACACGTTTTTCTCATCCAGTTTCTCTGGAAAAAAACATTAAAGGCAAAACAGTAACACTGCATTTAGAATGGTAATGTAAGCATTGCCATTCTATTTATAGTTTAATTAATATGGGAAAGCCTTGCAAGTAATGAGGGGAACAAAATTGAGTTAGTTGTTGTTACACAAAGGTTTTTGGGGGGAGAGAGAACGTAGCGAAGTGAGTGACAGAGTAGCCTGGTTGTAAATACGTTTAAATTTATTAATAGGAGGGTAGAGAAAATAAAACCATTTGATTGTGCACATCCCCCTATTTCTGAGACCGCTGGTTCTGGTTGTGCCACCTTTAGCAGAAAAAACTGCAATGAAACACTTGCTGTAAGAGGAGATCCCCACAGCATCCCAGTAATTCCCCATGTCTGACTGTGGCCATGATGGTCCTTGTGTGGAAGCTGTGTTAGCTTTACGCCAGATGAAGCAGGACCCATGTCTTCCAAATTTTGACTCATCAATCCACAGATCATCTTCCCACAAGTGTTGGAGGTAATCAAGGTGCTTTTTGGCAAATGTTAGATGTTCCTCTAAGCTCTGGTTTCTGCCTTGCATCTCTCCCACGGACACATTTTTGTCCAGTGTCTTTATAAACATGGAATCATGACCTCAGACATTAGCTGATGTGTGAGAGGCCTGTCATTCCATAGATGTTCATTTGGGATCTGCTGCAGCTTCCCTGGTGAGATGTCTATATGTGGATTAGCTTTGCCAGCCTGGTCACGCCTGGCAGATTTGCTACCATTACAATTTTTTCCCATTTGGAGATGATGCGTCTCACGGTGGTGTGCTGGAGTCTAAGGGTTTTAGGGGTTTGTATCCCTTTTCCGAATAATGTGTTAATTAAAGGCTCCTTTAAAAATAGTGTGCTGTGCTAATTCATATTGTCCTTTGTACACTCAGTGACAAATAAAGGTAAGCACCCAGAAGTAATGGTCCAATTTTGATGTAATTTGGTACATGTGCAGACCAGCGATGGTTATGTAAATGATTCAATTTGTAAGGAGCTGGAACGTCTAGTCACCAGTCACAGAGGATGCCTCATAAACACATTAGACGCCATTACCAGCACATGAGGGAGTTTGATAGGGGTCCCATTGTGGGTTTGCATGAGGCTGGGTGGTCGTATTGAGCAATTACCTGGCATGTGGGGCATGCAGATGTCACAGTCACCCGATGTTGGCACCAATGGGCACGTGAGGACACCCACACACGTCGTGAAGGTTCCAGTTGCTCAAGACAGACCACACCATGGAAGATGAGTCTCCGCCAGGGTTCCATGTGTGTGGAGTTTGCATGTTCTCCCCGTGTTGTCGTGGGGTTTCCTCCAGCTACTCCAGTTTCCCCACACACAGGCTAACTGGAGCTGCCACATTGCCGTGGGGGTGTGAATGGTGTGTTAGTGTGCCCTGTTATGGGTTATTCCCTCCCTTGCACCTGTAGCTTCTGGGACAGGCTCCAGACCCCCTGTGACCCTGAATAGGATAAGCGGCTTCAGAAGATTGATGGATGGTAATGTCTGCCATGTGTTAGTTATAGTGTTAGAAATAAATGGATGCCTTTCATACATTTTGAATCTCTTGCTGATTGATTGCCTTGTAATTAAGCCACTTCACTGGTGCGAACTTCCCTAAGCTTTTAAAAATCCCAAATTTGTCCTAAAGTATCGTGAGACTATATTTATGGCCATGAGCAGAGTTTTACTACAGAGTTGCTACAGACCTGGTGAGAGTTACAGTACGTTCACGGGACGAGCCCGTAACCCAGGTGAAGTAGTTGTGCTGTAATTAATTAATTGCAGCAACATCCTGGAACTAAATCTTCTAGTAACTAACTAATTGAGACTTACATAATATTGTCTGTTGGATAAATGAACCATTCAAATACAATAATTAATAAATAATTAATATTAATAAAGAAAATAATAATGAATTGCCCTACACATTGGTGGAGACAAAATTATTTGATCTAATTTTGATAAATCCAACATATTTTTCCTGTAGCTACAGCTCAGGCCTTAGATCACAGGTGGGCGTCACATGATTCTTCAGGGTCTCATGACTGTAAACATCTGGCACCTTAACCTAGTGTTCGGTTCATCCTGCAGCACTAGCTCTCCTTACCACAAGTGGCCACTAGGTGGCTTACATTCCACACTAAGGCTCCAAGCCAGTAAGCTGAGCATCACATCCATTTAAATTTTGAGCCTGAGATTGTTTTGGCTCCAAGGCTGCTCATCATTCACTTCACTGGATTAAACGTCAAGAACCAGGGATATTTCAGAGGGAACTAGTGACTAGATTAGCTGATTAGTCTTTGGTTAGATTTGTTTCTGGGCCCAGACCCAGGCACAGTTGACATTCTTTGGGGTACTGTCACGCACGCTCACACTCCCCTCCCTGATGGAGTGGGTGATACGGGCTGGGGGTGTGCCTGGTCGTCACAGGTTTCCGAGGGACCCTCTGACTCTCGGGGGCATTAGACTCCTTGGCCTGTGTTCTGAGCCCCGCTGCCCTCGGATCATGGACCTTACTGTGCATGACCTCACAGTGCAGTCGGGCCCTGGGGACGGCAGGATTTATCTCAGGGGAAGAGAAGCCCAAGGACACTTTGTTATTTAATATCATGTTATATCTGTACAGACTGATGAGAGACTGAGGGTGTCTGATTTGCTCTGTTTGCCTTACAGATAATTCAAAACTGTTTAACATGCTGTTCCTTGCTATTTATTCTCAACTCTTTGCCTGGATGCACAACATATTCATATTAGGTAAGTTTCCCTGCAGTTTTCATGTTTATTATTTTCTTATTAACTTCTGTATATTGTGGTCCGGAGACTCAATGGCATGAGCTGTAACTTCACACCTCCAGCGATGAGGGTTCAATTCCTGGTATGTGGGACTGAACCCTAATCCATGGCTGTGTCGCTGGTGGTCTTCCCCTGGGGGCTGCATGCTGCTCTCTATCCATGCCGTGTGGAGGCCTTCATCCTCTGCCACCAGCCGCTGCGGTCGTGCGGGAGGACCACCATGTCTGTGCCGAGGGGGAGGGCTGCTCCCAGTACCACGATAGCGACCCCCAGGCAAACCAGCAAGTCCAGACCGATAATGTTGGGGTGGGAGATGTCAACGAGCCAGACCTCCTGCACCACCATGTGTCCAGCCAGCTGTACTCACAGCTTCATTTTCCCCTCATGGCCATTTGCACACCAGTCACTGACATCAGCTGCACGTCTGTTGTCTCCCAGCTGGCTGGTGTGGCTCTGCTGGTGCCTGGTAACACACCCAGATGAATGAGGACCCCGTGTGCACCAGGGCTCAGTAGGGTCTTCTCTACCAGGCAGTTGACGTGCAGGTTGGTAGCCTCGCCAAGCTGGCTCACTCTGGGTGCAGCTGCAGGGGTTGGACCGCTGTGCATTGTGGGTGGTGCCCCCCTTCCAGCGCCACCCGTCCGGTGTGTCCCAGTTGCTGTTTGAGGTGAGGGCACGGCACTGGGACAGGGCAGTCACGGGCGAAGTGTCCGCCCTCTCCACAGCAGTAGCAGGGGGGAGCAGCTGGTGGGCAACATCTCAGCTATGGCTCGGTGTGGGTCACTCATCCTCGCTGTCAGAGCCCCCGGGCGTGCAGGTGCAGCTTCGACATGACATGGCTGGCGACTGGCATGATGTGGCAGGCAGGGACAGGATCGTCTTCCCTCTCTCCACCTCTGCCAAGGCCTCGGCAGGCGTAGCCACCAACAGTTGGATGTGCTGGTGCAGCCACTCTGATATTAATGCCATGACAGAGCCAGTTCTTCCTGTGCAGCACCAGGGAAGTGCAGGTAGCCCATCTGTGTGAGGATGTGGAGGCCCGCAGCAAATGCCCCCAGGGTTTCGCTGTCCCAGCTTTGCCGGTTCACCAGTTCTGCTCTCTCTGCCTCCATCGCTGGCCGCTGGCTGACATGCTGCTCCAGTGCCAAGGTAGTCCTGCTGCTCGTCGGGGGTCAGGCTGAGGAGAGCTTGGAGAGTTTCCCTTCGAGCACCAACGCCAGGTACAGCACCATCTCCTTGTTGTGCCGATAGGTCTCCAGGGGCTCCTTCTCTCCATAGTACAGGAGCTTCATGATGGTCCTTGCTCTGCTTCCCTCACTTACCAGTGTACTTGACTGGCAGACTTCAGCTGGCTTGTCTGGGTGATGCAGTGGGCAGAGCGTGCTGCATCCATCAGGTCCACCCAGGAAGCCACGAGGCTCAGTTCCCAGGGTTTCCCATTGGCTTACTGCTTCTTGTCAGGCAGAGCTGTCAAATCCCACTTCTGACACCAGTGTAATGATGGGTGGGTGAGTCATGTCACTGGTTCAAATAATAAGACCAAGAACAGATTTGGGTTCAACCACAAGGTGGCTTTTATTGCACCTGTACCATTCGCACTTACAACACACACACACACACACACACACCTCTATTTACAACACGTGACATTAAACACTAAACGCAACATTAGTTTACAACACAATAGCTGATGACTACACAAAGCTGTTTACATTATTTGCAAGCTGGCATCTGTCCAACACGTTGCCGGATCCCACCAGAGCTACAATACATTTCAATGAACTATCCTGCATTTAGTGTTCTAGTGGCATTGTTTGAGTTTGCTAAGAATAGGAAAATATAATGGTTATGTTGCTGGAACAAAAGCTATGCCACTATGTTACAGGCAGGGCTGGGATGTAACAGAGTACATGCAATGGTGCTACATACTGAGAATACAAAAATGAAGTATCTGTATTCAGCCCATGTTACATTATGCAAGACAATATTTAGAATACAATTACTTTTAAAAAAAAAAAAAAAAAGTAAGAGAATACTTTTAGAATACAACTGCTGTGATTTAAAAACAATTTTAAAAATCTTTTAAAAGATATGTTTGTTCTTTGGCTTTGTTTTAAATAATCACGTGCACACTTTTCCCTTTGCTCAATAGAGGGCAGTGGTAAGCTGTAGATCGGCGTTCAACCTTGACCGACTGTGAGTCATAGACAGTGGTGTAAAGTACTTGAGTAAATGGACTTCGTTACTGTACTTAAGTATTTTTTTGGCTACTTTGTACTTGTACTGAGTATCAAAAATATAAGCAACTTTTACTCTCTACTCCACTACATTTGTGACTGAATATATGTACTCTTTACTCCACTACATTTGAACGGACGCTTACCGTTACTCGCTACATTGTGATTGCGTGCGACAAGTCAGGATCTTTATCTACCACGGCTAATTTCTTCAAGTATGTCTGGCTGCAGCCTGCAGGAGGGCGGGGTTGGACATCCAACCCCGCCCACATCCAACCCGGCCCATTCGTACCGCGAAAGCCACGCCCTTGTCCAACACGTCTTAAAGCGGAAGCCAAAGCGAACTCGCAGAACGGAATCGTTGTAGTACCTGTTATGTCATTAAGTTAAAAATCTTTAGTATCCCAGTGTAATAACAGTGCTATCTATTATTTATTATTTTGTTTGTTAATGTTTCTGCTAGACACACTATTGACTGTCAATTACTGCACAAAGATTTTACTGTGGGACCCGCATGGTTGTTTGTGGTTGTTTTGCTGCTGGTTAAACGTTTCCATCAGTTAGCTGACTATCTAGCCGACTCACTACCAAAACTATGGTAACTAGGTAAAGACCTTCTTGCTGATAATATAGCTTCCATGTAGTTAACAAGACTTGACACTTAAAGACTTTGTGCGTTATCAGATATTACTGTCTGGTCAAACGACTGTTCAGCTTGCTTCCTATGGGTTACTAGTTATTAGCTAGTTAGCAAAGCCACTGTGGTAGCATCCATTAAGGCTGTGCGATATAGCAAAAATATTTTTATCATGATCATATCAAACGATATTGATAATTATCATGGTGTAATTCAAGTCATTATTTTATTACTAGGAGTGCTCCATTTTTGCTTGAAATACCCTTAAGAATTGCCCTTAAGACACCATTAAAGTCAGCTCTGAATTTGTTTTTTTATTAGTTTTTTTATTGTTTTACCTTTTTTTTTGAACATTTGAGTTTGACTGAGACTGACTTTTTGTTCTATTTTCTTCTTCTGCCATTTTGAAACATTGAGGTGTTCAATTTAATGTCTATATTAGGAAATAAAGCCTCATAAATAAATAGTTCCTTGTTTTCCACATTTCTTGGTGTTCTTTGAGCCTACATTCAGTACGAGTAAAATACTTAAGTTCTTTTAAAATTGGATACTTTACGACTTTTACTCAAGTCTTATTGGAATTGGTGACTTGTAACTTGTAATGGAGTAATTTATACAGTAAGGTATCTGTACTCTTACTCAAGTATGGTTTTCAGGTACTCTTTACACCTCTGGTCATAGAAATATAAGCATCATTTTTCCAAATTTCAAACAAAAAGTGAAAAATCATTTACTGCTGAGTGCCAATTGTGCCTGTCAATAATAAAGAGTCTGTAACTGTCACGCTCGCGGGTAGGGCGAGTAGGAAGCAGGCGAGCGTAGCCAGGTAGTCAGGTTAACAGGGTTTAATAGCAGGCAGACGTACAGGCACGAACATCAACGGACACTACACAATGACTGATCTGGGGATAACTGACTCTGACAAGGACTAAATACACTAGACAAGCCACGGACAACAAGCCACAGGTTAGAACAATCAGGGCAAAACAGGAGGTAATGAGGTGGGCGTGGCACACATCGGGAGCGGACGGAGCGGGGCGTGACATAACCCCCCCCCAAAGGCGCGCACACCGGGCGCGCCCGAGAGGAGGCGACGGACGGGACGAGGGAACAAGACCTGAAAAACAAGAACAAAACCATCAACGAGACCAGGGAAACAGGACCGAGACACAAAACAGAAACAGGGACGAGAAGAAGGACAGGACGCGACAGAGGACAGGGAACGCAGACAGGCAGAGAGAAAAAGGAGACACAAAGGGGACACCCACAGGCGACACGAAGGGGCCAGGAGTGCACAGAGGAGGAACAGAGGGACCAGGAACAAAGACAGGCGGAACGAAAGGAGGAGGAGCAGACAGAGGAGACCAGACCGGAACGGAAGGAGGACAAAGGGGAGCCCGAGGGAGCCCAGGCGGGCGACGGGCAGCGGCCGGAGGGGCCGCAGGCGAGAGGGAGAAGGGAACAGAAGGGGACCACCCAGGGGCCAAGGGAACGGGACGAGGGAGTGATGGAGGGGACACGGAGGGAGCAGGAGGGAACACCAGTGAAGGCAGGCAGGAGGGGGAAGCCGCGGCAGGCGGAGGCGCAGCCGGAGCCGGCGAAGGCGCCGTCCGACGCCAAGCCGGAGCAGGGGGGCCCGGAGGCGGCCGACATGGAGCCGGAGGCGGGACCGAGGACCGGCACCGAGGATCCAGGGGGGGACCCGGCGGCGACCGCCGACCCTGAGGCGCAGGACCCGCAGGCAGCCACCGAGCCACAGCCAGGGGCCGAACGGGCGAGCCAGGGGGCAGGGCGGGCGGGACCCGGGCCCGACGCCTGTGTCCCCGTCCCTTACGGGACACTGACAGGCCG
Source organism: Paramormyrops kingsleyae (assembly GCF_048594095.1). NCBI lineage: Eukaryota > Metazoa > Chordata > Actinopteri > Osteoglossiformes > Mormyridae > Paramormyrops > Paramormyrops kingsleyae. The sequence goes on along the minus strand of NC_132808.1, from coordinate 12,147,203 downwards.
GGTCCTAGGGGGCCCCGGCCTTGCTGGGGTAAGGGCAAGGGAGTCAGGACCTCTAATGAGGCAACAGGCGTGGCAGTCATAGCCGCGGGCGTGGCCGCAGGCGGGGCAGCCAGAGCCGCGGGCGTGGCCGCAGGCGGGGCAGCCAGAGCCGCGGGCGTGGCCGCAGGCGGGGCAGCCAGAGCGGCGGCCTCAGGCGGGGCCGCGGGCAGGACCGGAACGGCGGCCTCAGGCGGGGCCGCGGACAGGACAGGAACGGCGGCCTCAGGCAGGGCCGCGGGCAGGACGGGAGAGGTGTCCACAGGCAGGGCCGCGGGCATGAGTCCAGCAGGGGGCGTAACCGTGGCCACCTCAGGCCGTTCAAGCGCCGGCAGGACGGGCAAGACAGGCAGTTCAAGCGCCGGCAGGACAGGCAAAACAGGTAGTTCAGGTGCCGGCAGGACAGGCAACACAGGTAGTTCAGGTGCCGGCAGGACAGGCAACACAGGTAGTTCAGGTGCCGGCAGGACAGGCAACACAGGTAGTTCAGGTGCCGGCAGGACAGGCAAAACGGGCGGTTCAGGTGCCGGCAGGACGGGCAAGACAGGTAGTTCAGGTGCCGGCAGAACGGGCAAGACGAGCGCCGCCGTCTCGTGGTCAGCAGGGGGCGCCTTGGCAGGCACCGCCACCACGCGGCCAGCGGGGAGCGCCTCGGCAGGCGCAGCCTCCACGCGGCCAGCAGGGGGCGCCTCGGCAGGCGCAGCCTCCACGCAGCCAGCAGGGGGCGCCTCGGCGGGCGCTGCCACCCCGCGGCCAGCCACCGGGACTGCAGGCAAGCCAGGCGGGTCAGATGGGACAGACGGGTCAGGCAGGACAGGCGGTGCCGCTGACAAAGCGGCGGAAGCTACAGCAGGCGGTGCCGTAGGCAGAGCGGCGGCAGCTGCAGCAGGGAAGACAGGCAGGACGGGCAGGTCGAGCGGTGCTGCTGGCATCGCGGCGGCTGCAGCAGGCGGTGCTGCAGGCAGATCGGCGGCGGCAGCAGGCAGCGCAGCCGCGGGCAGATCGGCGGCGGCAGCAGGCAGCGCAGCCGCGGGCAGATCGGCGACAGCAACCGCAGCAGCAGGCGGTGCCGCGGGCAGAGCGGCGGCATCAGCAGCAAGCGGTGCCGCGGGCAGAGCGGCGGCATCAGCAGCAAGCGGTGCCGCGGGCAGAGCGGCGGAAGCTACAGCAGGCGGTGCCGCAGGCATCGCGGCGGCTGCAGCAGGATCCGGAACATGCAGGTCCGGAGGCGGCAGGAGGGGTGCCGAGCGCGTAGGCGCCTTCCCTTTAAGGGCTCTCGGGACCCGGGGAATAGCGTCTCTTACGGCGCGGATACCTCCGACGCCCAGACGCTCCAGCCGGTAGTAATAAGCCTCCAAGGGTGGTGGCTTTTCCGGGTGGAAGCTGGTCAGGCGGATAGCGGCGGTGTCATCCCAGGCGGGGAGGAGAGAGCAGGCTCCCAGGTAGAGCGAGGGAGTCGCCTCCTGCTTGTCCTCTCCTCGCTCGGTGAGCCGGCGCTGTAGCCGACGGAGGCATTTCCGGGCTTTCGTCAGCGGGTAATGCTGTCCGGGCGGGCGCTCCTCTTGGAGCAGGTCCCGGCCCCGGCTAGCCAGCTCCAAGGCTACCGGGTCCTCCAGGACCTCTGGCTGGGATTGCCAATACACGAAGGTTTGCAGCAGTCCGAGCCGGTGGTGCTCGGACTGCTGCTTCGTGCTTTCGCGGAGATCAGTCATTCTGTCACGCTCGCGGGTAGGGCGAGTAGGAAGCAGGCGAGCGTAGCCAGGTAGTCAGGTTAACAGGGTTTAATAGCAGGCAGACGTACAGGCACGAACATCAACGGACACTACACAATGACTGATCTGGGGATAACTGACTCTGACAAGGACTAAATACACTAGACAAGCCACGGACAACAAGCCACAGGTTAGAACAATCAGGGCAAAACAGGAGGTAATGAGGTGGGCGTGGCACACATCGGGAGCGGACGGAGCGGGGCGTGACAGTAACAATCGAAGGTTTCAACTTCTAATTCAAAGAAACATCTTGAGGCAAGTGATGCTTTCAAGTTGAAACTTGAAAGTTAAAGTGTGGTTTAGCTACAGACCTAGCTGGCATCTAAGCTCCCCTGCTTCTCTTTGTGGTCATCAGTTTTTTTCATTTGATTTTGATTATTTTAGGTTTGAATAATTGTTTAAGCACAGACTTCATCACCTCTCATATGTCTTCCATATGTTTCTCATCCGTTCATGTTGATATTTTATTCATATTGATGCTGATATGCAAAATGTAATTGACAAATTCGCTACCCAGAAGTACTGCAAAAAGAGAATAAACAAATAATGATAAATGTATTTGAAAAGAATTCTGAATATATTACTTTTTATGTACTGTAGTGAAATACATTACTGCATACATTTACGGCAATGTATTCAGTATTCAGCCATCACCACTTCCTCAAAGTATTTTGCCCAACCCTGGCTACAGGAAGGAAACCACGACCAACATTATTTACACAAGTATGCTTCTTTGTTTTATTCGGTATCAACTTTCACAAAAAACGAACAGAAATATTTCTTAAAGTGCAAATTCTGCAATCTGTTGCCAAATTAAATATAATAAAGTAATCAGTCAAAGATATCACTGTATACCCCAACTAACCACTTCTAGTCAAAAGTGCATATAAGTCTCTGGTACAACATACACTCACCTAAAGGATTATTAGGAACACATGTTCAATTTCTCATTAATGCAATTATCTAATCAACCAATCACATGGCAGTTGCTTCAATGCATTTAGGGGTGTGGTCCTGGTCAAGACAATCTCCTGAAATCCAAACTGAATGTCAGAATGGGAAAGAAAGGTGATTTAAGCAATTTTGAGCGTGGCATGGTTGTTGGTGCCAGACGGGCCGATCTGAGTATTTCACAATCTGCTCAGTTACTGGGATTTTCACGCAAAACCATTTCTAGGGTTTACAAAGAATGGTGTGCAAAGGGAAAAACATCCAGTATGCGGCAGTCCTGTGGGCGAAAATGCCTTGTTGATGCTAGAGGTCAGAGGAGAATGGGCCGACTGATTCAAGCTGATAGAAGAGCAACTTTGACTGAAATAACCACTCGTTACAACCGAGGTATGCAGCAAAGCATTTGTGAAGCCACAACATACACAACCTTGAGGCGGATGGGCTACAACAGCAGAAGACCCCACCGGGTACCACTCATCTCCACTACAAATAGGAAAAAGAGGCTACAATTTGCACGAGGTCACCAAAATTGGACAGTTGAAGACTGGAAAAATGTTGCCTGGTCTGATGAGTCTCGATTTCTGTTGAGACATTCAAATGGTAGAGTCAGAATTTGGCGTAAACAGAATGAGAACATGGATCCATCATGCCTTGTTACCACTGTGCAGGCTGGTGGTGGTGGTGTAATGGTGTGGGGGATGTTTTCTTGGCACACTTTAGGCCCCTTAGTGCCAATTGGGCATCGTTTAAATGCCACGGCCTACCTGAGCATTGTTTCTAACCATGTCCATCCCTTATGACCACCATGTACCCATCCTCTGATGGCTACTTCCAGCAGGATAATGCACCATGTCACAAAGCTCGAATCATTTCAAATTGGTTTCTTGAACATGACAATGAGTTCACTGTACTAAAATGGCCCCCACAGTCACCAGATCTCAACCCAATAGTGCATCTTTGGGATGTGGTGGAACGGGAGCTTCGTGCCCAGGATGTGCATCCCACAAATCTCCATCAACTGCAAGATGCTATCCTATCAATATGGGCCAACATTTCTAAAGAATGCTTTCAGCACCTTGTTGAATCAATGCCACGTAGAATTAAGGCAGTTCTGAAGGTGAAAGGGGGTGAAACACCGTATTAGGATGGTGTTCCTAATAATCCTTTAGGTGAGTGTATACAATGGAGCACAGATAAAAATTTTAAGTAGGAATTAACCAAATAGAAAGAATACAAGTTTGAAGATATCTAGTGTGGAAGGAAAATTCAGTATAAGGTGGGAAAGGGGTGCAAAATGAGATAGCAGTTAGTATTTTAGGCCTTAGGCATGAAGAGGTTAGTGTGTTATCTGGGTGTGTGTTAGTGCAGCAAGAAACCGCATTTGGCCAGTTAGCTGTGAAACTGAAATATGCTGAAATAACACGAAACATCTGCCAGAGGAAGTGATGGGGGTGTGTCTAAATTGTTGAGCTCAAAATAGTTATAGGGACTTCAGAGAGGGTGCAAGAATGTTATATATCAAGAATAAAGTTGCAATATATTAAGCTGTTTTAATGCAGCAAGATTTGCATGCATAAAGGCAATAGCAATATGTATACATGAAAGATAAGCTTGAAACCGGTAGCCATGTATGGTACATGTAGCAGATTAGCAATATCAGGCGAGGGGTGAGTGTCCTAGCAAAGAGAGAATGTAGCAACGGGACAATCAAACAAGGGTGGGGGCATGTTGCAGGACAGGTTGATATTGTCACCAGTCAGAATTAAGAGGTCCTTCTAGGGAAGCTGGAACAAAGTATATAAGCTAATTGTAAATAAGTTTACGGCGTAAACACACCGTAAACCACCGTAGACAACAGATGTCGACAAAATCAGGTTTTTATTACATTGTGGGGAACATTTGGTTTATTCGTCACGTACACAGTTGTACACATACAACATGTAGTGAAATGTAACCCTGGTCACTCCGAGCAGCTGTGCATGATAAGAGAATAATAAAATACATAAAACTGATAAATAAATAATACAAGTCTAATCCACACACACACCCGCCATGTACAACGATGATATCACGCTGACGACTATAGGGAATTACCGTATTGGCCTGAATATAAGACGACTCCACTTTTTCAGACGTATTTTGAGGGGAAAAAATCCGCCTTATATTTAGGTCATTGCGGTATTTACAAAGCTGGCACCAGTCCAACCTGCCGCGCTGCTCGATGGTATCGCCATTACTACAGTATGTTAGAATGTTAAGTTACACTTCCGTGCTGCTTGTTAGTGTTCTATGAATGCATTGTAAAGTGATTATGACAGTTAATGTAGTGTTACCAGATATGATGTTATATGATCCAAATCATTTTCAGTATTTTTTGGCTACGAGGCTGAAGATTACGGAAGAGGATTAGGGCCACCATGAAAATATTATTTGAATTCTGACTTTTTTTCTCAGAATTCTGACTAATGTTAGAATTCTGACTTTTTTTCTAAACTCAGAATTCTGAGATTAAAGTCAGAATTCAAATAATATTTCCATGGTAGCCCTAATCCTCTTCCATAGAAGTTGGTTCCTTATTCGGATTTTCCGGTCCACCTTAAATGCTTCGCAGCCCAATGCAATGACGGGATTGTGCCTGTAGGGGGACCGTTTTACAGTTTTTTCTGATTGCTTAAGCATATTTTTTGTAACTATTGGCTATTTTTGCAAAACTCTACACACAAATAAGAAAACCTTTCACCCAATTATCAAAACATTGTAGTTCTCTTGCAAAAGCGAACACAGCTAGATGAACTCTTCACACCTTCGTAAAAATGGTGTTTTCGTATCAAACAGTACACACAAGCCATCATCTACTAAGCACACAATGCGCCAACTGCACACTGATGGTATGAATACAAAACACATCTGGCTTTTGCTTTCTCTGTGTACAGATGTCAATTTGAGGTCATACTTTTGTCATAGTGTCATGTAAACATACAAGGATCCAAACTTCAAGTATTGGTGTTTATTCACACTCATCAAAACCAAGACAAAGTCAGAACACAAAATAGTAATTTCACAAAAAAAAAGGAAAAAAAAAGACAATCAGCCTACATCATGTCGTCTTTCTGGGTCCGGCCACAAAATTTCGTCCACATCGCATGCGATATCCTCCAGTCCAAGGCACCGGGGGAAATATCTCCTTGAATGCCGTATCCAGGCCTGACATGATGCCTGGTCAATATCTCCACATGCCTCCTCCATTGCCTGTAAAAGGGCTACCTGTTGATGAGGATGACGGTCGTACACTTTCCAGCGCCAGGCAGAGAAGAACTCCTCTCCCTCGGCCTCCTCGGCCTCCTCTGATTCTCACTCTTCTTGCTCCTTCCATTGTACTCCACATAGACAGCTTACTGTACCTGTGGCTTATTTATAGTGTTTAGGCTGATTGCAAAGTGAACTAATTCTCTAAAACAGTTTTCACATGTGAAAGTGTGCCAGACAGTTGGCAAAATAGTGTTAATGATAGCCATACATGTGTATAATTTTGCTAGGAGTGTGTTGGAAATTTGGTAATTGAGTGTAAGCAGTGAGTTGTGCCTACAGTTTTGCAAAGTGTGTGTTACAAAATTGCAAACTGAGTGCAAAGCAGTGTTTGTGCTTTTAGTTTTGCAAACTCAGTGAGTGGTTTTGCTATAAGTATTAATAGTTTTAGAAATTGTGCTATAAGAATCACAGTTAGGGTTTAAGCAATCAGAAAAAACTGTAATACCTTAAACCTCTCTGTGCTAGGCAAATATCAACTTCTCAGTACACGTCAGGTACTCCACTATATAGAAAAGGTAACATTGTCCTGGCCCAGACTGATTTATCCCAGGACAAAATTCATTATGCAACCATCATGTCTCGATAATGTGGAGGTAGAATACACAATTAAAATGCTGTTAAGCTGCAACTTACAGATTGAGGTCAAATAAATGACAGTTGTATATCATACTATAATAATTGCTTCATATAAACAGATAGACCTGATGCTAGTTAGCTCTGCTGTTCAGTATTCACGTCATATCCCAGGGAAATTACAACAGTCAGAACAAAGTTTCAGTCCAAGAAGATCATAATTACAGAATAAATGCTAATTGTTAAATGTAAAAAAACGGGTATGCATATGTTAAATAAGACCTCTGAAAAATTAGGGGTTTCACAAGGGAAAGACATGACAGCTCTGACACCCATACTATGCTCAACAGCTGGCCATCATGTGACCCTTATTTCTGTATAAGGGCATCTTCGCCATTTTTCAGGCTCTACCTGTCTCTGATGGAAAATCGGATTGGCTTCATAATCCCCTGCCCCTCCGTTATCCGATCCAGCATTCTTTGCTAGTGTTGCGCTGTAAACTGGCGCCCTGCCATGGTTCACCTCCCATGACATAATCTCTCTTCTTAAAGCCAAAGTTGCTCCTCCTGCATAGTAAAAGCGACCGCTCACTGTAACTTCATTTTTTTTTTGCACATTATATGTTTAATATAGTATTTTGCAATCAATCCAAATCCAATTGCAAATATGCCTATGTGGGCACACTATGGGATTACTGTGGGCAGAGTGGGCGGGGGCAAACCCACACTAATCCCATGTGGGCCCACTCATCGGGCCCCCACTGCATTACCCACTGAGCCCTGCCTTGGGTTTTCTGTGGGCGGCCCAGCTGGGGGCTTCCCCACACAAAGCCACTTGGGACCCACAGAATTGTTTCCTGCTGCACTGACAGCACACATATGTCTGCCCGACGTACAAAAGTTACATCCAAATGATGTAATATTTACATTGTTTGCATATTGGCAAGACATCTATGCAAGGTCATATTGTTATATAGGGGCAATTGGAAATGTGTGCTGACCCTGCCCTCTCCTCTCCCTTGGGATCACACAGGCTGGTGCAGGCCCTGTTCTCCCCGGCTGGCACACACTGGGCCATGCAGGCTGTGGAGTTAGGCCCAGCTCTTATCCAGCACAGGCAGGTGGGCCCCCTTCCCACTTGCGCCGGGTGGTGCACACAGAGACAGCCAGGCCCCACTCTCCCCTGTCCAGACTGGAGGACAGACACAGGCAGGCAGGCCCTGTTCTCCCATGCCTAGGCCCTGCTCTGCTCATTCCCTCCAGCGACAGGCCCTTCTCACCTCCAAGGGCTCTGCTCCCTCAAGCCTGGACACTGCACACCATGGGGGCCCGGGGAGCCCAAAATTAAGCACTCAGTGGATTATCCCCACAATACATTTCAGACCTTTTAGTTCCTTATTCAACCCCAGGGCCACTTAGGTCATCCTCACAACAGCTCCTCTCAGTTCCTCAATCTTCCCTCAAAACCAAAGGTGACCAGGCTTTCTCTGTAGCTGCCCCCAGACTTTGGAATAGTCTCCCGTCCTACATAAAGTCCTGCTCTTCTATTGATAAATTTAAATCTAAATTAAAGACCCACCTATTTTTTCTTGATTTCAACTCAGTTTGAGGTTCTCCCAGTGTTCTGTCAGGTCCACTATTTACTTTTTGCTTATTGTATTACATTTCCTTTAATTTTAATTATTTTCCTATTTCTTGTATGGACGTTATGTTATTTTATTTCTATATATTATATTTTACTGTTATATATTTTACTATGTATGTAATATTTGTTAATGAATTCTTTCTAGACTGGGAAGCACTTTGGGTCAGCTCCTGTTGTTTTTAAATGTACTATACAAATAACTGACTTTGATTAGTTAAAATGCCATAAACATTTATTTTTTTATGTATACTAGGCATGTAACGATGAATCGCGTATCGGTAAAAAATCGATGTAAATGTATGATGATTTAAACCGGCTGATGTGGAAAATGAATCGCTAATTTAGGAGTACTTCACGGTACTTTACTTAACAGAAAAACTGGTGTAATATTACCTTTCATTTCACGACGTCAGTTCGATGTCAGATGTCACTACATATTCACGTCGACGTCGTACGTTTCTTTTTAAGTTTTTGGTTTTGACCGAACGCGAGATGGCGAGCGAATTTGTAACTGAGGACGCACCACCTGATCTTAAATCGGCGGTGTGGCAGCATTTTAGGTTTGCGGTAATCACAAACGAAAACGGGGAGAAAAGCACAGACAAGACAAAAACTGTGTGCAAATATTGTAAAAGACTGATAACATACACAAATAGCACAACGAACATGCTTCAGCATGTCCACCGGCACCACAGTGAGCTCAATTAATTTACCACCGCCAGAGCGAAGATTATCATATGAGCAGGGGTGAAAGTAAGCCGGTACGCTCCGGTACGACGTACAGTTATAAGATTTACAGCCGGTACGTAGTACTGGTAAGAGTAGAGGGTCTATGCGGTCTAAAAAAACACATTTACAATGAGTAACGTCCGCTGTTTAAGTTGAAAACACATCTACCCACAAAATGTACTTTGAGACATGCATTCAATGAAGAGAATAGCGTTTAGACTACTCGAAATAGCTATTAGTCTGTGGTGCACTTGCATGCGTCTGCTGCAGACAGGTCTTTTATTTGCGCTCTGTCGGATTTTGGCAGGGCGTTTGGTGTGAAGAATCCCCTCGATAAAAATGTGTTCCTCTTTTGTGGTAATTTGTGTTTATTCCGACATCACAGAGCGCTGCACAGGTGTTTTCTGTCAGACAAACTATTGTCATAACTTAAATGTTTCCTATGCGCGCATATTAGGCTACTTTGAAGGGGTGCGCTGCAGGGACGCTCGAATTCATTATACGAGGATTTCACACTACAAATTTTATTACAGTAGGGCCTGGGCTTAAAAAGAAGGCTAAAAGGTACCAATTGTTTTTTTAAAAGGTTGACAAAGCCAGCACTATGATCAATAGCTTTTAATAATTTCTGCAAATGTCTACTTTGCTCTTTCTGTCGGTGCGTTTTTGGAACTCCCCAGTCGTCACCTCTCTAAAGTCTCGAGCTTGCGCTGCATCTTCCGCAGTTATTCAGCCAATAAAGTCTTTGTCTTTTATAAAAAATGTGTAAATTATATAATTGTTTAATTGGCATCTTTATTTCAAACGACCTGACCGACCGCGACCCGAATATTATTAAAAAAATATACGCTCACCTAAAGGATTATTAGGAACACCTGTTCAATTTCTCATTAATGCAATTATCTAATCCACCAATCACATGGGTGTGGCCCTGGTCAAGACAATCTCCTGAACTCCAAACTGAATGTCAGAATGGGAAAGAAAGATGATTTAAGCAATTTTGAGCGTGGCATGGTTGTTGGTGCCAGATGGGCCGGTCTGAGTATTTCACAATCTGCTCAGTTTCTGGGATTTTCACGCACAACCATTTCTAGGGTTTACAAAGAATGGTGTGCAAAGGGAAAAACATCCAGTATGCGGCAGTCCTGTGGCCGAATATGCCTTGTTGATGCTAGAGGTCAGAGGAGAATGGGCCGAATGATTCAAGCTGATAGAAGAGCAACTTTGAATGAAATAACCACTTGTTACAACCGAGGTATGCAGCAAAGCATTTGTGAAGCCACAACACGCACAACCTTGAGGCGGATGGGCTACAACAGCAGAAGACCCCACCGGGTACCACTCATCTCCACTAAAAATAGGAAAAAGAGGCTACAATTTGCACGAGCTCACCAAAACAGTTGAAGACTGGAAAAATGTTGCCTGGTCTGATGAGTCTCGATTTCTGTTGAGACATTCAAATGGTAGAGTCAGAATTTGGTGTAAACAGAATGAGTACATGGATCCATCATGCCTTGTTACCACTGTGCAGGCTGGTGGTGGTGGTGTAATGGTGTGGGGGATGTTTTCTTGGCACACTTTAGGACCCTTAGTGCCAATTGGGCATCGTTTAAATGCCACGGCCTACCTGAGCATTGTTTCTGACCATGTCCATCCCTTTATGACCACCATGTACCCATCCTCTGATGGCTACTTCCAGCAGGATAATGCACCATGTCACAAAGCTCGAATCATTTCAAATTGGTTTCTTGAACATGACAATGAGTTTACTGTACTACAATGGCCCCCACAGTCACCAGATCTCAACCCAATAGAGCATCTTTGGGATGTGGTGGAACGGGAGCTTCGTGCCCTGGATGTGCATCCCACAAATCTCCATCAACTGCAAGATGCTATCCTATCAATATGGGCCAACATTTCTAAAGAATGCTTTCAGCACCTTGTTGAATCAATGCCACATAGAATTAAGGCAGTTCTGAAGGCGAAAGGGGGTGAAACACCGTATTAGTATGGTGTTCCTAATAATCCTTTAAGTGAGTGTATATAAAACATTACACAGTGCATGGCATTAACTGCCATAGAGTTATGCACATAAATGATTAAAAACAGTGACAGACAGCATTCAATGCACTCGTTTTAACTGCATAGCAGTGTGATTTACAGAGATAGAAAAATCCTGTTTTTTTTTGGTAATAAATATTGCATTGTATTAAATAATGTCCCAGATCGTGAAAAACATTTATTAGCCTTAGAGTAGGGTTTTTTTTGTCACTTTGATTAGAAAAAGTTACTTTTTTAATTAATAGAAACAAAAAAAGAATGATATAAAAAAGATGTTTTGTTTAATTACATTAAAACAATGTTTGTCTATATTAATGAATTAGAATAAATAGCCTAGTAGATATAAAGTTTTAAGGGGTTGAATGTCTTATTTATGAGGAATCAGGAAGACTCATTTGAGTACTGATTCTGAACAAGCCAAATATGTGTTAAACATCTATGGGGGCTGAGCCCCCCTTAAATTAAAATCCTAGAAATGGCCCTGCTGCAAACCCTGAGTTAATTTCGCACACGGCCAAGTTTTAAAGCAGCGTGAAAATCACGCGGATGCTTTGCAGTCTTAGGCAAGAGTGTATTTAAACTGCACTCTGACACACATGCACATGGTAAGTCGAAAATGTATGATACTCAGACAGACAGACAGACAGACAGACACACACACACACACACACACACACACACGCATATATATATATATATATATATAACTAAAAATGCGACAAAACAAACCTTGTTTCTTCTTCGAAAAGCAGAGAACATGCAGCCATTCACTCGAAAGCAGCAGATATGGCCGTCTGTTAAGTAGCGAATGAGCATGCGCAGTTTACTCGGGTAGGACATTTTCATGTATAGGAAGTAATTTCAGAAAACCGGACGTAACGTAAAATTGAAAGTGAAACCAGTGTTCAGAAGGACGGCATTTTGTGTAGAGACTGAGCTGCGTTAACGAGACGTAGGGTCGAAATTTGTCTGTTGTATAAAAACGGTTCTTAAGGTAAGAAAAAAGTAATCAGCACCTAAAGGATGAAGATGGAAAGTCTCATTAGTATATTACTCTTGCTCAAGTTCGTCATTAATTCCGATGGTATGTATCGTTTAAAAACAAGAAGTACGTTCGTTTAATAATGTTTAATAACCAAAATTAAGACAATCTTAAGGAATATTTGGGGGTTCGTGTTCATATCCAGTGTAGTAATTTTAATTTAATCCAGTGTTAGCTGTTGCGTGGTTTTTAAGTTGTAGTAAAGCAAAACTGTTGTGTTCACTGTATTCAAATGAAAGCATACATATATAATTATATACACTACTTTCTGATATGAGTGTTTTTTCCATTTTTTTAAATCCTGATTCTGCGGAGACCGTTCAGTTTTTTCATCCAGTTTAACAGCAGCTGAACCACAACAAGATTTTCATCTGATCAGTGAACATAATCTTATGTTGGAACCGAAGTGCGACTCGCCCTTTACCGTTCTCCTTTACAGTATATTAAGGTTATTGGGCGTCTCCCCTGTGAGTCGCTAATTTTTGTTTTAAGATGTGCGAGCTCACGATCAGACCTGAAAGCATAAGCATGATCAGAAAGACGATATTTTGAGTATATGTATTACTGCCTTAATCAAAGTGTATATATGTTTTAAATGTGGAAATTTGCCCGTCGTGCGGAAATTGTTCCTTACGTAGACGAGACGGAAATAGCTACTTAATCGGATGTTTCGGTCCACCTTAAATGTTGCGCAGCCAAATGCAATGAGGCGATTGCGCCTGTAGGGGGACTCATTTAGCGAGGGTTACTTTCATTTCGATTCGCATTAACTTAATTCGCTTCAGCTGACTTTTTTTTGTTACTACTTTGAGGAAAGTACATATCTAGACAGTTTAAATGTTATATTATGCATTCTTATTTATATTCTTTTAAATGTCTTTATAGCAGTTTGTAAAGCCTGTGGTTAAAACAGTGTTAATTAAAGACCTTTAAATCCACCAAGGAACACTGCACACATACACATTGGTTGTCATTATGTGATGGCTTCAAGACAGGAGTCCAAAGGGTTAAACGCTTTGGGCCAGTGGTATCAGTAAACTGGCAGCACAGCATGGTGAGCAATTGTTCACATTCATTTGATTAAGAAGCTGCAATTCCAGTTGTAATTTGGAGATCTTATTCATCTTGGGTCAGGCAATCATGAAATACAAAGTACAAAGCAGGTACACCATTGTAAAGAAACTAGCTTTAAAATTCCATTGGAAATGTAGCTTCTTATTCAAATCATTGTGCACAATTGCTCAACATGCCATGTTTCCAGCTGTATGTGGGCCAGGCTTATTTCAGTGTTTCATCCCTGAATCACCACCTTATCGTGGTGGAGGGGTTTGTGTACCTCTGTGATCCTAGGAGCTATGTCATCGTTGCTCCTGGTAGGGTCTCTCAAGGGAAATTGGTCCTTGGTGAGCGGCTGGACGAAGTGGGATTCACTTAGTCCTCCATGATGATTACCACAAGGGAAGATGTTACTCCGTATGGATTGGGGAGACCGGGGCCCCACCATTGGGCCAGGCTTGGGGGGGGGATGATCGGTGAGCACCTGGTGGCTGGGCCTCTACCCCTCGGGCCCGGCTGGGCATAGCCTGAAAGGGTTACATGAGTCCACTAGGGGTGCAACGATTATTCGACATTTTTGACAAAAATCGACAATAAAAATAGTCGCCGATGAATTTGATTGTCGATAATTGTCGCCAGACGTATTTTTAAACAGAGTGAGACGTTTTCCTTCCTTTATACTTGTGCAATACTACCGCTTTCCAATAGACTGCACCAATACACCACACAGGTGAGATTCGCTCTTGCGCAATAGCATTCAGCAACAGGTAGAAGAATGGTGGCCACAAATCAGGCATCGTCGCATATTAAACGCTCTAAAGTCTCAAAGGCTTTTATGTCCGAAAACAAAGACGAGATCTAGAAAAGGGTGAATAGCACGGACTTCTTGTTGTCTGGTGTATCTAATAATAATAATAATAATAAATAATTATAACAACAACAACAACAACAATAATAATAGGGCATAATAATAGGCTAGTAGTAGTATATTTTACATTTTCAAAAAAGATCAGAATAGAACGTATTTTTGTTTGGAAGTCGGTGGTGTGTCATGAAGTGTCTCATTCGCTAAAAATTTAGCTAATAAAGGTCAGAAAACAGTGTAGAAAACCCATTGCTTAAATAAAGAAGCCAAAACTCTGAAGCTCAAGATTCAGGACAGTGGCTCCGATGTCGCAAGTGCTGCGAGAGCTTATGCTCCCTTAAAAATAAATAACAGCAGTTTAAGTCCGTTTTCTTGCTGTTAACAGAGGAATGGCAATGGGAAGCTGCTCTAAATTTCCCGTATTTTGGGTCAGGATCTTGGGATTTTTCAGCCTGCTTTAAAATTAGTTTTTATTTGTAAACATAGCTGATATGACAAGAAATTACCGTGCATTTTAACCCCTATACCGCAAATGAAGTACGAATTAGCATATACAGGTTAAAATGCATGATAATTTCTTGTCATATCAGCACAAATGCACATAAAATACGTATTTGCACTGTCACAGCAAAAGATTGCCGCACGTATCGCTTATAAAAGGCGAATGCGTACTTGCGTACCAGTTATATGCAGCCCTGATTATAACAAATATTGTATCAGAAATTCGGATCGGTGCCGATCCAGACCTATTTGACGGATCGGGTATCAGCCATGTGTGACCAGTCCACATCCTATACTTACTTATTTAGTTTTTGGCAATCTCTAAAAAGAAACCTCCCATTTCGTGTTAAATCTATTTGCACAATCAATCGCACTACAGCTCTTTCCCATTTTACATGTGTTGTTTTGCGGCATTGATGTCGAACAATAACCTCATGCTAAATGTAAAAGCTGGTAGCTAAATAGGAGCCATTTTATAATTATGCAATTTATAATCCGATTAGTCGACTAATCGTTTTAATAGTCGATGACTAGTCGACTATCAAAATAGTTGTTAGTTGCAGCCCTAGAGTCCACCCTCCTGTGGGCCCACCACCTGCAAAAGGGGCTGTGGGGGTAGGCTGCAATGTAGATTGGGTGGCAGTCGAAGGCCGGGGCCTTGGCAGATCAGTCGTTGACGACCAAACCTGGCTGTAGGTAAATGGAATGTAACCTCTCTGGTGGGAAAGGAGCCTGAGCTGGTGCTGGATCTAGAGAGATACCGACTAGATATAGTCAGGCTCACCTTGACGTATGGCTTGGGCTCTGGAACCAAGCTCCAGGGGAGGTCCTGGACTCTATTCCATACTGGAGTTTCCCATGGTGAGAGGCACGAGGCAGGTGTGGGAATACTCATAGCCCCTGGTTCGGTCCCCGTACATTGGAGTTTACCCCGGTAAACGAGAGGGTTCAAAGACATTCTAAAATCTTACAAGTTCCTAAGTGGCAAAACTTAAAAAGTGGTAAATGAAATGTTAAAATAGAAACAGCCAAAACTGTCTGAGTTTCGTCCCTAAACCGGTGGGGAAAACACACAGAGGTCAGGTTGCCAGGTTGTGTGAATCTTCCTGTTCTTGTTCCAGAGCGGCTGGTGGTGACGGGTGCAGATGAGCCTGTCTATGCACATGCTGGAGAGGATGTGACTCTCAGCTGCTCTGTGGACACCCATGTTAATGTGACAGAGCTTCAGGTGGAATGGAGAAAGACAGACGATGACATCATAGTGCTTCAGTACATTGACGGAATGAACAGACCAGGGTTTCAGCATGAGAGATACTCTGGAAGAGCTGAATTCTTCACTGAGGAAATTCCCAATGGAAACTTCTCAATGAAACTGAAGAAAGTCAGGACTGAAGACAAAGGAGACTTCAGGTGTGAAGTCCACTCAGATACTTCTAACAGTACAACAGCCAGGATAGCAGCAGTGGGTGAGTCACCAGGTCACCTAAACAAGGTTATGTTTTTACTTACAGGTGAAGATCTACCTGTATGTCCTACATGTAAAACTCCTGTTAAACACCTTTATTGTATTGTCCTTATTTTAACTCCCTCAGACTTGGTTACCACTTTACTGACTCTTTAAAAGAGGTTTTTAGTAAAGTCAAGCCAGAGCCTTTTATAAAAAAGCATATTATTTTGATTATTTTAAATGTTTGTAACATTTTGTAATTATTTATGAAGTTTTTATCTTTTTGGTTGTTCAGTCTGTTTTAATATCCATGCACTCTCACCATGAATATAGCCCTTGTTGCTGGCATGATGTTAAAAGTCAATTTAACATAACACTGGGTGAGTCACTAGGACTGTTTATAACATACATCTCAACATAGTTCTTTATAAATTACATTTTCATTTTCCTGAGATTCCGTGGTTCTGCTGTAGACTGATCATTATGCTCATCCATAGTCTAACTGTGTTTAGTCACTTTGATAGACAAAATGAATGAATGTGTATTTGCTCCAGGCTTCCTCTTTAGTGCAATTTTCAGCTCTAGATAAGATGTATTTTATTAGAGTAAAGCAGTACAATCTATGGTTTTATTTTCACTTAATAATAATGTAAGTCGGTTAACAATTAGGAATCATGCACATAAAATATTTGTGTGCATTTGTGCTCCAGTAATTGTGGGGTCAGACATGCTAATTATAGTTTAGTATGTTAATCCTATTTTTTGGAAAAATACATTCTGGATTGTATTTCTTATTTTTCTTTAGGTTATTCATCCCTGCATTGGCTGATTCTGGTGCTCTGCATCACTGTCACACCTGTAGTCCTACTTACTGGTGCTTTATCTGTCAGGCATTTAATAAGGGGAGGTAAGTGTAGCATCTGCTCTGTCATTCCTAGTCATTTTGATGACATCAGTGGATCCATGTTTGAAGCCACTTATCCTGTAGAGGGCATCTCAGCAGACATGGGGCATCAGGCAGGACTGTATCTACACAGGGTGCCTGTCCATTGCAGGGCTTAACTGTGATGTAATGAACATACTTTGATCCTGTGCCTCTGGTAACAAACACATATGTGTGAATATAAATTATTTCAGAAAGTTTTATTAATATAAACCCCTGCAAACTAAAACAATGAACCAAAGCTGATGTCCTCATTGAAATTATACTAAAATAATGCAGGAGCTCCATCTGGTGAGACTGACAGTCTGTACTGGGTGTCTGTAGGTGAGCATGCAGCAGAATGACTATCTGAGGATGGCTGTAGATCATTAAACTTTGCATGAATCATCAACTAATGTTACAGAGCATGTGGTTAAATCTGGTTCTACTTTCTGTCTATAGATGAAAGCAAACAGGCTCTGTTGAGTCACTGGACACTTGTCACTGTTCCACCAATCATGGTTTTCGCAGCATTTATCCTGTGGGGTGTAACTGAAGGTGAGCCTGTTAAATATGGTTAATATGTTCTTTGTATTTTGATTAATTTAAAGAAAGCTTTAAAAACAGATTTTACGATTTAAGAATGGACAAGAGAGAAGCAGTAGTAAATTAAATGGATTCATTAAGTGTAGTTGGCTTAAGATCCGGGAGAGATCAGCAGTTTCACTAGTAAATGTTTGTATGTATGAATAACAATGAATTTTCTAAACTAGTTAGTAGGGTAACAAAGCAAGACCAGATTTACCTCGGGGTACACTGATGGAATTAATATAACTGTGAAGAGTTCTTTAATTGGTTATTTGTTTTGATTTGTCTTTAAGATTGATAAACATCTTTAAATCCCTTGTAAATTAATGTAATAGTACTGCTTATATTTTGGCATGTATCCCTCAAAGGATTGTTTATATTGGCAATGTAAATATTTTGTGTGGGTTTGTGCAGTTACTGCTGAGTTAGAATAAGCTTCTACTTTTCTTGATTACCTGAATGACTAAACAGAGTACGGAGCCCCAGAAGGGACATGGAGGCAGAAAAAAAAAATGACGATTGGGAAAAGAAAACAGATGGACTTTTGTAGATCCCGTTTTTGGGCTATTGAATGTGAAGTGCGCACGCAAACCTTGAAATATATCAAAAACATTGAAAGATATTACAGCTGGAAAACTATATATAAAGATAACTTTACCGTGGTGTTGGAGTTAAAGTTTAAACTCGAACCCACTTTCTGGAATATTTCAGTATAGATTCGCATATCCATACGTGCACCATCAAGCCAGAATACCCTGGAGGTATCCCCGAAAGTGGCTTCTGGTTTAAACCTTGACTGCAGTAAAGTTAGCTTTATATTCAGCCTTCCGGCTGTAATATCTTTCAACAAAAGTAAGCAACACCCATTGGTTTTTTCAGATTTCTTTAAGGGTGAATTTTTATGAATATTTCAGTGTTTGTGTGTGCACTTCACGTTCAGTAGCCCAGCTGTCTTGCTTATAGTCACTGGTGGCGAATGGACACAGTGCAATTAATACATAAATGTGGATAAAAACACATAATATGTAAGTTACATGGTGTACATTGTCCCCCATAGTTTAATGCTTAAAGCAGACTTTACATGACATGTCTGTATTATTTAGGTTTATACTTATTAGTCCATAAATAAATTCTTTTATACTTGAAATTGACACAGCGCAGTTGTTAATGGTAATCAAAAAGTATTGCGAGATCTTGCAAAAAGTCCATCTCACTTTTGGAAGATCTCGCAAATGTGTTTTTTTTCCGCAACTACCATGCCCCCACCCAGCCATGTTCTTTGTCGGGCTTTGTAAGAGAGCAATAATCACACTTGATCAAGTAAACATAATACTTACAACAGCAGAGGAAGCACCACCTGGTGACTAATTATAGAATTTCAACTGTAAGTAGTAGGCATGTAACAATGAATCGCGAATCGGTTAAAAATCGATATACTTTTTTCTTACCAGCAATTCAGTTATGAAGGATATATGTGACACACAAATTCACCCTATAACAATCAGTGACCAAGCACCTGTCACTATGGCGGTCACTATAAAAGTTAGTGCACCACCTTTTAAACAGTGGAGACTGAATACATCATTACTAACGGACTCAGAGTTTCTAGAAGTTATTAAAAAAGATTGGACAACATTTATTGAAACAAATGACCTGCCAGGTATCTCTGCGGGCATTCTCTGGGAGACAGCAAAGGCTGTAATATGAGGCAGAATAATATCATATTCAGTACATAAAAAGAAGAAGGAAAAAGCACTAGAGACAGAACTAGAACAGAAAATTAAAACTTTGGAATCAGCACATGTTGCCTCCCAAGAAAAACACCTTCTCAATGAGCTGAGAAAATGTAAAATGGAACTGCAAGAATTAAATTCAGTTTTACTTAGAGATTATGCTTGGACAATTTTGAACATAGTAATAAATCTAGTAAGTAGCAAACCTACTAAAACAGAATAAAGAGAAAGTAGCAATCTCTTCAGTTACAGACCCCAATGGGAAGGCAACTCATAGCCTAGGAGAGATAAATAGGATATTTAGGGACTTCTATAAAAAATTATATTCACCTAATATTAATCCAACCAATTCTGAAATAGAAGAGTTCTTAAATAACATCGACCTACCAATATTAAATAATGAACAAATAACGGCATTAGAGTTACCTCTTTCAATAGTGGAACTTCACGATGCACTACAATGTATGCCTAACGGGAAAGCCCCAGGTCCAGATGGATTTCCAGCAGAATTCTACAAAACATTTTGACTTCTGCTAGCACCACTATTCCATAGAATGGTTATAGAAATTAAAGAAACTAGCAGCATCCCCCCAAATATGAATTGTGCAGACATTAACCTGCTCCTCAAACCTGACAAAGACCCTACTCTCCCCTCTAGCTATCGACCAAAATCACTCATAAATGCGGACCTTAAAATCATCAGCAAGGCACTGGCTAGTAGAATTGGAAAAAGTAACACCTTATATGATACATCCGGATCAAACAGGGTTCATAAAAGACAGACAGTCCACTAACAACATGAGGAGACCAATTAACGTAATAGACTACTGCAACATTCAAAATAAGGAAGCCATAATCGTCTCATTGGACGCAGAAAAGGCTTTTGACAGAGTAAACTGGAAATTTCTACTGGCAACCTTACTAAAATTTGGATTTAGTGAGAACTTCGTAACCTGGATTAAAATTTTATACAGTTCACCTAAAGCCTGCGTAAAAACGAATGACCAAATCTCCCCAAGCTTCACTCTCAGAAGGGGCACTAGGCAAGGTTGTCCACTTTCTCCATCACTATTTGCTATATTTATCGAACCATTGGCAGCAGCAATTCGGAAAAATAATAATATCAAAGGTATCTAAACAGAAAGTGTAACCCATAAAATTAGTCTTTATGTGGACGATGTATTACTTTTTCTTCAAAATACACAGGGCTCTCTCTCTGAGGCTATAAGACTCATAGATAAGTTCTCCTCCATCTCAGATTACTCTATTAATTGGAGCTAGTCAATTATTCTTCCAATATCTTGTGACTTCCAGTTCAATCCAACTATCCCACTTCAATCTGGGGAAATTAGATAAATGGGTATTAACATTTCTGCTAAGCTGTCAGATCTGACATAATTAAATTACAGTCCTCTGCTTGAAAAGATAGAAGATGATCTTGCACAGTGGAACAATCTACCCACATCACTTTTGGGCAGAATAGCAACAATTAAAATGATGATCTTCCTAAAAATTAACTACATGTTCTCAATGGTTCCGAGTCAGCCTATCCTGGCTTGGTTCAAATCACTGGACTCCTTAATTTCAAAATATATATGGAAATCCAAACCACCATGAATTAGTTTAAAAACTTTACAGAAACCCAAAAACTGTGGTGGTATGGAGCTTCCTAATTTGTACAACTACTTTCTTGACGATAGATTGATATATGTCTTAAAATGGACTATGCAAAACAATTTAATTTAATTGGCTGGATATCAAGCAAACTTTATGTAACGATATTTGAATCCAGGACCTGCTATTTATCAGTCATATACTTAAACGACGTTGCTGTTTTAAGAGCATTAACATCAGCACATCGCTGACAGCCTGGTGGGAATTTCTTAAAATGAACCAAACTTCACCGGTCCCATGCAAACTGACACCCATCTGGAACAACCCTGACATCCTGTTAAATAAAAAAATTATAAACTTCCTTGCTTGGCATAATAAAGGAATCATGCACCTCGAACATATAATTCAAGACAATCGCATGATCTCATTTGAGAAAATAGTAGAAACTTATGGCATTGAGAAAAACAAATACTTAGAATATCTAATACATAATAGATGGTGCCGTAAGCAATTAGATCTGGAGCTTTCACCTAAAGCTGCGAACTTCCTAATAACTCCAACTAAAAAACGACTATCTAGGATATACAGTTGTGCTCATAAGTTTACATACCCTGGCAGAATTTATGATTTCTTAATTATTTTTCAGAGAATATGAATGATAACACAAAAACTTTTCTTTCACTCATGGTTAGTGATTAGCTGAAGCCATTTATTGTCAAACAACTGTGTTTACTCTTTTTAAATCATAATGACAACAGAAACCACCCGAAATGACCCTGATCAAAAGTTTACATACCCCAGTTCTTAATACCGTGTATTGCCCCCTTTAACATCAATGACAGCTTGAAGTCTTTTGTGGTAGTTGTGGATGAGGCTCTTTATCTTCTCAGATGGTAAAGCTGCCCATTCTTCCTGGCAAAAAGCCTCCAGTTCCTGTAAATTATTGGGCTGTCTTGCATGAACTGCACATCTGAGGTCTCCCTAGAGTGGCTCAATGATATTGAGGTCAGGAGCCTGAGATGGCCACTCCAGAACCTTCACTTTATTTTGCTGTAGCCAACGACGGGTCGACTTGGCCTTCTGTTTTGGATCACTGTCATGTTGGAATTTCCAAGTACGTCCCATGCGCAGCTTCCGGGCTAATTAGCGCAAATTTTCCTCCAGTATTTTTTGATAACTTACTGCATTCATCTCGCCATCAATTCTGACCAAATTTCCTGTTCCTTTGTAGCTCACACATCCCCAAAACATCAGCAATCCACCACCATGTTTCATAGTAGGAATGGTGTACCTTTTATCATAGGCCTTGTTGACTCCTCTCCAAATGTAGCGTTTATGGTTGTGGCCAAAAAGTTCCATTTTAGTCTCATCATTCCAAATGACTTTGTGCCAGAAGGTTTGAGGCTTGTCTCTGTGCTGTTTGGCATATTGTAAGTGGGATACTTTGTGACATTTGCGCAGTAATGGCTTTCTTCTGGCAACTCGACCATGCAGCCCATCTTTCTTCAAGTGCCTCCTTATTGTGCATCTTGCAACAGCCACACCACATTTTTGAGGCCTGTATTTCACCTGAAGTTATTTGTGGGTTTTTCTTTGCATCCCGAACAATTTTCCTGGCAGTTGTGGCTGAAATTTTAGTTGGTCTACCTGACCGTGGTTTAGGGCTGAACGATTTGGGGAAAATATCGAATCGCGGTTTTTCTGACAGACATTACGATTTGATTTGCGATATAATTTTTTATGTCAAGCTTCAGCTGAATATTTAGTGTGTAGTAAATTTAAAACATATGATGCAGCATTACCACATGAGATACCATCTAAATATTAACTGGTCTATATTCTAATGCAAGGATGAGAATTTAATGATGTGGGGCCGGTTGCACAAAACACCTTAAGTTAAAATTTTCCTTAAAGTCCGAGTTAAGGTCTCTTTAAAATAAAGTCGGTTGCACAAAAGACCATAGCAACCAAACTAAGGGAAAAAAATGAAGGTACCTCTAACCGTACCTTAATTGCAACATGGCCGAGTTTATGATAATAAATAACGAAAATGAACGAATCCCAAAAAGAGTGTTATGCGACCGGGAGAACGCCTTATAGATACGCTTAATGATGAGCAATTGATTTTGCTTTATAAATTTAACCGGCAGTGAATTTATGATTTGTCCGACTGTCTACAGCTGGATCACTCCACAACCCGAAGCTGTGCTTTCCCAGCTGCGTTGCAAATAATGATTGCTCTGCGGTTTTATGCTACGGGCTCGATTGTTCCGGGCTGTAAAAGCGATGTATCTCATGTCCACAAGTCAATGGTGTGCCGCGTCATTCACCGAATTTCAAACGCCATTGCCCATTTGTTGAACACCATGGTGAAATTCCCCTCTAAACAAGAAGAAGATGAAATAGCGACACACTTCTTTAATGTAGCCGGCTTCCCAAGACTGTGCGGGGTGATTGATGAACCCACATCAGGATTCAAGCTCCCGTACAATATGAAGATCAATTTATTAACAGAAAAAAATCAATATTCAATCAATGTCGAGTTAGTTTGCAATCATGAACATAAAATAACTAACGTTGTAGCACAATGTAGACTTCTTGAATTAACTTTCATTGCAATTTCCTCCCGCATTCGTTGTTTTCTGTTTGCTGTTATTTGCGGATCAAATTTACTTTTTAGTATATTCTTTCTTTTATTGTATTCCTCCAAAAGTATAATCTTTTCCTCCGCTGACCAATTTGGCTTTCTTGTCTTCTTTTCTCCCATTTTTTTTTACTTTGCGAGTAACTTTGTGAAGCGATAACGGGTATCACAAGCAGACGCGAGTGCAAGCATATGAACGGTCTCCATGGAAATGGGACAATTTTACTGCTGTAAAACATCTTTCAATGTTGTAAATCCCTTAATGTTTTTCCTTAACCAAGGAAACCTTTTAAGGGGTTCTGTGCAACACCCTTAAATAAATCCCTTAGCTAAGGAGAAATTAAACCTTAAGTGTTATACGTAAGGGGAAAACTTAAGGTGTTTTGTGCAACCGAGCCGTGGTGTGTTAAGTTAAATAATGTAATAATGAACAAATGCAGCAAAAAGAAAAACAATAGCGATCTTGCAGGTAACGCTGATTACCCCCTTAATAACACTAGAACCACCTTTCCCATGCCAGTGAACAAGCAAGAACTACAGTGGTACCTCGGTTCTCGAACTTAATCCATCCCGGACTCCGGATCGAATACTAAAAAGTTCGAGTTCTAATCGAATTTTTCCCATAAGAAATAATGGAAAACCAATTAATTGGTTCCCAGCCCCCCAAAATTACACCTAAATTTTTTAGCAATTAAACACAAAATTAACAGGATAAAACAAGAAGAGCATTTTTTTCTTAATGGCTTCCAAAACGATAAAGATCTTATCCCAATATTACCCCTGTCCTGCCCCGATTGTCCGCTCATTCCGTGTGCCACGCCCCCTCACTAACCTCGTGTGGGATCCCAATGTGATCAGCTGTTTCTGGTTGTTGTTATTAGTCCTCTATATTAAGTCCGCGTTTCAGTTTGTTTTCCCAGTCCGGTCATTGGGTGCGTTCGACTTGCTTACAGTGCTGGCTTAAAGCAACGCATTCTGATCCTGACGCAATTAGGGGTGCACCGATTGCAGTTTTCTGGCCGATCAACGATAACCGATCCTTAGGCAACCTTACCCGCCGATCTCGATTTTTTTTTGCCGATCTTGTTTCTTTCATAACTAAAAGACAGTTACTTCAATGTTTCCATTTTTATTGAGTAAATTGATATGAATACTCACAAAACATGAGGTAGTGTCCTCAAATATAAACGAACATATAAATGAGCATTGCTGTTTGAACTACAAAATCATATTTTTTCTTCCAGACTTTAATTTCTCTAATTTTGTAAAAAAAAATATATATATATATAGCTGTTATGACACACTTGTCCAAAAAATAGGGAGGGAGGCAGCCTGCACTGCACCTCTCTCGGGAATGGGAGAAAAGGCTGATTTAACCCTCTGGGGCCTAGGGGTAGGAAACACACTTTCACTGACTGGGGCATGATCACACATTTCATCACACTTAATTCATGGCAAATAAATTATTTCTTATATATTTGTTTTGCCATTACACTCATCTTTATTTTAATATATATTGTAAATATGTCAGATTTTTGTTAAGTTTGAAATTTGACATCAAAGTATAGACATTGCAAAATGCAGTTTGGAACACTTGCAGAAACATTATAAAAGTACATAGTAAGCAATGCTGGCAGTTTGTTTTGATCCCAGATATCTGATCACCAAAGTCTTGGCTACATGAAGATGACTAAATGGTGTAGATGCAACATTAATTTGGATAAATAAATAAGAAAAACCTAACTCATGTAACTATTTCTGGCTCCTTTCATTGAATATGTAGCAACTTTCATGTGTATGAATGAGCCATTGTCACCTGGCCACGTCCCCAACCCCCTTTTATGGCGCTGAAGGGGATGTATCTGGATCGCGTTTCACCGTTGCGCTGTTAATCAAATTACCATGCGAATGCGATTTGAATACGCGCTAATGCGGCTATTTAGAATGTGAATAGCGATCTTCGGGTGAGAGCGGTACTACACGCCCCCGATGTAGGTAAAACAAAGTAAGATGACATGGTTTACTTTTTTGCCGATTTAACCTAATTTTTAAAACTTTAATACTTCCGACAATGGACGTTTTGAAAAGAAGACAGATTACGGATTTAGCCAGCGTTTTTTTCATGATTATACATTAAGTTTTCAGCGAGAT